>NC_132882.1:37793833-38154876 GCF_030463535.1 Salminus brasiliensis
TTTTCTTCGGTTAACCAAGTGTACACAGCTGTCTTTTGTCATGGAGCCGCTTATTCATAGCTATAGCGTGGCACGCAGGGTTGCCAGGGAAACTATATTGCAGTGTCCTTCCCTGGACTCATGATCAGGTGACCAAACTAGAAAAGAACATGGTAGAGCTAGCTTGCATGCTTTTCGCTCTACACCGAACCAAGCAAAAAGACTGTTCAACCTTTTTATTTATTTATTATTTATTTTTATTTACCTTACTTTTACCATTACTTTAACTATTTTCAGACAATCATTGAACATAGTGGTTTGATGAGCCCACTGTTGGTCATTTTATCTGATTCTGCAAAGATCTTCTGTTGTGGCTGGCTGCTTTTGCTTGGCACTTAAACTTAGCTAGGTTCGTTTTTAGAAATGATAAAGTGCAGAAACAAAGACTGGAAGGATGTTTTTTTTTTTACTATAGTTGGATGATTAGTTTAGGATTCTTTCAATTTTCTTTTTGATGAACAAAGGCCAAATGTCCAACAATAAGTACATTTGCGTGACCTGGCCTAAAAAGCACAAATTATATCACATACTACATTATAATCCTTCAGCTGCGATTTTAATACCATTGTAATATTGTTTACCATTAAAATATGAATAAATGGTACAATACTAATTGTCTGATACCTTTGAGAAAGTTCAACTGTTGTCTTAGGAAAACAATAAAATAATGTTAAGGTGGTGTCAATCTGTGTCAGAACTGTGCAAATGCATTTTAACTAACACCATTCCCAGCAACTGTCATTAGGAAATGAACGAATTGCATGTTGTAATGTACACACAGAGAAAACTCCTGGGGGGAAAAAAAAAAAAAAAAAAAAAAAAAACCACACACAAGCTCCTGCATACTCAAAGATCGACCAGTTTATCATGGATACCAAACTAGCGGTCCCGGTTTTATGGCTATGACATAAAACCGGGACCGCTAGTTTGGTATCCATGATAAACTGCTCATCATTTATGCCCCATGTGTGACTTCTTAAAAGTGCTATGGTTGACACTGAATGGACATACAATTCAGACAGGGGTAATGCCTTAAATATAACCACTGGACACAAATGAAGTGTATTTATAATATTTCTCTGCTAAATCAGATCTCAACTTCTAATCAATCATGATCAATTCTAGCACAGTCCTCAGACAGTCATCCAGGCATAAAAATGTCTTTACGTTTCGAGTTTACGTACACAGTTTATTATATGATTACATCACTGTTAATATCGTATTACATTACATTACATTACATATGGTGTTTGGAATCACTGTCTATTGAAAGGTGAAATTTCTTCCCAGACTAAAGCAAGTCGTCATGCATCGCCTCCCTGTAGGTTCGCACCATCCATTCAGATTTCAGTTTTTACAAGATGCCCAGATTTCTGGTGAGGAAAAGCATCCAAACAACATGATGCTACCACCCCCACAGTGCTACTTGGAATAGGCAGTGTTAGGCTTGAGGTTTTGAAGTTTGGCCAAAAAGCTTTGTTTCATCTGACCAAAAAACCCTATTCCATACAGACGAAGCTTTTCTTCAGCAACGCCTTCTTTCTAGCCACCCTCTCATACAGGTCAGTTGTGTACGGAGATTTTGAAAGTGTTGACTGTGCATTTACTCCTGTCTCAGCCACTGAACTCTGCAGCTCCTGTAAAGCGCTGGCCTCTCTGTTGTTTTCCTCGCAAGATCCCATCTTTTTATGATGAGTTTTGAAAGGCAATTTTATCAGACAGCTTTTTTTTTTTCTCACAACAGATCAAATAATGCTCACTTGTGGCCTTTCTATCTATCCAGTACATGCAATTTAAGCTATTTCTAATTTTATTTAAATTCTCTTTGGCCTTTATTTATAGCTTTCCTTCAGATCTGATCAGTGGTACCGGAATTATGCCTTCTTTGTCCTCACTTGGGCAATATCCTTCATCTGTGTGAACTTAAAGCTTCCACAAAATTAATAAAAAAAAAAACAAAAAAAACATACAAACAGTCAAACATGGTGGTGGTAGCATGATGGGTGCTTTGCTGCATCAGGGTATGGGCAACCTGCCATACTCAATGGAACCAGGAATTACGCCTTCTCCTGCAGAAGAATGTCCAGTAAATCAGTCTGTGAGATGAAGCTTGAGTGACTGGTTATAGTGTCATGTGACCAAATTAGGAATGAAAAGTTAAAGAAATAGTTTTCTTGTGAGGAAAACGGTAGAATTTCCCCACAATTATTGCTACTTAATGTCTAAAATACAAAATCAGATGTATCACATTAGCTGCAACCAGCTAAAACCATCAAACTCAAACAAAAAAAAACTATGTAACTATTATCTAACATGGAAAACATTGTCTGGGGTTTAAAGAAGCCAGACAAAATCCCTTTCAACAATGTAACATTTAGTTTGGTTTGCTCTTGATTGTTGAAGTGAGTGGTCTCACCTTGGCCAAGGAGAAAGAAAGCTGTAGATGCAGATGAGTCAGGGAAGGGATTTAAAAATATCTCAGAACAATTGGAAATAAGCTGGTCCACTGCCCGCCAAAAGACATTTGCTCAGCTGTAGGTGTTTAGTGATATTACCGCCAACTGCCCATGATGTTAAAATGAAGATCACATGTCCAGAAAAAAATAAAAATAAAAAAATAAGACATATCACTACCTATCATGACCTACTTTTTCCATGTCTATAGAATTATAGAAGTCAACAATCCAAGGCTCAAGAGCAGGTCCATCTCTGAATGACTTCAAAGAAACAAAATGAAGGTGTTTGAGTGGTCCAGTCTTGTCTAGCTGTGGAAGAACCTTGAATAGGCAGTCTTTGCTCAATAGGCCCTCCAGTGCAGTGCTGTGAGGGGCCACAGCAATGTGAAACAGGGCTCCCTAGTTATAGAAAGTGTTTTTCCCCATAAATAAATTAAATGATCATTTTAAAAACTGTGTATTGCATTTTCTGGTGTTTGCCTTGTCTGATAATACATTTTGTTAGAAGAGTTAAAATATTTATTTTTAAAACTATTATTAGTTTTATTAATTGAAATATTAAGTGTGATAAATAATAATACAGGAAATATAAAACTATGAGGGGATAAGGCTGTTTCACATCACTGCCTTGCCTCCTTGTGAAATGAGCCAGAGCATTGGAAGTGTTTTCCATGTTAGACAACAGTAAAAGGTTGCTGGTCGACCAGCTTGATCATACAGGTAAACCAGCTTGTCCATCAAACTCAGCAAACCTGTCCTGTTCAAGAGCTGAAGTGGTCAATCAGCTGAATCATCTTGCTTACCAGCATAATATGTTTATATTTGCCTGGATGACCAACTTTTTAAAAGACCAGCGTAGACCATCTGAAACGAGCTACCAGGAGAAGCTGGTCCTGAGTGGGATATTTCAGCAGGACTTTAAATCACTGAAAACTGATTTTGCCATGTTTCTTATATAATATAAAATAATGTCTCATGTTTGTTTTGTCTACACCTGCAAAGTCTGCAAAATATGTTGTTTTAAGATTGTAGTAGGCCACTGCGTTAATGGAAGACAAAACAAGTTTGTGCTTATGGTTCTAATGGCCTTTACTGCAGGGAATCATGCACAGTTATTATTCTAAGATGAAGTTGAGACTGTCTGAGCGAAGGCGAGCACTGAGCAAAAAGACAAAAACAAAGTCTCATCGGCGCAGCTGGTGGGCACCGCGCAGCCCTGAGGCAAGTCGCTACTTATTAGTTAACTAAGCCAAAAAGCACACAATAGCCATGCACATTACTTTGTTTAAAAGGACTGAGCTAAAAAAAAAAAAATATCAAAAAAGCTGTCAGATTCTCAAAATTGTTCATTTATGGTCGACAAACGCCATGTTTTTCATGTGTTCGCTAGCTGCTGTGTGCAGTATCAATTTACCAGCGATCTGAGGCTCGTGTCTCCAGCGCACCAAGAAAAATAAGGAAGCAGTGGGTTTCTGTAGCTAAAACGGGCAGAGAACCACAGGTTTGAGACACTTCCAGATAAAACAGACGAAATGCATTCAATTGTGCATTTTACAAGCTGGCAGACACAGAATCAGCTTGTGTAGCATTTTTACCCAGAAATTACAGCTTTAAAATCATGCTGATGCTCCACTTACTTTTTTATTTATTTATTTTTTTTGCTACTCTGGGCTCAGCATGCCAGAAACTGCATTATTTAACTTTGCAGAAGCAGACAGGACAATCCTCATGAGAACACATGAGTAATTTGTGCAATATCCTGTTACATTATCAAACCAGTCCACAGGCTACTTCCACTTTCAGTGACTGTTCTGTATCTCTCAGCTTGTCCAGAAATGCATACAGCTGTGTACAGCTTTTCCGATAGGAATGGCTCCAAGCTCTAATTACACTGATTTAACTTTTTAACAGTTGCCAATCTTAAAACGGTGATATCGTAACAACCACAATGCTATACGCTTGCAAAAAGATGAACCATTCAGATGAAACTGGAGTAACGTAGCCAGGAAATGACAGAAATGTCTGGTTTCAATTGCCACTGATGGGAGCAAAAACAGCAGTGTTGGAGTTTCGACGCTATGCTCAGTGTTATTAGACCATTTTACAATACTTGCGAATTCATCTGTGAGTCTCCAACACGTTATACAATTAAAGCACCATTCAGTACAATCCAAAACACTTGCCCCAGCAATAAAATCAGAGTAATGGCCTTTTCTCCCTTCTGGGCTCCAATATCCCTCTCCTTTGTGTATTCAAGCTGGACAGCGATCGTTTTAAAACCCTTAGCGGCCCGTCTATAAACTCTGCTGAGGTGAAGGTGACACAGGATGGTCACATTTTTATGATCATACATTTCAATATTTGTTCATCAAAAAAGTGGAAGGGTGGAAAGTGAGTTCAGTTAGTTTCGGCAAAATTTTAGACAGCTGATTCATCAGTCATCTTCAAATAGGAAACAGATGAGGTACTTTGACAGCCCTGGTCTTTATATAAAGATTTGTCTCAATATTAACAGAGAATTTCACTAAAAAGTGATCCCTTGTGAGGACATTATTTTGTAACCTGCGGTTTCAGAGCCATAATGAGCCTCGTGGGAAAGAGATGGCTCTCAGCAAAGACAACGAGCAGGATAACACCAGCATCTCCAGTACAGCATCCGTCACCACACCGGTACATCCGTCATGTCTGTGATCATCAAACATCAACACCACTACATCTCTGCAGGGCTGACTGAGTGCAGAAAGATTTCAAAACAAGCAGAAACATGCAGATTATTAATTATAGCTTCTTCTTTTTTTTTTTAAACAAACTCTGATAGACTTTTGAAATGACTCGAGATGATTAGTCAGATTTCAAGCATTACAAGTATTTTTAGGACACTAATGAAGCGCTTGGGCATTGGGCATAACGCATGGATCCATAGTCTCCCATAGAAAGAACTTCCATAGTTCTTTCATTTACATTTAAGGCATTTAGCAGATGCTCTTATCCAGAGTGACTTACAAAAATGCTTTACTATTTACCCAAGAAAAAGGTACCCAAGATACCTCTAAGTTTAGACTCTACTAAACACAAGTCAGTAAGGAGACCACTCTGCTATTCGCCCAAGTATTCTCTGAAGAGGAGGGTCTTCAGTCTGCATTTAAAGACAGCGAGCGACTATGCCGTTTGGACACCCAGGGGAAGTTCGTTCCACCACTTTGGTGCCAGGACAGAAAAAAACCTGGACGCTTGTCTTTCATGGATTTTGAGGGATGGCAGGTCGAGTCGAGCCGCACTTTAAGCTCAAAAGGCTCTAGGTGCGGATCGGCTTTTAACCATTGCCATCAAGCAGGTCTAGAGAGGAAGGGTCAAATTCTCTGGATGTTGTACAGGAGAAATCTGCAGGACCGAGTTACGTTTGCAACATGGCTTGAGAATGATAACTGATTATCCATGACTACACCAAGGCTTCCAGCTCCTGTAGAAGGAGTGACCAATGAGTTCTCAAAAGGTGATGGCAAGATCATTTTTAGGTCCAGCAGTTCCCGGGATGTACAGCAGCTCAGTCTTGCTGGGGTCGAGTCTGAGGTGGTGAGCCGCCATCCAAGAAGAGACGTCAGCAAGACATGCTAAGATGCGGGCAGAAACCTTTCATTCATGCTTGTTCTATGTGCACAGTTTTATGCAGCACCCTGTAGTCACTGTAGGCACTTAAAACATCCAACACGTCAGGTCAGTCATAACTCTTTATGTCCATCTCATTCATTGACGAGTTTTGCTGTGTGATTACTGGCTACAATAAGCCTTTCCCACTGTTGTCAGATGGATAAACCCCTACCTTGATGAGCTGTTTCCAGTCATCTTTTCTTCATTATTCTGACACACGTGCAGCGATCGAACGTCACTGTCGAATTTCATATACTCGGAGTGAGTGAAAAAGTGATTAGGTGTCAGAATGCTGAGCTAGCTCTAAAAGATGTCCCCACGCTAATGCCAAATTCACTCATTTGTATGCAAAGGTAACAACCGGCCGAAATCAAGCGCAAACACTATGCTTAGGCCTTTAGCCTAAGCAAACTAAGCACAGAGAGATATAAATGAAAAAGGCCACTACTGTAATATGTAAATCAAATATTCACCAGGACATCTCGCTCGCAGAGAAACAAACATTAAACATAAACAAGCAAACAGAAGAGGACACCAATGATGTAAATATTCAACAAATACCAACCCATACAGCAGCGTTTGCTAGTGGCTGGTTTACAAAGCACTGCTCGAGTTCTCACCAATGTTACAGTTACAGAAGTATTTGACATTTCATAAAGTCATTAATTAATGTGGATGATGTGTGAAAGAAAGGCACCGTTTGAATGGAGAGGGAAAGACCATTGACGTGGGAAAAAATTGCACTGCACAGCACGGCCCCGCTGAGTGCTGCAGATTAATTGGAGGAGGAGGATTACTGCTAGCTGGCAGGGTGCTCCAGGCAAGCAAAGCTCGTAAAGCTTTATTATGTCAGGATATAAGGACATGGATTTTTAACTGTACGCACACCAGGCTGCTTATCATGTCAGTTATCACCATGCACATCACTTACGTGTTTAAAGAAAAAAAAAAAAAAAAAAAAAAAAAAAAAAAAAAAACACAACAAAACCAAAAAAAAAAAACAAAAAAAAACACCAGTGTTCTTTACCAGATGTCATTTGCTGGCACCGCAAATGAACGGCAGCGATTTTGAGAATCAATATTGGCTATGACACAAGTAACACACTGCATTTGGCAAGCTTTTGTTTTTCACAGTCTCCACCCAGAAAAAAAAATCATTATAAATAACTTAAAACAATTGAACTCCTGTCTTGAGAGAAACCCAATGTTCCTGTTGGTGCACAGACCAGACACCCTGCTGTACAAGAAAATCTGTTGTCAGATATAAATGCTTGCTCTTATCCTGAGGTCTGGTGTTGCTGGTCGTTTGATGAGACATGATGCATTGTAGAGAAAAGTCTACAGTGGTGGGAAGCGCTGTATGTCTACAATGTAAATATAGCTACTTTTTATTTTATTTTACTTAATAATCAAAATATTTTGTCATGTAGACAAAATGCACCAACAGAGTCCAAACAATCTCCCATAAAAGGACTGATTACACTTTTTGAAATGAAACATGCAGTTAATCAGTGTTCTTTAAGTACTAATAGTATTCACGATACACTCAAATGCATATTGGGTAACACGATAACAATTTATCACGATATGATAAAATATTGTCATATTGCCCAGCTCAAGTCCAAGCCTCTTTTGAGCAAGCCAAAAGTGACCGTGGCAAGGAAAGACTCCCTACTAGAGGAACCAAGACTCAAAAGGAGAACCCACCCTCCAGATAGACAAATAACAGAACCAAAATCCATGGACAGAAAGAGTGAGATAATGAAGAGCTATGGCTAATGTAACAGCATGAGTCAAGAAAATGTGAGTGAGTGTAGGGCACATGCTCAGTGTTAATGTGAAAGTCCAGGCTGGTGAAACCAGTCATATGCACAGCTATGCAGTATCTAGAGCAGTGTGAATTAATCAATGAGAGGATCCAAAGCAGGACAGAACTGCAACAAGACACATGGTGGTGGAGAGCACAGGGCAGCTGTCTACATGTGTCTTTTTGAGTTGTAGTATCATGCATGTTGATGACAATACATAGAGGTAAATATAGGGAGATTTTCTGGTGCAAACTCTGGTGCAAACTCTGGTGCAAACTCTGGTGCAAACTCTGGTGCAAACTCTGGTGCAAACTCTGGTGCAAACTCTGGTGCAAACTCTGGTGCAAACTCTGGTGCAAACTCTTTGTGGAGTTGGAGCATGTACAGAGAGAGTCATTAAGAATGCCTGCCTTGTACTGGCTAAAAGCTACTCCACTGAAAATAATTTTCTGTTCTAAAATATATGCTGTTTTACAGTTCATTGGAATTCATGGTACTATAATGCAAAATAGAGTACTTAGTTCTCAGACACAGAACTGTGATGAATGCCTCACCTAAGACACAAACAAGACACCATCTCGCACAGCTTCTCTTGCTACTTCATTAAAAAGCTGAGGGCACACTAGTTTAAATAAATAAAGAAATCCATTCAAACTTAATGGGATTATTTGCATAATAGGCCAAGGTTCAATCCAACTACATCACAAGCCTACAGAAATGGCCTCTAAACATACAGTAAATGCACCGCTGAGTGTACATGACCACAAGCAATTATGCATAACAAAAAAAAAAAAAAAAAAAAAAAAAAAAAAAGTGGATGTACAGTACATTAGTCTGCTAGTTAATGAAAGACTGCTGTCAGTTCTGTACAGTTGCAAAGGGCCGATCTGTTTTCATTCCATCTGGCAGCACTTCTACAGCATTAATATGGCCATTTAGGGAGAGTTCTGTCCCAAGATACTTTCAGCATTTCATTTTAAGTGTATGGATCGCTCTGGCCTCCTTTGCTGAGCTCTACAGGGCACTGAACAGGCAGGTGAGAATAATTTAAGGCAAACTGACCTAAGAGCTGCTTTAATGGCACGGGCTCGTGTTTTATGCTGCCAGAATCAGAGCCCTTTGACTCCTACTGCTTGTCCCCACACACATACATACACACACCTGAGACACTCAAAATGTGGCTGAAGTCACTAGCCAGGGTCTCAACACAAAAAGGTTTATCTAAGAAAAAAGCACAAGAAGAAAGCACCATAATATTCCTGTTAAACTAGGTCACTCAACTACACAAAGGGAATGGGCAAAAAAATAAATAAATAAATAAATAAAAAAAATAAAAAAGCACTATATGATTAAAATGCCATTCTTAATAATAAAGTTAAAATTCAACCTCATTATCCCCTGAAAACAGGGTGAAGCATCCTCGAAATCTTTTCCCAATGAAACCTGCAGTTGGGCAGTATTGTGGAAGTGCTACTGATTCAGAAAAAGCTTGACATGATGGAACGAAACAACTCTTAGATAAGTTTGGCCTTCTTAGATGTACTTCATCCTCATGCAACCAATCGCCTTCTACTTTCAAGCAAAGGCTCTGTGTCCTAAAACCTGCCACTTTGTGGAAAACGAGATGAAAGGCGAACGTCATCGGAAAGAACACTGCTTTTAAGTAGTATGACTTTCTGAATACTGATCATAGGAGAGGGTGTGGGAAAAAGTAGGGTCAGTGCACCAGGGGAGTCTGAACAGACTTCAGGAGGGAAGGAAGATCGCTAACAGACTGTTAAAGAAGGCATAATTTTATCTCATCTGAAAGTGAAAGATTTTCTTGCCCAGTCATCAATCATGATCAAAAGCTTGTGAAGCTTTTAGAAAAATCTGGATTTCTGCGTGAACAGCTTACAAATGCGATGTGATTTCCAAATCGGACAGAAGAATAAAGACATTTTTTTAATTCAGGAAACAACCCCCACATTTTATAGATTACTAAAAGATTACTGAGCAATTGTTTGAAAGATCAGGAGGATCACTGATTGGAATATAGTAAGTAAAGCCTCACAATTTGCTTGGTTGGGTGGTGTGCCAAGACACCAAAGTAGCCCATTTCTGATTTTTTGCAAGCACTTAAGTACCACATTATTGTGGGACACCATTATAGTTTCCATTCCAACTTTCACAAATATTGTGATATTCAGAAAAGGGTGCATTTGGATCTGCATTGGATGCATTTAGTGTGATACCAGCATTTCTGAGTCACATCCCCTAGTTGCAGAGGTTCAGGAGTTCCTAGCTTTATGTCCTTTACTGGTTCTTTATACAGAGGGGCAAAAAAAGTATTTAGTCATCCACTGATTGTGCAAGTTCTCCTACTTAGAAAGATGAGAGAGGTCTGAGAAAAAAATGAGAAAGAAAATCTAGGAAATCACATTGTATTGTGATTTTTTAATGAATTTATTTGTAAATTATGGTGGAAAATAAGTATTTGGTCCCCCACAAAAAGCAAGATTTCTGGCTCTCACAGACCTGTAACAACTTCTTTAAGAAGCGCTTTTGAACTCTAAAATCTCTACAATGTGATTTCCTGGATTTTTTCCTCATTTTGTCTCTCATAGTTGAAGTGAACCTATGATGGGAATTACAGACCTCTCTTATCTTTCTAAGTAGGAGAACTTGCACAATCAGTGGCTGACTAAATACTTTTTTGCCCCACTGTGCATGCAGTATTATCTACCACACCCCTGTTCCTTACATTTATCTACTGCAGCTTCTGTACCTTGTCACTTTACATGCAAGCTAGTACACTAAATTAGCTTTATACATACACGCAAACACACAATTAGAGACATAATGAATCACAAAACTTACATTTCAGAAATCAGATTATTACAGATTATTCCACAGCTCTGAGTTAGATTTACTCGAAGATTTTTGTACTGAGCCTGTGTCTATTCAACGACTCACACTAATATAACTTTGCTCTCCTATAACTCTCTACTATTAGTGTGTATTTATACAAATATCACAGCATTCTCTCAACACAACCATCTGCTGTTCTCTCTCTATTCTCTATCTGGTGCTTAATGCTTGTCTATTTGTCACAAAGCACTGACTTGTCCTGGAGGAAGATTTTGATCTGCTCTACTGTTTGCATTTATTCATGTGTCTGGAGTGACCATTTCTTCCAGGCAATTTCGTGGACGTGTTAGTTTTGTGAGATGATGCCTAGTGGAAATCAGGTACAGTACGGGCCTACTAGCAATTGCCCTCAACTGCCTCTGGCTATAAAACATTACAAGCTATGAACAGCTTGCCTCACACTAAAGTTTTTAAATCCCCAAGTGCAAAAACGCCCAGGTGCAAAGAATTATTATTCCATTATTTCTAAACTGAAATTGTCAACATGTGTGACCTGTGGACGGATGGAGTCTTGAGTTTATAAAAAAATATAAACACAGATATAAACACAGAATACTAAAATAAAATTGTAACTGTCTGCATTCTGAATGGACTGGAACAACTGACTCTTACAAATTTTCAAGCATCTCAATCAAAATGGACAAAAAATGTAAACCAACAGAAACATGCAACACCGAGGCTCTGGTCCATATGTCTATAAGACAGTTTTTATTTATTAAAACATTTTATGAGCCATTCATAAACATGAAAGTCTTGAATGACTGTCAGAAGGCTGTGGTGCTTCACAGAACTATGGAGGACTTTAGAGATCTGAGTCAGCTGTTTTGAAAATGTGAATTCTCTTATGTTCCATTACAGATGTTTACAGTTAGTCCATTTAGGCCACTTACAGTAAGTTACCCTGAAAAACATCAATTTCGTTAATTGATTATGATATGTACAGCTGCTAATGACCACACCGAACAAAGAGCCAAACATCTTGAATTCTGAGAAAGGGAAAGCAGTCCCAAATCATCAACGTTGGAGACACACACACACACACACACACACACACACTCTTACTCTATATGACACATGCTAACTCTTTATATGACCTGTGTGTCTTAGTACCATCACCGCAAAGAGTAAGTAAATGTATCTATAATAAACAATAAAGACGTTGCATCGTTGCAACTCTCATGAACAAAGATTGATAGGTTTACTAGAGGGATAAGGAGTATAACTAAAAAAATACTGTATTCCTTAAACCGAGAAAGATTGCAGTACAGGAGTGCCGGTGTTCTCTTATGTCTAAGGCATACTAAGTATGTCGATCAATGAAGGCCAGTTTTGTAAAAAAAAATAAAAATAAAAAGAAAATTAATAAATAAAAAATATTACAGTACAGTAGGCCTGCTGATCCACTTGTCATGAGGCTTTGGTGTTTGACAGAACAGCAGAAGTGTTCAGAGGCCTGGGTCAGCTGTTTTGAATCACTGATGTTTACAGATAGTCAATCGCATCCATTTAGCCCATTTACGTGCTAATGTAGACTTTCTCTTTCCACCTCAACTCCCATGAAAAGGAAAAAAAAAAAGATAGCTTCATGCTTCCTAATGCACAGGTTCACTCACTGCATTACGTTCTTTTGAGAGGATTGTTGAGGAAAGTTTGCTAATGTGTCAGAGCTTGCTAATTCACTGCAACTTTCAGTCAATTTGACGAAACAATAACCCATCAGATGCAAAGCGCAATCCCCCAGGCAAACGAGGGGAAAATTCCATTTCCAGGCATTTGCTGTAAATCGCCCTAATTACTGTCAGAATTGATCAAGACTGGGATAATCTATAATGAGAGAGAGAGAGAGAGAGAGAGCGCGCGAGAGAGAACAAATACAATGCATGTTCTGAGTAACCGCCAACTCCGTTCCTGTTTCCAATACACCAACTACATACCATCAGCAACCCAAGATCTCCGGGTCACTGATATACACTACCGCACCAAAAGTAATGGGACGCTTCGTAAAAGAAATCAATGCTTTGGAAAACGTTGCCACCAGGTAAAGCAATGCATACAGGGTCAATTTAGAACACCCTATGCTCTTTGTGGAATATCCTGAAGAAATGCAAGTAATAAAAGAGGCACTACAGTGCAGTTAAGAGCTGGATTACCAAAAATTCACTGAAGTGCTCATCCCTGCATTAATAGAAGTGGATGATGAGATGCTTATCTTTGCATCACTTGAGAAAGAGAGGATGGCTAATTGGTGGACTTGCTGGCTAATTGGTTTTTCATGACACAACGACATAGTAATTTTGGTCTACATAAAAATGAATCCAAATACTTTTGGAAGGGCACTCTGTTGCAGTCCACAGTGCATACACACGGCATGAATTGTTTAAATCTGTTCAAATACCTGCAGGAAATCTTGAAATTCCTAATACTGATACTGATCCAGATCCAGTTATGCAAGGACTGTAGTTCTGCAGTCAGATGCCGTAGTGTTGGTAGTAAGGAGCAAGAGAAGTGCATTATAAATGTCTGGTTTTCAACACTTGTAGCACTAAGCACTCTGCTGGATCCATATGGATCCTAGACACAGAGCCAAACCCTGACAAGTCGAGGGCTCCATGAGAATGCGTAATACCCAGGGCGTGCACGAGAATGCTCAATGCACTGTAACCATTCTCGGTTCTGTGAAAACGGCGCATGTTCCCAGACTCGGATGCATGACGTGAACCGTAGCGTAGCAGCGCGTTGTCAAAGGTGATCTTTCACCAATTAGACACAAAAGAGCACCCATCAATTATATCACAGTGCAAATGTGCGCACAAGCGCATGCACACATGAAGACGCACTATAAAAGTGACTGCTTTTGTGTCATCTCAGTGACCTAGCAAGAGTTTGTCATTATGCACAACAAAAGCAATTACCCATGAATGATTTGCTTTGGCGAGGCAAAGCCTTGTTGCCAGGCAACACTCGTATAAATGAAGAAAGCTTCATCTCAAACTAAAAAAAAAAAAAAAAGTATAGGGACAGTTACTGAAGTGACAGAGGAGAAAGCTTTGAAATAAGACATCGTGATGACTCGACGGCAATTCCTGAGTTGACAAGCAAAACAAGTCGCTGAGACGTTTACTTTTGAAAGCCAGAACGGATAAGATTTGAAGCAGGATACAAATCAATAAAGGCCTGCAAAACCGACCAAATCTGCAAAAACCCACCTCTGCAAGAAGCTCTTTCAACGTGGAGGGATATGAAATGAGTGCACCTGAGCCGAGGCCAAGAAACATCAATTTCTCTCAGCGCAAACAGAAGGGCCGCAAATCAGCGAGCTCTCTAAGTAAACAGCTTCTTTATTGAAGCGTTTCACGAGACGCTGTCATAGCCTGTAATATAGAAGCCACAGCTTTCCTGCAACCAAAGTATACAAATAAGAACGCGTCTGTTGCCCCCCGGCTAGTTCAAACCCTACTTCAGGTCATATACAGGATTTCAAATCATTTCTTTCATGTACTCCATCAGGACAAGCAGTAATATCATTTTTAACCCTTTAAAGCCAACTGCATCATATTCCAGTTGTTGAGATCTCCGCAACATTGGTGTAATTTATTAAATCTGAAATAATTCAATAATATACAAATATTATTGGTGGCTGATCTGCACCCTGCATGCACCAGAACAGGGTACCATTTTCAAGGCAGTTCAGAGAAAAGGCAGTTTAACAATTGTGTTCTATATGTTACTATATGATACAAGTCATATAAGGAACGTTTCATTTTTTGAATACAAAACTGGCTAAAAAAGGCTTTAAAAACATCCCAGGATCTGCTAAACCTAAAAACGATCTTGTCATCTCCTCTGAGAACTCACTGGTCACTCCTTCTACAGAAGCTCGAAGCCTTGGTGTAGTCATGGATGATCAGTTATCGTTCTCAAGCCAACGTAACTCTGTCCTGCAGATTTCTCCTGTACAACATCCGGAGAATTCGACCCTTCCTCTCTAGAGAGGCCGCCCAGGTGCCTGGGGTTCAGTCTCTCATCACTTCAAGACTTGACTACTGCAACTCTCTTCTGGCTGGTCTCCCTCTGTGCACCATCAGGCCCCTGCAACTCATCCAGAATGCAGCAGCACGGGTCATCTTCAATGTTCCTAAATTCAGCCATGTCACTCCACTGCTGCATTCTTATCACTGGCTTCCTGTAGCTGCTGCCCGCATCAGATTCAAAACCCTGACACTGGCCTACAAAGCCAAGAAAGGACCAGCCCCTCCGTACTTGATGGCAATGGTCAAAAGCCGAGCTTCAAGTACGGCTCGGCTCGACCCGCCATCCCTCAAAATCCACGAAAGAGGATTTTGGCTTTTTTCTGTCCTGGCACCAAAGTGGTGGAACGAACTTCCCCTGGGTGTCTGAACAGTAGAGTCGCTCGCTGTCTTCAAACGCAGACTGAAGACCCACCTCTTCTGAGAATACTTGGATAAATAGTAGAGTGGTCTTCTTATTGACTTGTGTTTAGTCAGAGTCTAAACTTAGAGGTATCTTTGAATTTTTAGCCTATTCAAACTAGTTGGTTTTTCTTGGGTAAATAGCAAAGCACTTTTGTAAGCCGCTCTTGATATAAGCGTCTGCTAAATGCCTTAAATCTAAATGTAAATGTCAACAATAAGACTGTCTTTTTAATGTCAGTTGCCAGTAAACACACATCAACATTTACAAAAGGCTTATTCTAACAATGGCCTCATGATCTCATGATATCTTATTCATACTAATACAGCAAAACATATGTACCAGTTATAGCCATATTGTGCTGTGCATGGTCATTGTTGTCATGGTTCTAAATGAGGACCAGTCATCAAGCGCTTAAAACACACAATGCTTTGCAATGTGACAACTACCTAAGTATACACCACACAGTACTATAAACTTTTTTTTTTGTCTGAAAAGCATACATATACATTAAAATCCACAGCCTTGCAATTCTGCTTTTATACCAATCATTGTCTGGTCATGCACATGGTCTGATATGCCTTCCCATATCGTAATTGTAGAGTAATAGCCCTTATTTCTTACTACATACCTGCTCTTAGCTTGAAACACGACCATCTCAAAATAATGTCAGCACCCTGAACTCTCAACAAAAACACAATATTCTTTGCTTATTATAGCAAGAACACATCTTTAAAACACAGCCCTGGATACAGTATATACTTGCATACTTAAAAAAAAAAAGTATAAATCATAAGAAGTAGTACACTTAAGAATGTGTTTGATCCTCTTGGTCCAAATCAAACGGTGATACTTTGTATCCATAAGATATTTATTTGAATATATGATGTGAATGTAAAATAACTAGAACTACAGCAGATTTTACAACGCACTATTAGAGAACCTCAAAAATATTCAACGAAGTTTGAAAACCATGTCGAGAAAGTGGGGTTGGAATTCTTGTTGGAACTTTGCCTAAACAATCTCAGAAAGTCATAATTTGCACATACCAAAGAAGGTCTGCTGAGAAGAAACAATGCTTTGTCCTTTGTTTGGTCCATGTTGCATGGAAACTTCATCAAACTATTCCAGAGTTTGTTTGGAACTGCCCAGGGGGAACTCTGTCTGCCTGACTGGTGCACACTGGGGTACATATAGCAACATTTTCATGTTTCTCAAATAAACTGCTCTAACAGAAGAATTGCACAAGGGTTTTGTTTTATTTAGCCTTGCCTGAACAACTTCCTGTTGTAGGTTTGTCTTCTTTTTATGTAGTTAAATGTTTTCATTTTAATACCAAATGGCACAACAATGAAAACCTCATCATCAGTATGAATTGTGTGCAAAAAAAAAGAAAAAAAAAAAAAAAAAAAAAAAAAAAAAAAAAAAAAAAGAGTAGTATGAGAAGTATGACAAACTGAGCAAATCACAAACACACTATTTGGTACACTGCTTAAAAGTAAGATATACTTTCAAACAAAAGCAGATCAAGAACACTATTAAAGATGAAGGAACAGATCTCATTTGACGGTAATGCTACGAAGACAAAGGTCAGAATATCTTCCAAACATACAACCATTAAAACCCCAGTATAGCTTTGTGTCTTACAGATAAAGGAGAGGAAAGCTGGGAAGCAGAGGGAAGTCATACTGTACTGTAGAAGGATGGAGTATAGAGAAAGGGACGAGGCTGCTTAGGATTCAAAAGCATACCATCTTTTCCTTCAAGAACACTGTAATAAGATGTAAATAATGTATCATTATTTTTAGGTGATGATATGCCGGCCAATACCAGAGCTAGGGTGAAATCTGAAGTATAGAACAGAATCTTAAGTGCTCAAATGAAACTGCTTGGCTTAGGGGAAATTGTGCAGTGTTAATTCTTTAGGTGCAGGATTAAGAAATACTGGCCAACAGGGCTGTTTACAATAGTTCAGATGACAGCAAACTGAGCTATACCTGATTTCAGCATCTGCTAACCTAGAAAGAACCCTATGAAAAGATGCAACATGAGATCACGAGCAGGAACTCTGCAGTAACTCACAGTGGTGAAGTTCAAAGAGAAGCATTCCACTCCGTGGAAGGTGCACTGGAGAAGCATATCATTAAGGTCATGGCCTACCCGCTCATAGAATTCGGCCATGTTAAACGGCATGGGCTGGAAGTTGGCGAAGTCCGTCTTTTCTTTCAAACTGGCAAGAAACTCTGTCTCGGCTAGATGTGGTTTTGCAATCTGCTTATTCTTATTGAGCAGGGCTAGCAATCTTCCTGCATGGTAGAGATCATTCTTTGTAATCTTGGAGATGCGGAACTCGTTGAGATTGCAGAAAGTGACGGCAGGAAAGGTGAGGTTAGGTGCCGCCACATCCTCCACTTTGGTGACATGAGGATACTGGAAGTAGTACGACAGTCGGTCTTTGCATGCCAACAGCAACAGACCCAGCGATGCCAGAAACGAGACAGTCCACAGGAAGCGACGGAACGTAAGGTGCGTGTAACTGAAAATGTGCCTCATGCCATGCAACGTGGAGCTGTTGGCAAAGGCTTGCAAGTTCGAAGGCCTGATGCTCTTAGTGTTGTCCTCTGAATCTCCCTTCATGGCGGTCATCGCTCTTCTGTTCCTAATGCATAAAAATGAACTCCGCAAAAGAAAACGCAAATCAACTGTCTTCTGGAACTGGGTAAGCTATGGAAATACCACACTAAGGGTTGTGATGATAATGGTCGATAGCACAGAGTTCTTCCTCCTCCCTCACTCTGAGCCTTTAGTCAGAACCCACCCCAAAGCCGAGAGAGAGAGCTGAGAGAGCTGAGAGAGAGAGAGAGAGCTGAGAGAGAGAGAGAGAGAGAGCTGAGAGAGAGAGAGAGAGAGAGCTGAGAGAGAGAGAGAGCGAGAGAGAGAGAGCGAGCTAGCTCTTTTTCAACACACTGTCTCCAACAGAGAACCGCAGACCCCAATCTGGCTGTACAGCCACAAGTAGTTGGCTGTCAGAATTCATGCACAGAACTGCGATTCCATCATTCTGTCATGTCTCAGGACTCCCAGTTAACTGGTCTGCTCCTTCACTTAGATCTATAGCCTATATTTCAATCTCATAGCAGCACACTGGATTAACGGTCAGTATTTTTTCCCCCTCCCCAACAGTATTGATTAATTGTGCGGGACAGGCTCCAAAAATCAATGAATGATATTCATGCTAGTAGAGTGTCTAAAAACAACAACATTACTTCATTTTTTTGGTGACCACTGATGACCACTGATCCCCACAACTCTAACAATTCTGCCAAAATACTCAAGTAATACATTTGTTAGGGCCTCGGTCAGTCACAGCACCCCTGATTACGCCGATCTGAAACATGATGCAAGCTATGATCAAATGATTTTATACAATCAGTAATTAGTAAAAAGACAAGAAATCAACATCATAAGCAGACATGAAAGTCCATGAAGGTCTATTAGTCTAAGCTTGACTAATATATTGACAGCAACTGTTCTTCAAGCACTGAACGTTCAACCCATATCTTCTAATCCACTTCAATCCTGAATGGCAAGAGATTGCATTCCCCTGCAAAACACCAGAACAGTGAGTGAATAGACAAGGTTATGTCTTCAGTATCCTGACAGAATATCCTGCAGATCTAAGCTGCCCGTCAGAAATAAACATTGCACAAACTTGAGCAAGAGCATTGATGGTAATAATGAATCTTATTTTTAAGTAGTGCAGCTTTGTTTGCATTTAGAAAATGCTTCATTTTTCGAGTCATCTTACGCACCAGTGCAAACATTCGATTAAGAAATGAAGGGCCGAACATATAAATATGGTTGTACGAGCGTAACCCAGCTCTCAGTCTCCAAACTTTGACAGCTGCTCCAGGAGAGGCATCTTAAACAGAATGTGTAGCTCATCATTTGCTGATCATAATTGAAAAGATCTTTTTCCCCCTAATTCAATTTACCCAAATTAAGTCACACACACACAGGGAGGGTGACCACTCACACAAAGTAACATTGTCTATATTGTAACATTTTTGGAAAGTTAAATAACAGCTAACTGCTTATTTTTATACATGAGCTAACAAAGCACCAATACTGCAACACTGACTTCATATTGCTCTACACTGCAGCAGAGCGCCACTGGCAAAGAAATCCAGCATCTAGAGAGGTCTACATTATAGACAACAAGGCAGTCATTGAATGCAAAGAATTTTCTACTGAAAATTTGCTTCCTCTTTCCTCAATGTGATTTCTGTTTCATCCACAAGTCTTAAAATGAAAGCATCTGACCTTTACGTCTATGCCATCTTCTAATTTCCCAGGATGCTGAAGGTTTGCTAGAGACAAGTTTAACTAAAATAAAACTTTTCATGGCTTTCAGTACTTTCACTGCCCCTCAACCCAACAGAAAGGCCATTATGTATTTAAATAAACAGTAAATAGCATTCACATGCTTACTGTCAGTGAAAATTCACATTATTAACATTCTTATTTAACTATTAGTGGATAACCAGGGCTTACACAAGTAAATAATCACTTCATTTAACATGACATGGCATACATAATAGCAAAATATTTTTACATTTACTTTAGTTTTTAGAATTGAAATAATATATTACAGTACCATCACGTTTTCCCATTTTTCCAACAATACTCACTGTTCTGGTTACATTGGCAGTAGCCCTATTCTGCTCACTGGTTTCTAGTAAACAAAGTGGTTCATTAGATTTGAATAAATAAACAATGAGGTTCTGTTTACTCATTCAATTACATAACGCAGTGGATGAGATTCACTAAATCTGCAGATATTGCTGCCAGATATTTCCGATTTTAACGCATTTATTTTTTCATAAACAAGAAAGGATGCTTTTCGCTCATTTGCATGTGCTGTCAGCTGTTCAGAGCATAAAACCATTCCTCTACAACCACAAACTGAATCCTGTGCTTTTCTCAGTTACAAGCTTATGTGAACTAAATTATCAGTTCTTTAAATGTGGTAAACATGTTCGGTCACAGGCAGGTCATCAACACTTTATGCATGTACACACATTTATTAACAAATCTATTTAAGCCAGCAAGCCAAGATAGCTAATGACAGTTTGCAGCGGCTACTTTGATCATTAGTGATTATTTCTTGTTAAAGAATGAAAATTAATGGTAACAGTCAGAAGAATACTTTACATGAAGGCTAATCTGAAATAAGAAAAAAAGAAAGGCATTGTTCTGAATCTGTATTACTTTGCACAACTGTTTTGGTATTTTTTATCTCACAGTAAACCAAGTGTTTGAATACAAAACCATTGTGGTGCATTTAGCAAAAACATGGTAAATTTATTCACATTTACCAATAAAAGAGAACCATTTACCACAAAATGAAAACCATAGGAACACTGGTGAATCTTCCCAGGAGTGGTGCACATTCAGGTCTCTTTAGTCTCATTTAAGGTCAGCGTTCATAACCCCACAGTAAGAAAGGGGCCATGTAAAAGTGTGATTTATGAGAGAGCAGAGGGGCAGAGAACACTGCTAACCAAAAAGCCAAAGAAAAGCTTTTGGGGATAATGTTTTATGGGCAGATTAGCCTGAAGTGCAACCTGATATGAAATATAGCAAATACTGAATTTCACAGTAGGAACAACACAGCTAAAATGATAGTGATTATAGTGGGATGATATGGTGGTGTAATTCTGTTGTGTATCAGAGAACTCTAAAGTTGCTCCATTTGTCCATGAGTTGAAGCAGATATATAACTGTTATGCAGAAAGAAAATAATCCAAAAAAGTGAATAAATCCCTCACTGCAAACAGACATTTATGGGTCCACTGGTGTAAAAATACACTATATGGACAAAAGTATTGCCTCATTCATTGTTTGTATCCTGCCTCATTCATATCCTGCTCATTCATTGTTTCTTCTGATATAAAGGGTATTACAAATATTTGATCTGGCTTTTGTTGGAGCAATTGCCTTCACTGACCAGGGAAGGTTTTTCACTTGATTCTGAAGCATTGCTGTGAATATCTGATTGTATTCAGAGACAACAGCATTAGTGAGGTCAGTATGTTAGATAATCACCACCCCACCTCATCCCCAACTCCCCCCAAAAGTACTAGATTGGGCACCTTTCAAGAGAACACAGCTTCACTGCTCCACGGCTCAATGCTGGGGCTTTATACCTCTCTAGCTGACGTCTGGCATAAGATGTGAAATCGAAAAGGAAACAGTACCGGTCTGAATGCTTGAGTTCAGTTATCCTATCCTATGGGGGTCCATTTAAGCTAATCTGACTGATCACCCCTGAGAATAAAGAATCCTGATGGGAGTGGTCTCTCCTAGGATTACAATGCCCCCATCCACAGGAACTAAAGGGCTCACTGAATGGCAATAATGTAATGGCCATTATGCTATGGCCTTCTGTGAAATTCTCAAACACATTGACCACCTACAGGTTATTTTGGATGGGCGTGTTAGGCGGTGCCCACCATCACCATTCTCAAAACACAATCTGATAGAATGAGTGCCCACTGTAGCCGTTCTGGATGCTTGTGGCCATCAAACACCTTACTAAGACACTTTGTGCAGGCAACTAACATAAGCAAACCAGCTAATGCAGGAAATAACAGCAGATTATTTGCCTTGTTTTCATCATTTCATCATTGACGGAAATAAAAATCATTAATTTTACTGACAAAATTAACATTGCAGGAGACTCAGTGTCTCCACACACCTGATCCAGCTGAAGAACCGATTATCAAGCACTTTATGAGGTGGGTAAGTAGTGTTGGTTGACTTAAGAAATACTGGCAGTAGTAGTGACACACGGCAACAGACTTACTACAGTAAGGTTTGGGTGATGGCAGAAGAAGCAGTACCTGATAGCAGCATCTAATAACGAGGAGGAAAATCACAGAAAGATACAAACAACATGAGCAGGCACTTCGAGGTAACTCACAGTGGTGAAGTTGAGAGGGAGGCAGTCTTCCCCTCGGAAGGTGCACTGGAGAAGCATTTCATTGATGTCATGGCCTGTGCGGTTGTAGAAATCAGTCATGTTAAACTGCTTGGGCTTGAAGTTGACGAAGTTGGCCTTTTCCTTCAAAGCAGCAAGGACCTCTGGCTCTGCTAGATGTGGGTTCGCAATCTGGTAATTCTCATTGAGCAGGGCTAGCAGTTCCCCAACATGGTAAAGATCGTTCTTTGTGATCTTGGAGAAGCGGAACTCGTTGAGATTGCAGAACGTAACAGCAGGAAAAGTGAGGTTAGGTGCTGCCACCTCATCCAGTTTGGTGACGTGAGGAAACTCAAGGTAGTATGACACTCGGTCCATGCACACCAGGAGTAGCAGACCCAAAGAGCCCAGAAACGAGAGAGTCCACAAAAAGCGGCGGAACGTCATGTGTCCGTAGGCGAAAATGTGGCTCATGCCATGCAACGTGGAGGAGTTGGCGAAGGCTTGCAAGTTCGAAGGCCTGATGCTCTCAATGCTGTCCTCTGAATCTCCCTTCATGGCTGTCATTGCGGTTCTGTTCCCAATAAGAACTTGCTGTGTACTCTCAACAGCAAAGGAAAATGCAATCAGATGCCCTCCTGAACAGTGCAAGCTATGGCAAAAACGGTTGTGATAATAGTGGTTGCTAGCACCAATCTCTTGAAGTCTATATTAGAAATTGATGTTTGTAGGTGCTTCACATAATCCAGAGTACCCCTTTTATCACAGGCTCCTCTTCTGTTTTCTGCAGATATCATCTGTGCGTTCAGGCAGAACCAAACACCATGAAAGCCCCTGAAACCTTCAATCAAACGAGAAAAGGCGCACCATCCACAGTTTCAACGCAGTGCTCTCAGGCACAATGAAAAGTACAGTCAGAGAACAAAAACCAAAGGAAAAACGAGGAAACAAGATGGAACTGCAAAAGAGGAGAGGAGCTTCAGCAGCCAACAAGCCCCTGTCTCATCCATCCAGAAGGACTGGCTCTTACATCGCTCCGACAATGGTATGCAGTGGATTTATGAATGGGAAGATTAAAAAATTGTGGCTGTATGTTGCTCTCAGCTGCCACCTTCCTCCCTCTTCCTTGGCTCTCCCCCCCAAAGCCTCTCGTCAAACGAAAACGAAGGGTCATAGACCTCCCTGTAGCCCACCTCTTGTTTGACAACTGGGGGCTTGAATACCTTCTCGTATCTCCGGGATCCACAATGAACAACGAGGGCTTCCTCCTGATGCTGTGAAAAGCCACGTTAGTCTCGCCCAACCAGCAAGTGTTTTTCTTCCAGATCGGTGTCTGTAGATTTATACGCTGCTGCTGCCGCCTGAATCCTTTCCCTCTCTTTCGCAAGCTGTGAGCTTGCTGCCTGTTCCCCCTCCCTCACTCCGGCTCTTTAGTAGTCAGAATCCATCCCACTGCTGAGCGCCTGCTTCACCAGAGAGAGAGAGAGAGAGAGAGAGAGAGAGAGAGAGAGAGAGAGAGAGAGAGAGAGCGAGCGACAGAAAGAGAGCGAGAGAGGCAGTGTGACAGAGAGGGAGAGTGTGGGGGGAGGGCAGAGGGGGCTCTCACTCAATATACTGTCTTCAGATTTCACAACAGAAATTCACAGCCCCAATCTACAATCTGGCTGTACAGCCACAGGTACTTGGATGTCAGCATTCATGCACAGTGTTGTGATTTCATCCTCGTCACATCTCAGGAGGCGCATTTAGCTGGATTTGCTTCTTCCCACAGATCCACTGCCTATCTACTGCCTACCACCCCCCACCCCCCCCATCTCCTGAAAGCACACTGGATTAATGATCAGTCTTTCTCCCCCAATAGCACTGATTATTTGTTAGGGCTCCAATAATCAATTAGTGACATTCAACCCACAAAAGTGGCTTGAAAACAATATCATTTTATTTTTACTAAACACTCGTGAAGTGGCTATGGTTTCCATGGCTTCATGTGTACAGACTAAGGAAGTCATGATCATAGAGATTGGTCAACTGAAATATATAGCGGGCTCAATGGTATAACAGGAAATGTTTGTCAGTACACGTCTTTATATAAAGCTTCCATTTCAGTCCTAAATATCACAAGATGGCAAATTACCATAACAATGACTGAATAGCTCTTTTTTTCTTTTTGTCAAAATCCTAGGGGGAAAAAAAGCTCTGCTGGGCAAAAACAAGTTAGATCTATGTTAACTCATCATTTATATTTTCCTATTGGAAATAAACATTACACAAATGGGACTGATGGCAGGTACATCAACACTAGATGTTGAATCTTGGTTTGCAAAATTGAAAGGATAAAATATATATATACACATCTCAAATTGTGACTTAAAAGGTAAAACTGTTTTTAACTCAAGTGATTTTGAGCATTCCATTGGTCCGTTCATCCAGAATTATTTACACAATGTAAAGAGCACCTACAAATGATGTTGTAATACAAGTGAAATGATGGGTTCAAACGATAGAGAACATAGCCATATGGAGCTCCAATTTTAACCTCTCTGTGGAGATGGCAACCTCAAGTAATTCGAGCCAACCTTGTTGTCCATTTATGTTAAGTTGTAGGGTTTTTTTTACCTATGGGTATATAGGGTTGCAAAATTCTAATTCCCATTAATTTCCCATTAATTTCCATACTGTTTATTCCCATGGTAAATTTCCAAAGTTGGGAAATTTACCATAGGAATAAACAGTATGGAAATTAATGGGGAAAAAATGGGAATATTCGAAGCTGAAGGTGAGAAACTTATTTAGCATATGGTTGGCTAAAAACATACTGAAGCATAATCGTGGCTAAAATAATTAGATATGATACCAAAACAGTTAAATAGCAAAGCTGCTCCTCAGTTTCACACTGAAGGGCTATTAAGACCACACCCCCTGCTGCACTGCTCATTCCTCCATCACATGTACAACATATTGCCATATGATTTCTAGAATGCAGATACTCACCACTGCTGAAAGAACACATTTGGACCAAGGGTCTACCTAAAGTCTACCTAAGGTAATATTTTGATGAGGTTCATATTTTTTATTGGCAGTAATAGCACTGAAACATTTAAGCAAATATTAAATCAAGGTGTAATCTCACAGTTGCTCGCTATTTATTTAATGAGCAATTTTATTTCAGACTAGTTTACCAAGGCTAGCAAGGCTACCTTAGTAAGGCTATCTACCTATATTTTTTGCCTCAATGAGTTTCTGTAACCAAGAATTAATACTTTATTATTTATTTAATGTTCTGAAGACCATTAGAATGCTCTTTTGATTGTTCAATGAAAGAATCAAGCATTTGTAAAGTTCTCCTTGCAACTAATTGTCAATTATATTATTATTATATTATTATTGTTACCTATTATATGTTACCTTCATGTTTGCGATTTTCAAAAAACAGCACATAGATGATAGTCTATGTTATAGTTCCTTTAAATTATCCAATGCTTCCCATTAATTCCAATAAATTCCCAAAGTTTCCATGGAAGTAATGTTTCCAAAGTTCCTGAGCTAAAGTTACAATGGAAAGTTACCAGTAATATACAGAAAATTTATCAGAATTTTTCATCCCTTAGCAACCCTGTGTGTACATAGGAAGCCCGGCCCACTGACTGTCACTGTGACTGGCAAAGGTTATTTGCGTAAAAAAATTGATGTAATCCATAAACTCTACAGACCTAAAAATCTACACGTAATGTTTAAACAACTTCAAACACGGATACCAAAAGAACACTATTAAGAGTTAACATATATGTATATCCTAATCAAACTAACTAACCTGTCTTGTAGGCAACACGTGGCTTCACAACATAATTTGGAAATATAATTCACCTCCCTGTGTCATATGTGTTACATATCACTGCTGGCAGTTAATTCACTTCAGTTTCTCTCAGAGCAGCTCAGTATACCATTACTGTCTTATACTGAACCCAGAAAGTGACCACAGAAACAGTAGAAGACACATGGCTTGAAATAACACCCAGAGAAGCAGCCCATCTAATATCTTCAGGACAAACAGACCAATGTTAATTGAGTCTGTTACCTCAGCTAAAGTTACTTTTTTTTTGTCCTGACCCTTTTAGCTGGAACACAGTGAGCCTGGAAAGGTACCAAACAGAAACTGCCCAAACTAGCCTTAACTAGGGCTTTCACTATGAGGCATTCTATGTACTCTATGCGGTGCTATGTCTGACATGTAAAACAAATGAAGTGCTTAAACCACAGGTTAGTACGGCTGATGCTGTGGTAGCACTTCAAGAGGTAGAAAAAGACAGACCTAGACAAAGATCTTCAGGTGTAAATATACCCCTGAGGTAATACAGTAGTATTCAGAGTGCAGCCTATTTAGAGTAGGCTGACCTGCTATGAAACTATGAAGCTTAAAAAGAGCAAACGTTACAGCTGCTACAAGTCTGCCTACAATTAATGTGCTACATCTATACAATTATTAATATTCAAACAAAAAACAAATGGTGATTAGGATGATTTTTGTAGAATTGGGCAAAATGGCTGTTCCTCTCATATATATATATATATATATATATATACACGATTATATATATATATATATATATATATATATATATATATATATATATATATATATATATATATATATATATATATATATATACGATTATATATATATATATAAAATTAGATGAAGAGCAGCAGATGTTGAGTAAAATCACTGTTCAGGACAGGAGAGTACTCTCTTTTGTACTCTACCTACATTTATTTCTTTATTTATTAACATACAGTTCAATTTACTACTAAAGCTACTATTGTCTACTGTACATTTCCCTTCCTATACAATACTGCAGATACCCCACATACTGTACCTGCCAGGAGATGCAGAGTAGCTGAGCATCCCGCTCATGGAAAACTGAATTCATCTTTGCTTGAAATTTTGAAATTTGAAGTAGCATGTTATCATGGTTATGTTATTAAGTTTCAAGACATGCTGTTTGCTTCTTGCTAGAAAATCTCAGAGCTTCTTAGACCAGCCTTAAAGCTCAAAGTAGTCTTACAGCTGTCTTAAAAGGTGGCGTAACAGAAACAGCCTGTTTATTTCTAAGAGATAAAAGTTTGTGATGGTAAAAGAACTAGGACCATTTTTGATCAGTGATGACCAACATTAGAATCCAAAAATCCCAAGTAAAATAACCAGAAACAGGTCATTAATTTACAATAAGTACTAATACTACTAATAAAGAATAACCACAAAAAAAAAACCTGTATCCATGTCATCAAAAGCACTGAACCTGGCCCAGGTTCATAAACTCAAACACAAACTGTACCAGGGTGGAACAAGCACATAGAGGCCAGTGCTGAGCTGATACCCAGCATTAATAAATCATAAAAGAAGGCAGTGCAGCAATGCAACACATTGTGTTATGCTTTCATATGAATTTAAAAAATGACTCTTCCAATATGTTTTGCAATAACTACATACAGTAACCACTTGCAATACAATAAGCCCTTTATTTATGCAATCATCTAATCAGCCACTCTTGCAGCAGTGCAGTGCATAGCATCATGCAAATACAGGCCAGCACCTTTAGGCAATGTTCACATTAACCATCAGCGTGGGAAAAAAAAAAAAAAAAAAATGCAATCATAGTCATTTTGAGCCCGGCACGATCATTAGTACCAGGCAGGCTGGTACTATGAGTATTTCTACAACTGCAGATCTTCTCCTCAGAGTGTTTTCTTGACACACTGTAGTCAAACTATCACAAATTTATCACTGTTTGAAAGTCATGGCCTTTTTGAGCATTGTTGCTGATCATGTGTCACACAGCAAAACGTACCTCCAACTGGTTTCATGAATAGGACAGCGAAATCAGCATTATTCAAAGGCCTGCCAGTCAACAAATCTACATCTATTAAAGCAACTCTGAGATGTAGAAAGGGAGATTTACAGCATGAAGGAGCTCCTAAAAAATCTGCAGAAACTATGTGACTATTATAGCAACATCAATTAGAATTTGAATTGATTTTCTGGTGACAAGCAGTGTAAAGAAGCACACGACTGGGGTAAGTAATACATCATGCTAATCATACTGAAATGCTTGGGTTGGTTCTGGGATACAACTGGATTTTCCAGAAGAATGGTTTGGTGTGTTTTTTCCATGGTTAGCATGTTTGATCCTAATTACTGTTCAAGAATGAAGATACACTGTGGCAACTACCAGCACTGGGCAGAATGTAGAAATAAGACTGATGACTGTTTAATGAATTCAAAAGTCGGTCAAAACATTTTGGTAAATTATCATACTTTACTTCTGAGGACTCTTCCATGCAGATCATGTTTTTGCAAGCAATGCTGTACAGATAATGGGCACCGTCGTTAAACTTTCCCGCAGGTCTTTGGCCATATGGGGTTATTGCTTTTCCTAATGTTTTAGACCTCGTCTCCGAGAGTTTTAGCAGGATTTTAGATCTTGTCTGAGTTTCACAGTAGTTCTTAGGTCTTGACTTGGCTTGCCTTGCCTCTAGCACAGTTCTACTTGGCTGGAATAGCTGAATCTGTTCATAGCTTTGATTGAATTTAAGTTAGTCAAAACATTTTGGTATACAAAAAACTTTCAAACTTCAGTTTATCTATTAAAAAAAAAAGAAAAAAAGAGGGGGGGGGGGGTTCAATCTACTCAAAAAAATACTTATTCCCAATACTCGTATTCTGTTACTGCCCAACCCTAGTAACATGCATGGTTAGCTACAAGCTTGTTAAATCTTGGTCGGGCCTTAGCTTAATTTTTAGCCATCATTTAAAGCTTAGAATTACATTTAGTGACAAGAGTAATAAACTTCATGGACAATCGTGGTAAAGCACAAAACAAACAATACAAAGAAAATATACAGTAAAAAGAAAATTAGCCAGATTGCATCATGGTGTGCTAAATGCCAAAACACCAGCCAGCCAGCCAGCCAGCGTACTACAAACAAGTCAGGAAGCAATCTACAAATTATGCCTAAAATCATATCAAACAGCTAGGGTAGAACAATTTTATGACTTGTATCAAAAAAATAAATAAATAAAAAATCAAAATCTTAAACAGTAAAACTGATACACCCACTGTTCTCTTCAGGGGGTCTCCAAAGCTCATGATTTTTTTTTGTTTTGTTTTGTTTTTTTTAAAAAGAATCAGTTATGAATTCTGGTCATTTTAGGGATTTACTGCGTTACTGGGACAATGAAAAAAGTAAAGTTGGTATACTTTTAACTTTCAGCTTCAATTTCAACTCAATTGTGTCATTTGCTTTCAGAATATGCTGATATTCAGTGTACACCACACAACACCAATGCCAGAAAGATCCATCCGCTGCTTAACAGTTGGCAAGGTTGTCTTTTCATCAAAACCATGCTCCTCATTTCTCTAAACATTGCTTTGGTGATCGTGGTCCCCGGTCAACAGCGATTACTTCCAGAAAGACGGCTTTATCTAGATCTAGATGTTTTGCACATGTCAGGCTTCACCCTTTGTGATGAGGTTGCAGGTAAGACTTCCTTTTGAGGACTCTTCCATGCAGATCATGTTTTTGCAAACAATGCTGAACAGATAATGGTCACCATCACTCCTGTGTCAGCTAAACCATCCTGTCATATGGGGGTATTGCTTTTCCTAATACTTTAGATCTTGTCTCTGACAGTTTTAGTAGGATATCAGAGCTTGTCTTTGAGAGTTCTTGGCCTGCCTTGCCTTTAGCGCAGTTCCCCATAGCTGGCATTTCTTAATGACATTTAGACAGTCAGAATTGCATACTAGAAGCACTTTAATATCTTTTTAAAGCCTGTTCATAGCTTTGTAGGGATCAATTAGCTTCACAGATCTTTGGAGGAGCCCATGGACGCTGCGTATTGGCACAAGGTTTGAGGATTTCAAGAATTTATGCTTTGGAATTGTCCAACAATTTCACATGACAATTCTTGACTTGCCTAGTCAGAGCTAATGAGGCAACCAAGGCCTAAGAAGATTATTAAGCGCTGAGACTTTACAGTGAAAGGGGTGTACAAATATACAGAAATCATTTCCTGAAAAATAAAATACATATATTTGAATTCGTTTGCTGCAGAGGTTGTTTTTATACCCTTTTCTTTACAAATCACCCAGATGTGTCAATATCCTTTTACCATTATTAACATTTCCTGTAGTTGGGTCTAGTGACATCAGGCCTCATTTACCAACCATTCTTAAGAACAAGCTTCTTCCAAAACCTCCTAAAGGATTAGACATTCACTATTGGTTTCTTATTTGGGATTTGTTCAATTTATGAGGACAGCTATAAGAGCAGAGCTGCAAACAATTCTGTGGTTTAAAAATACATTTGTTTCAGCTGTTGTAGAGTTTTTGTTAGAGTTTTTGTGAGTTTTTGAAGGAAGCTAGCTTATTTGTAAGGAAAGTTCTTAGAATTTAGAATCATTGAGGAAATTACCTAAACTGGGTTGTTTTAAACCCATCATTTCATTTGTGTAGGACACCTCTAAATAGACTTGTAATATAATACAATATGTAAAACTGCCCTGCTAGAAACCCGCAGACAGACACTAGATTTATAGCGTAATCACATCTTGTTTGAAATTATAAAGGTTTGGCCAGATAAAAAGAGCAGAAGCTCAGAGAAAGAAGGCCGGGGAGAGGGAGGAGGTCTTTGGAGCAGAGAGGCCTTGCTTAAGGGCCCCAACAGTGTCAGCTTGCCAAGCTCAGATTCAATACTATGATCGGATATCAGTCCCAATACTAAGAAAAAAGATGGATCTGGTATGGGATAATTAGGCCCATTCACTGAACCCGATTCCCACACTGCCGCTATTCTAGGCTTTAGAACCCAGGATCAGAGAAACACACAGACATGAAGCACACAGCATCACACACAGCAAGACTTGCCCTGTTTAACCTCAACCTGGCATTTGCAATCAGCAAGTAATCCAGACAGACAAACACAAACACATATTACCTTCAGCAGCCTGCTTTGTTTACTGAAGAGCAGCGCAGGGAGGAGGGGTGGCCTCTCACTGTGTTGAGTTGCAGAAGTGTCCAAAATCAACAGATTACAGGTTTTAACATCAGTGTATTCCCTCCACCGCCATTTTAAAAAGCCACAGCTTTGCTGTTTCTGCCATTTTTAGAGATGGAGACAGAGAAGAGCCTGTAATGGAGGACAGCCAAGAGTGAGGGGCGGGACAATGACATCACTGCCACGAATACATGGAAAACCAATAAGGAAGGAGCTGCTAAAGACCTCAAAAAAAATTAGAATAAAAGTCCTGAGCCTAGCCAACACCAACACCTATGCCAAGGTCCAGCACGGTTATTTATTTCAGTGACAAATAATTAACAATTCAGTACATTTACATCTGTGTTCATTTGTCATAGTTTGTTTTTACAGAGTTATTAAAGTGATGTTTGTCAATCCTGATGTTCTAAGTCTTTCCCACATGGTGAGGTAGATGGTATATTAATTCAACAATGGTATCGGATTGGGTATTTGCGAGGTTTATGTGTAGGTATTGGAAATGAAAAAGGTTGGATCAGTGCATCCCTACTTGGTTAGGTTACTTCGTTACTTTGGGAAAGAAGCAGTGAGCTTGGCACACTTGTTGCTAGCTTCATCAGGTTGGATGTGGCGCATCGGTACACAGTCATTTTCAGTTCCATCCACAGATGTTCAATTGAATTCAGGTCTGGGCTCTGACTGGGCCACTCAAGGACCTTCACAGACTTTCTCTGAAGCCACTTCTTTGTTCTCTTGGCTGTGTGCCGTTGGCCATTGTCAGGTCCAGAGCGCCCTGAAGCAGGTTTTCTTTAAGGATCTTGGTGCACTTAGCTGCATTAATCTTTCCCTCTATCATGACTAGTCGCCCCGGTCCCACTGCTGAAAAACACATCCACATCATGATGCTGCAACCGCTTCACTGTAGGGATGGCATTAGCCATTAGCCGTGAGCAGTTCCTGGTTTACTCCAGACGTGACACTTAGTTATTCAGGCCAAAAAGTTCAAATGTTGGTTTCATCAGACCAGAGAATCTTGTTTCTCCTGGTTTGATAGTCTAACTCTAGGTGCCGTCATGTGGCTTTTAGTAAGGAGTGGCTTCCGCCTGCCCGCTCTACCATAAAGGCGTTCATGGAGTGCTGGACTGAATGGTTCGGTCATCTACACGCTAAACGCTGTACGCTATACGCTGGAGCTCTGTCAGAGATTCTGCTCACCTTCCTATTTAACTTCCTTCTACCCACACATACACACACTGCCATGGTCCTACTAGCCCCCCAGCCATTCGGTCACTCTTTTGTTGGGTATAAAATCATTTTATAGATGACAAACACGGTTTTATTGTTTATATTATATTTAGTTTTATTTTATTTTAGTCAGCTAGGTACATTTTTCAGCATTGATAGGTGGCTCATTAAAAAACAGGCCCCCTTAAACCCCAGTGCATGATGCCTCCACTGTTGAGCTAAGAACACCTAACAACACAGAGCAGAGCGTAACTTCCACTGTGTCAGGGGTAGCAAGCATCCTTCATCCACAACATCCTCCACACCATCCCCCAACACTGTCGTATCCTCTCCTGACTTAAACATGGATAGCCATTCGATTTAAAGTAGTTATCCCCAGCACTCACATGGACAAACTGAGTACCTGTCTTAATCATGGCTGGAGTATTCTGTCTAGCGTGATGCTTGCTTTTGCTCTGCTTGTCGCAGATTTGGTTTTTCCAGTTCTGAACGAGAGGACATATTCACAAAACGTGGAGACACTAATCGGATTAGTATTCCTCACGTTAGAGCGATGTCTGCACAGCAGGAATACCAGCATCGCTCAGAGACATGAGAAAGTATTGTGCAGCTACTGGGTCAAAAGGACAGGTACTGCGTTAAAAGTATTTTGAATAACAAAGTTATTCAGGTTAGCCCTCCGCAGGCAGCTGTCTGGGTATTCTGTTCTGTTGTAGCCTACTGACAATCCAAACCAAAATTTACTCACAGATTTTCCTCACAGAAATGCTTATCATTCACAACTACATTTTTTTTACTTTTTCACAGGGTGAAGACTATCTCTGATATATTATATATATTATCTATTATATGTGATATCATGTATGTTCGTACTGTTGTGTCTGTGCATAAAAAGTCTCTGCTTTTCCTGAGCAGCAAGTGATGGAGGGTTGCTACAGGCGGTGCCTCACTAACGTTACTTGTCTACTGAAAAATCCAGCTCAAGGGAAGCTTTTGCCAGTAGCTGGTTTCAGATGGTCTAGGCTAGTTTCTGATGAATGAGGTGGTTGAAATGCTGGTCATCCAGGAGAAAACATACCCTATGCTGGTAAGCTAGCTGGTTAACCAGTTCCTGACCAGCTTGGTCAAGATTGGTTGTACAAGGTGGAATAACCTTGCTTGAGCCAGCTTGAGCTGGCCAGGCTGTTTTTTGATTTTTTTTTTTTTCAATTCAATTCAATAATGTTGTCACAAAGCGGCTTTACCGAGATCCGGGTCCGAGCCTCTTTTGAGCAAGCTACAGAAGCAACAGTGACAAGGAAAAACTCCCTCGGGTCAAAAGTCAAGTCAAGTCAAGTCAAATTTATTTGTAAAGCGCTTTTTACAACTGTTGTTGTCACAAAGCAGCTTTACATAATTAGTAATTAATAAAAGACAGAAAAAAAAGAAATAACATAAGAAGACATGAAGGATCCAAGACCCCCAGTGAGCAGCCAACGGCGACAGTGGCAAGGAAAAACTCCCTCAGAGCTGGAGGAAGAAACCTTGGGAGGAACCAAGACTCACAAGGGAGACCCATCCTCCTCTGATCAGAACTGTTTATACATTATTGATAAAAGTTACCAAACCATCTAGACTGTTGAGCTGTTCTGATCATAATCATAATATAATAATCATGGTGTATTAGAACTTAATGTAGTCATGGCAGTGACGGTCAGAGTAATGATAGTTATTAGTGGCAATATTAAAAGTGGCAGATAGTTAAGAGTCCATTTAGGTTTTAATATGGTCATTAAACAGGTAGCAGTGGTAGGAGGGTGTGCCGCTGGTCTGGCATGGGTGGTGGTGGGGGCGGGGCCTGCTGGTTGTACTTTTAGGTGGCAGCTGGTCTGACGCAGGTAGACGGGACCTCAGCGGGCAATCTTTCAGCAGGTCGGGCTGGGTGACCATTTACTCGGAGAAGGTAAATGGCCACCTAGAAAGGAAGAAACCTTGAGAGTAACCAAGACTCTGGATAAAAACAAGAACAAGAACAAGAACAAAAAACAGCAATAAAACAAAACTGAATTAAGAAAAAATGGTAAATGTGCCGTCAAGCCATACAAGATAAAAACGTGAGATGCAGATAAACAGTCAGAAGCATAGTCATGCAGTGAGGTGCGAATGAATCCATGCAAGGCCCCAAAGCAGGACAGCGGGCAGCAGGGTAGTGGAGAGCCAGCTCAGATGGTACCAGGTTAGAACAGTTGGAACCGGGCCACTCAATATATGTGAAAGAGACAGAAAGGAGGGAAAAACTTAAGGGGTTAGGAGGAGCACAGGAGAATTTTATGGCGGGGGGTGGGGGGATCATATAACGGGACAGGATCCAATGGGTAGCAGCAAGCAGACAGCAGGGGGCAGCTCAGCACAATGAGGAGAGAAAAGAAAGGAGAAAATCATGATGCATTTAGGAGTTTGAATACACTAATGTACGGCCTGTAAAGGAAGTAGATTAGATAGACTGCTGTACTGATCAGGAACCTGTGAACAGAGAGCAGTACACTCCAAACCTGTTAGTATCATACAAGCTGCATTGATGGATAACCTGAAAGCTTGAGCAAAAATTTATGTTTTAAATCTAGATTTAAACTCAGAGAGTGTGTCTGAGTCCTGAACACCACCATTCTTCTAAAGCGAGGAACTGACAGAAGGCCAGCGTCCTGCAAAGGAAGTATATGTGATGGGTTCTAAGGTTAAGCAGTTCTCCATTTGGGGACTTATAAGTCAGAAAGAGTATTTTATAATCGGGAGAATGGGACTAATATGGTAGCAGCTGCATTCTGAACTAGTTGGAGCTCTTTTCATGATTTACATGAACTTCCAACCAGAAGAGCATTACAGTAATCCAATCTTTAAGTTATGAATGCATGCACCAGCTTCTCTGCGTCATGTAAGGAGAGGACATTACGCAGTGTGGCAATATTATGTAGGTAAAAGAAGGCCGTTTTAACTATGTAACAGATGTGTGCATCAAAGGAGAGGACAGAGTCAAAAACAACCGAGAATCCATCTAAATTTACAGCAATTTGCATTTTTGGATTTATTCATATTTAGATCAATAACTTTTTTTCTGGATTAAGCAAAAGCAAGTTGTGAGTCATCCAGTTCTTTATGTCTTTAAGACAGTCTGTTATTTTATTAAGACAAATGTCCTCATTTGGTTTGGCAGATAAGTAGAGCTTGGTGTCATCAGCAGAGCAGTGAAAATCAATGCCATGCTCACGGATTATTTTGCCCAGCAGCAGCAGCATATAAAGAGTAAAAAGTAGTGGACCCAAGACTGATCCCTGAGGAACACCATTGCTCACTTTTGAGTAGTAAGAATATTCATTATTTAAGTAAAAACATTGGTGGCAATCTGTCAGATATGATCTAAACCAAGTGAGGGCCGATCCTTTAATTAATTCCTACAGTATTTTTAAGCCTGTCAAGCAGGATTGTATGGTCTATGGTCCATCTAAAGGCAGCACTAAGGTCAAGCAGCACAAGAATAATAGGTCAGCCCCTATCAAATGAAATGAGGTCATTTGTGACTCTTAGTAACGCTGTTTCAGTACTATGGTTGGGTCTAAACCCAGACTGAAAGACCTTGTAAATGCTACTGTTGTGGAGGTACACTATTTCTAGGACCTTAGCTATGAAAGAGACATTACATATTGGTCTATAATTACCAAGCTAATTGAGGTCAAGGTTAGGTTTTTTGAGAACAGGCTTGATAATTGATTATTTAAGGGATTTAGGTATGTAGTCATTGCTGAGGGAAGAGTTAACTATGGCCAGTGCTGGTTCTTTGACCCTAGGCAGGACCTTTTCAGGAACCGGATGGAAATACACCAGGTGTGCATTAAAGTTAGTCTACTGCAGTGGTTAGGGACCGGCTAGGAATTTTTAGTCGAATGTTTTCAATTTTATTGTTAAAAACGGTCAGGAAATCATTACTGCTAATGTCAGAGTTAGTTTGTTCAATGTTTTTTTGTATTCTGCATGACTATGATGCCATATAAGCCGTAGAGATTCTAATTTTGTAGACGCCATTGATGTTCATAGCCACGAGTTATCTGTTTTTGAGTGTGCATATGGTCATTAAAGGTGCACGTATTTGTCACTGTACACTGTACAGCGAAATGTGTCCTCCGCATTTAACCCACCTGGAAGTGAACACACACACACTCACACACACACATGTGTTAGGGGCAGTGAGTACACACACACACCCAGAGCGGTGGGCAGCCAACTCCAGCACCCGGGAAGCAGAGAGGGTAAAGGGCCTTGCTCAAGGGCCCCAACAGTGGCAGCTTGCCGAGCCCGGGAATCGAACCCACAACCCTGTTATCGATATCCCGGCGCTCTAACCGCTGAGCCACCACTGCCCCATTATACCATTATTTAAGGTGCTAGCCTTTTCTCTCTAATTTGTTTAAACTTAATTGGTGCAGCATTGTCAGGATTAGAGCAGAGCACAGACAGCAGATCATCTGTTACATGTTTAAGATCTATAGAATGAGATGGGTGGGAGATGGTTAAATCTGGAATGTTATTAATGGATACATTAGCTGTTGAGGTTGTTATGGTACGTTTGCTCATAAAGCAAGGCATCAAACATGATGAGGTAATGGTCAGAGATGGAGTCAGGCTGAGAAATGCAGACTCTCAGTTTCAATACCCAGGGTCAGAACTAAGTCTAGTGTAGGGTTGCATCTATGAGTAGGACCTATAACATTTTGTATGAATGCCAGGGCATCTAAGATTGATTTCAACCCAGTTCTAAGTGGGTCCTGAGTCTTCTCAAAGTGACTATTGAAATTTTTTTCAGCAGGGTTGACCTGACTAGCTTTGCGTCAGGCAGCTGCATGGGCACAACAGATTATGCTTTCAATTCCTGTTGTTTCTGTTTATCTACAATTTTCCTTCACAGCAAACAAAGCATCACCTTAAGCATTATGGGTTTTCCTCTGAATTCTCAGAGGAGAATTCCCATTCGAGAAAGTCTTCCGGGTGTTTCAGACACTAGAGGGCACTGCAGAGTGAGTCCTAAATGAATGGGTGAAATATAGAGTATTCTAGTTCTGTCGTTTCCTCAACACAGAACAGCATCTAATGCAGACGCGGCAAGGGGGGCAGGAGTCCAGCACAATTTGCTGATTTCCCTGCTCCAACAGACCTACTAATCCTGCAAATTAACAGGTAAGTTGAATCAGGACCAAAAGGACTGGGGGACCTGGATCAAAATCGGCCACCTCTGGTCTAATGTAATGTTATGTACCTTTGCAAAGGTAGTTGCGTTAAGCATTAACATAGCATCAGCTGACCAGGACTTTAACTGCCGGCCAAAGTTTCCATCAAACAAAGCTGTTGTTTCATAACTGGCAGTAAATCCAGCATCAGCTCGCCAACCAATCAGCACTCAGTGACTGTAATGCTACTGATACCAGAATGAATCATGACTGAACAGTAAACTGATCAGTAGAAACAACCACACTGCAAAAGCAAGAGGCAGGCTAAAATGAGTAAAGATTTGTTAGGGATGTTTAAGCTTTTATTGATTAAATGTCATAGGCTTCAGATTTAACCCTTGAATTTCTGGTAAGGGAAATCAGTGTAGAATAGCATGTATTTATTCCAACTGCTAAATGAAAGGGAGTCATGTTCTGCACAGGAGTCAGAATTCAGCACTGCAGCCTGTTAGCAATGCCAGTATTCAAGAAAATTCCACAGTACGTCAAAGAGCAAAATGTAGAAGTGCCCACTTCAAGCACTGGTGTTCAGTCACAGAGAAGCAGAAGAGGGAGGGGCGTGAGAGGCCTTCTGAGTCACACATAACTTTGAGCTATGTTTCATTCTCATACAGCAAATAATCCTAATAAATACAAACATGTTTTTTACAGTTACAGTTTTTACATTTAGATAACAATGTTAAGCAAAATGCATCCAGACAAATGCAATGTTAACAGCTTAGTTTAAGAGAGGGGGAACAGATTGGTATGGGCAGATACTTAACATTTCGCATATACATTTCTGGGACTGTAAATTAGTAAAGTGAAAGATGAACTGATCTCCTGGATTTCTGCACACTAGTTTTAATCTGATCATTAGCTATGTCACGATTATAGACAAACACAAACAGTACCTTTAGCAACAATCACCTCCACCACCCGAATAAGACTTACAATTGAGATGGAATTGAATGGAGGTGCCAGCCCTCACCACCATTGATGAGGCTACGGATTGGCAGGTATCTGTGTTCAGACATTCTATTCCATCACACAAATGCCTAACTGAAGATTGACTGTACTTCCTGTGCCATATGAATAAACTCAGCATGCCTCAGGAACTGCTGGTTCGGTTCTGCTCAGCCACCATCACCTGCACAGTCTGTCATTGCCACCTCCATTACTGTCTGGTGCAGCTCTGATTCCAAACAGAACATTCACAAACTGCAGCTGATCATCAGGTCAAAAAGGACCCATCACACTTTGGCCACCACCTGCTCCAGGATGTCCCCCCAGGCAGGTGCTTCTGTTAAATGATGGTTAAAACTACCGAGCTGCATAAAAGCTTCTTTCCTCATGGCATCACACTCATGAACAATTACTGCACATACCTATTATCTGGCTAACACTCACCATTTTACACACATTGTTACATATATAACACCTTTCTTATTCACAAATGTGTGCATGTGTGCCTGTTTAAAGGTGTGTGTGAAATTCGTAGTGTGTGAACTGTAAAATTGTACTTCAAATATAATCAGGAGAGGATGCAGGGGTGTTAGGTGCAACAGTTTTTTCTTGCAATTATATTATAAAATATGTTCACATCACTACCATGTGGGCCCTTTTCTCCATATAAGGATTAGTCTCTTTTGTCTATTGATTTAGTACGTGTGTGAGGTGGTATTGAATCTTTCACCCCTCTCGGCTTTTTAAAACTTGTCACAAGTAGATTGCTCGTATTTCAGACTCAGATTTATTGCAGAAAATGCTTCATCGTCTAAACACATTGCTGCTATTGAGTGCATAATTGCTCAGCTGGTCAGCTGCTTGGCTAAGAAAAGCAGTTTGCACAAAATGACATCATTCATTTACAAAAAGCATTATAAGTCCTATAAGAGAAGTGGACAGGTATTTAAAACTCTGACAGCAGTATTGAAAGCATTTGATGCTGTTCTGTGTTTTATTTATTTTTATAATTATATTTATAATAATTTATAAACTATTACTGTGCCCAAAAACTTCAATGGAACAACACTCTAGTGTTGTAGTGTCAACATCTGTCAACATAATGCTTATATGTTAGAATGTTCTCAGAAGAAGATACAATAAATGTAAAACAGAGATGGACTTAACTAAACATCATAGGCTATGAGCATGAACAAAGCAACGTCTGGCTACATGCTACATCTGCTTCTGTCAAAGAGCTGTCTAATACCTGCCGGAGTGTGCCCCCTAATGGTGTCAGAATGAAATGCACAAGTGAATGGGAAAATCTCCTCAGCTACCACAAGAAATTCATGGTTAGTATGTTGCCCCCCCGAACAAGCAGCTGGTTGGTTCTAAGTAGATCTTACCCTTCATCCTGCCCTGATGTACCCATCAACGCCAACTTGACCACGCTTCCAAGCAGCCTATGCATGAGTGGCAGCTGCGGTCTTTACGGTCATCACAACAGCATCTTGGGTTGGATTTTTGGTGTGTCGCTGCCACTTCTGTAAAACTTGGAGAGAAGGTGTGTAGGTGGTTTTGGATGAACGGAGACCTTAGAGATTATGATACCTGTGTTCTTGGTACATGAAGTACAAGGGGCTTTGAGTTAAGTGTCCTCTCTACCTCAACAATGGCTGTATACAGGACGTCCTCGGTCACTAGCTGTACTCCCACCCAAGTTCCACCAAAATGAGGAGGCCCAGGTGGTTTGAACTTGAAGTGCCTCAGTGGCAAAGGGAGTTGGGAGAGCTGAAATGATGGTGTTCAATTCTACAATGGCATCCAAAAATGGTTGGCACCCTGGTCAAAATTCCTGTTAACTGGATGTTAAGTGGGTATGAGTAACTCCAAAATCTCCAAAAGACATAACATTAAAAATGACAATTTATTTTAAAGGAGTGTATTTATATGTTTTGGGCACCATGCAAATGTCTGGGCACCCCAAAGGAATTTAGCTTTTGAATAAATCTGGAACATATAAAACTGAAAATACAACATAACACATTGAAAAAATGTATGTTTGAAGAAACAAAGGTGGAGAATTTTATGAAAAGACCACATCCCCAACTATTAAGTATGGGGGTGGATCAATCATACTTTGGGCTTGTGTTACAGCCAGTGGTATGGGGAACATTTCACTTATAGAGGGAGTGAATTGATTCAGTTAAATACCAGCAAATTCTACAAGCAAACATCACATTGTCTATAAAAAAATGAGGATGAAAAGAAGATGGCTTCTAACGTAGGATCCTAAAGGTTGTACCTTGGGTCATTGGAAATCTGTGGAGAGGCCTCAAATCAGCAGAGCATGCAATACAGTGCAGAGAGAGGTTTCTTGATACTGTGCACAATGAGAAAAATGAGAAGCCGATTGAGCAGCCATCCCCATCACTCTCGTCTCCAGACTCCTTACTCCTTACTGCTGTGGCAACTTCCTACAGGGAATGCTCACAGAGTAGTAAAGTCTCATTCAATTGCCAAGAGAGATTAAGGCATTCTGTGTGTGGAATTAGTCCAGATGTGTGTATGAACACTGCGTAAGCCTGGTCACCTACTGTGACACACTGAACACAGGATCTGGATGCTACCATAAACCATGGTGACAGAGTGGGGCCATTGAAGGGAGCGAAGAATAAGGTCAATTCAACATTCATTCCTGAACTCCTCTTCTGGCCTGATGAAATGTGAAGGAAAGTAATATAGGCTAAAACATAGGCTTGTCTTACATCCTGCTGCTTTGGCTTCATACCAGTTTTTTTCTTTTTCAGTGATTTTGAGTGTTAATAGCAACCCTTGTGGAGAATCTGTACTGTTAGAGATGATTTAACCAATGAAATGTTGCAGTACTTAATAAATAATAATTAATAAAGCTAATTCTCTTAAATAAAGCTAACTCTGTTCAGGAATTGCTATATCTAATAAACCGTCTTTAAATGAGAAGTCAAACAGAGAGGCATTTCAGTTTGAACTGCTTCCTGAGGTAGAATAGGCCTCCTTAAAAGTGATATGTCACTCCTTAATCTTCTATCTATTTGCAGCTTTACCATCCAGCCTTTGCCGACAAAGCTTTTGGAGTTACTGTATGGGTGTAACGTGGATGCTGTGAAATGTGGCTAGTATTTAGAGATGCCACTGCAGCTATATCACTGCAGCTGAAAAATTCCATTCATTTTGGTAAGTCCCGTGCGAGTCATGCAATAAACATACTTGCATGTATTCCCAATAAAAATGTTTACATTACTCCCAATGCTATTTATTTGCCAGCATAAATCCCTTTGGATATCAGCATTTACAAACAACTGTCATGTGTGTGTTTTGTGAACAATCCATTGTTGTGAAAGCTGTGTTAAAGGAAAGTAACCACTGGTGCAGCTGTTTACTGTGCTGGAAAGGTACAAATTTAAGGAGGAAAAGGGTTGAATGTGAACAAAAGAAAGGGTTTTTTTAATACTAAGGTCCAAACCTCAGTAGATTCTTCTGCAAAAAGGAAAGAGGGCAACTTTTTTTAAAATGTTATCATTTATTTCTACTGATTTTGACCATTTTGTGATTGCTGGCAATTTTATCACACATATGGCTAACTTACATTTACATTTACGGCTTTTAGCAGACACTCTTATGAGCGACTTACAAAAGTTTTTTCCACCACTTTGCTGTTCCACCACTTCACTTTATGCTTGTCTTTCGTGGATCTTAAAGAATGGCGGTTCAAGCCGAGCCATACTTGAAGCTCGAAGGGCTCTTGGTACAGATCGGCTTTTGACCATTGCCATCAAGTACGAAGGGGCTGGTCCAATCTTGGCTTTGTAGGCCAGTGCCAGGGTTTTGAATCTGATGTTGGCAGCAGCTACCAGAAGCCAGTGAACATAATCCCAAGCAAAAATATGCCAAGGACCTCTGAGGCCATTTGGACTCCTTTGGTCTCTCTTAGCATGGGAGTACATGGTCATGGTCATGGTTACACTCTGGATTAAGTGGTTTACTTAAAGGACCTGAACCATGTTAACCACATGTTAGTCACTTTGTCAGATCGTTACTGTGTGTTTTTATGAAAAAAGGTTTATTAATGGCAGCAGAGCTACTCATTTCATAAGCAAAATGTGCACTGCACTATGTAAACCATTAGAGTCTGCTGATGCTCTGCTGGACAGCATCAACTCATTAGTGTTTATGAATGAGAAAGCCAGTTGAAGTTAAAATCATGTCATGCAAACAGAAAGCACCATAAGGCAATTCTACTTACAAACTCATCTACACTTATGGCCTAAGAGGTGTAATACACTTGCACCCTTTTTGAAAACTAAAATCATCGATGTCAGACAAGCCATTAAAATGTCTACGTTCACCAATGACTCAGTATTCTCCTTTTAGACTTGCGAGGCAGGAATACTTTGTCAAATAGAAAGTAATGTTCCTTCCAGCGGGCCAGTGACCTGTGCTGTGGTGTATCCCTGAGTTTGATTCTAGGGCCGCTCTTATTTAATTTATACATGCTTCATCTTGGCCAGAGGAATTTCAAGAGTATTTCTTATCACGCCAATGCAGGCAATTTGGCCTTCTCCCCAAACGACTATGGTCCTCTTAACTCACTTTAAGGACCTTGAGCACATCACTAACTGGATGGGACAAACCTTTCTCAAGTTGAAAAAGGATTGGACAGATTTTATTTTTTATTTGGGAAAAGAACATCACATTAAAAAGGAAAGGCCTCACCTGAATGCAGTTGCTGGATCAGCATTTTTTGACCTTATTAGAAATTCATTCATATCTTTATTTTAAGCTGGATTGATTACTGTGATGGTCTTCTTACTGAACTCCACAAACAAGACAGTTGAACAGTTTCAGTTCAGTCAGTTGGAGCAAAGAAGAAAACATATCCCCTCTATTCTTAAATCTTTACCAGGGCTACCAGTGTGCTGCAGAAAAGTCATAGCGATCTATAAATCACTGCAAGGTGCAAGATCAGTGTATTCATCTAAACATAAGGGACTAGTCAGTTAGACCTTCCTAACAACCTTCAGCTACTATTCTGCCCATCTATAATATCTGCCAGTCTATTTATTTTCCATATGGACATTTCTGTTATATGTATGAAATGTGATACCGTTGTGGTTGGGTGTTTATAAACACTCATTATGATTTTATAAATTTTTGGGGGGGGCAAAACATAGATAAAAAAATAATAATTTTTTTTATTATTATTATTAACACAGGGTCATAACTATACATACGGGGTCATTCAATATACAAACATATCACATTTGGCACAATATTTGTTTAAATGTCCCTCTGTATCTTGACCAGATGCTTTTGGTAGCCAATAACAATCTTTTGGCAAAATGTGGGTTGAATATTTAATAACGTTTCTTGGCAGAATTGGCTTAATGAAAATTTGGCTTCCTGGCATATACCTGACTTTTAAGCACAGTCCACATATTTTGTAATAAAGTTGAGGTTGGGACTTTGAGAAGGCCATTCCAAATATTTAACCTTAGCCTGTCTGTAACAGTTTAAAACACAGTGACACTCATGTTCCCTCAGCTTCTTGGCAAGTCCAAGACCTTGTGGCTACACCTCACAAAACTAATCTTGGAATCAGCGGCTGTTTAGAAACGACACTAAGACATTCATGGCTTGATGATCTAGGATCATCCTTCTCAGATGTGTGTTGGTCAATCCAATGAGTTCTGTCAAACAAACCTATCTAACAAAAAATCTAACAGTTGTGGTCAATTATGATCGATCACAGGAAGTTAAGAGGCCTTGGCCTTGGCAAGTTTACATTCTGGTACTTCCATCACCAAATGAATAATCTATGCATGTGTATATATATTTTTACCCTGGTTTTACCTCCCACCTAAAAAGCAAATGTCCTATTCCATTTCAGAAAATGATCATTTGTCTGACTCATTTAATAGCCTATCGAATGCCCTGTCTATGTTTATGGGCTCTCCTATTTCAGTATCAGTTTATGTCTTCTCTGTCCCCTGCCACGGTTGCTTTTTGTTGATTAGGAGTTTAGATCTGGGTTTCTCACAAATGTTATGTTGTAAAGAGCTACTTAATCTACTACACCCTCCATCTTCTTTGCTATGAACTAGGGTTGAACGTAGGGTTGAAACATGCTGTTTTCTAAGCTGTGACAATTCAAATCATTTAATCACATTTATTTATAGTGCTTTCTACAACTGATTTTGATACAGTGCTTTACAGTAATCCAGTAATGAAACAAAAAATCTACAACACATAAAACATAAAAACCTAAAACCCCCGGTGAGCAAATCAAAGGCGACAGTGGCAGGGAAAAACTCCCATGCCAGGAACCGAGACTCATCCTCCTCTGGTCAAAACCACTTTTGATTGTTATAAAAAATCACTGTACCACCACATAAGGCTGTTCTTCTGCTCAGGTGTGCTCATAGTCATAGTATAATTGATATAATCATAGTAATGATGTTAGAATAAAGGAAGTAATGATAGTTAATGGTGGTAAGAATAATAATAGTTTGAGGCAGATAGCAGTAGCAGGAGGGTGGGCAGTTGGTCTGATGCGGGTAGCAGGGGAGCCTGGTAGTCAGTCTTTCCTTAAGTCAGGTCGGATAAGTGGGCAGTCATTAACTCTGAGAAGGTAAAGGGATAGAATTAGTTCTGATTGGATTTATGAAGAAGAGAGAATGTTGAACAGTATCAGAGAGTGGCTGATACTGGCAGGTCTGACTATAACAGCCTAATTAAAAGGAGAGAGCCAGAGGGTAACACACAGCCATGGGAGCACACTGAAACATTGGCAACCATCCACTATGACCCACAAACCTAAGTGATCACATGCTAGCAGGGGGACGACAGAACCAGCATCTTAGTTTATCACAATTCCTTATGTGCATTAAACCCTTGGATCTGCAAAATCCCAAATCTGGATCTGCAAATCCCACCCGGTATCTTGATGTTATACCATCAACATCATGCAGCCAAGGGTATTCTTGCATCATTATCTAACTCACCATGTGCTGCTCTTAGCACTCATGCATCCACAATCGTGATTCTTTGGCCTTCATGTCCAGCCTTCTAGCTTTAAGCAGAAACTGTCCAGCCCACATTCTTAGAATTCTCTCCCAACCTACTACTCCTTCCTATCTAACTTCCTATAAATTTCCATCTCTACCTTAAGGTTAATGTGATACATTTTTGATAGAAATTCTGGAGTTATGAGAGTAAGACAGTAAATGTAGGCTCACAACCTCTAAAAATGTAAAGACAACAAATCAGAATATGAAATAATGTATTTGGCTCTAATTTGTTATCCTATATTTTGTGCGATGCCAAAGAAGAACTGCTTTTGGTTTTCCAAAAGAACCAATTAGTGGGTTGTTCTTTAGAGAACAATTTCTGTGAATGAGAAAAGGTTTGGGGAAGTTTAAGAAAGTTCAAGGAAGAATTTAGTGTTTAAAGACGAACTGGTAAATTGCTATTGCAACCTTTAATTATGTAAGTCTTTAAAAGGACTTACAGGTCAGACATGGTCCTTTAGTGTTTTTTCAATTGCATTGCTCAAAAAAAATTTTTTGAGTTCACTTTTTTTTAAAGAGTGTATATCAAAGAATTTCATATCAGAGTTGCACTACACATACTAGAATAGACCTGCAAATAATGAAGAGTTGACTCACTCACAAATGATGCATCACTACTGTTTATTCTGTTTATTTACTCCTTATGAACCCCTGGAGTAAAGTGTTGGTAATTTATCGTCATCTAAATCTTATTTTAAGGAAACCCCATCAATATATATATATGATATAACACACACACACACACACACACACACACACACACATATATATATATATATATATATATATATATATATATATATATATATATATATACACACACACACGTGCACGAACATCTGAACATTCAGATTTGGAAATGGGTCTTATTAGGATCTTTTAATTAGCTAATTTCTTCTACTTTGGTCACCACTAATTTCACAACAGATTCTACCACAAATGACCAAATTCTACTCTTGGTACAGTTCAAATCTGCTGTCTTAAAATGCAATTGCTTTTTTTAAACTGTCATTTCATGTCCAAACACATTTACCTCCTGCACACTCTGGTTCAGGGCTTGTCGGAAGGGATTTTTATGCATTACACAAAGCATTATAGTGCGCCGGTAGCCCTAGGAGCTGGCTTGAAGCACACATTCACATTCACATTAATGAATTCACATTATTTATAGTCAAGAGTCAAAAGTTTCACTTATTCTGGCAGCCTTGACCTTATGCTATGTCATTCATCTGTTTTTCACTCACTCAGTCAGTCTGTCAGTCTCTCTCTCTCTCTCTCTCTCTCTCTCTCTCTCTCTCTCTCTCTTCTGCTCACATAATGACGCAGGATCTCCACCTAGTGGCCAAAATAAAAAAATAAAAAACACTTTTTTGTGATATTAGGCTAAACATCGCTTATTAAAACAAGGCCTACATTCGTGGTTTGTGAGTATCGGAAAAGGCGAGGCTGATCAGCAGTATGAGCTTTAATTGCCCTTCAGTTCCAATTACTGCGTCATTCAATTGCTTGACGTGATAAATTGGCGACGGGCGGCAGCTGAGGCCTGCTAAACAGCAGTCGCACGTTTGGCTGAAGAATCCAGAGTTCAACTCTACGGTACTGTTTGACACAGCGTCCTGTAATCTGACAGGAATTTGGTGGCTTACAGTGACCCCCCCCGGCAAAATGACAAATGATGGAACGAAAAAGAAAGGAAAAGCTCCAAGAGACAAAAAATCGTCTAAGAGAAAAGGCAAGAGGAGGGAAACATACGCTGTGTATATTTATAAAGTTTTGAAACAGGTGGGTTACTGTAGAACTTGGCTGGGTTCTGAAAACCTGTGGGTCACATAACTAGCTACACAGATGGGCTTCCTCCCAGCTGAGCCTGTTGTTTCTGTACTCTAGACCATAGGCTATGAGTTATATGAGTTGATATCTGTCACTTTTATCTCTATATCCATCTGTATATCAACCAACAGTGGCCATACTTGCACTTCAGAAGCCATGTAGTTTATCCTGGGGGTTTCTTTGCCTCTCACAACCATTGGTTTCTGCTGTCAGGCATGCAGTGTTTGGTGTTTTGACAAAGAGTAGCTAAACTCTCTCAAAATGATTTGGGTGCATGGATTTTTTTTTTCTTTTTTTTTTTTTACATGAGTATCTCCTCCAGGATCACTGACCTGTGACCTTTACCTCCCCCCTTCAGGTCCACCCTGACACTGGCATCTCCAGCAGGGCCATGAGCATCATGAACTCCTTTGTCAATGACGTGTTTGACCGCATTGCCACAGAGGCCTCAAGACTGACCCAGTACAACAAGCGCTCGACCATCACTAGCCGCGAGGTGCAGACGGCTGTCCGGCTGCTGCTGCCTGGGGAGCTGGCCAAGCACGCCGTGTCTGAAGGGACCAAGGCCGTCACCAAGTACACCAGCTCCAAGTGACTGGGCAAAAAGGCAGCTGTTTCAAATACAAAAGGCTTGTTTGTTGGCTGCTTTAAGGGTTTGGTAATAAAATCACAGAATGCTTTGGCAGTTGTTTTTCTTCATCTATTCATAAAAGCCTCTTTACTGTCGTTCAGCAAGGATTGTTGCAGAAAGACTTTTAAAGCTGAAATGGAGAAGTCACTGAATACTTGCTGGTATGTAGCACATACACAGAGTGGACTGAACTGTTGCCATGTCCAGCTACGCACAAGTGCAGAGCAGGTGTTTTTGCTCTGTTGCTGTTCTTTTAGGTTTTCCAAGGGTGACAGGATGTTAATGCACAGTTGCAACTTTTACCATCTGGGAGCTTTGCCATATAGCCCTGAAAGGTCAGTTTTTGTAAGATTAGAATCATTCTTAAGCTTAAGACCTTATGAGACTTCAGTGGATGAAACCGTTTGACACCAGTGACCTCTGAATTGTTAATAGTTTAAACTTAAATTCTGCTTTGAAATGGTCCTGGTTGAAGGTGCTAAACATTCACCTGACAAGTTAAAATGCAGTTAGAAAAGCATTGAATAAAGCATTAAACTGAACGTCACCCTATGTTGCAGCAGAGGAACGGTCACCACTAGGTGGCAGTGCTTGCAAACTTCTAAACTGGAGGCCTTTTAAGCAAACTTCTATGTACAACCAATAATTTCATTTTACATCAACAAGCCGTTGCTGAAAATGGTCAAATTCTGGACCAATTCTTATAAATGGAGCCACGAAGGAAACCACTACTAAAGGGGGGAAACTTTATGTATAATGTAATTGACTTGATTTGACTTGATTTGAAATGCTAAAGAAACTCCCCAGTGGTGGTTATGGGAATCAGACGTCTGAAGAGTTTAATGCCTCTTAAGGAACTCATGAAGTGAAATGGTTAGGAAAATCTTTTTATTTTCTTTCTTTTTTTTTAATAATAATAATTTTAATGAAATGGTACAGAGGTACAGGTGTGGGTATAATTTTTTTTTTTTTTCAGGCTTCCTGCAATTTTTCCGGAATCAGCAGTACATAAGACACATTATTCATTCTGGTTCACTGGTGGTTTTGAATAGTAAAGTTAAATATTTGTATATTATTTTTATGTTGTATACATTGCTACCCTTCCCATAGCCCCAGTTCCCCAGTTTCATTTTCATTGAATTATACAGAAAAAAATCTGTGGAATTCTCATTTTAAATGTTTGGTACTGTATTTCCACAGAAATTGCAGGGGGTCTAACAATGTCAAAATGATTGCATTAGGGGTCTGCACTTTGGGTAGCCACTGCGCTGCTCTTAACATCCTCTTTTATAGTAGAGAACACCAGTGATCTAATGGACTTCATATTTTTCTATTTTGTGTTTGCACTGATATACTCAGTAATTACACTACTATATATATATATATATATATATATATATATATATATATATATATATATATATATACACATAGTAGTGTAATTACTGAGTATATATATATATATATATATATATATATATATATATATATATATTGTATTTATATATATTATTTTTGCTCAATTTCAAGCATCAGCTACAGCATTTTCTGGAGTCATGGACCCCTATAAAATAGTTTTGGGATAAGTTGTAATAGGATATGCAATCCAGAACTATTTTCACAGAACTTTTCCAACATCTAATTTAAAGCCTCACCAAAGACATCAAAGCTAGGCAGACTCCTTATAGAGTTCATTATTATGTGTCTACATACTTTTGCATTTATAATGTATTTAAACTGTATCATTTTTGTAGTATATTTGTCATGACTTTTTGCAGTCAGGTGCAAACATCTTCAAATACACTATATGTCTAAATGTATGTGGACATTTGGCCAAAAAGGAATGAGCATGTGTCCCCATACTTTATATGTCCATATAGTGTATAGAAATAAGACCAGTTTTACATGTAAAAAAGCCTTGAAGTATTTCATTTTTCAGTGCTTCAATAAAAGAAGCTTTTGAAAAACACCGCAGTTACAATATGCTACCATTATCTCTGAACCCTGGGTGGCAACCTTCTTACCTCACTTCCTACATTGAGCTCATTGAACCATTTTTCCCTCTCATTTTTTTTGTGGGTAGCACTGCATCAAATTAATGAAGTTACAATGAATTATAGCTTGAGACAACCTTGAACAACCAGTTGGGTCATTAACTGATGAATGTAGAGTTATAGCAAAACTAGGGAATTAAATAGGCTTAAATGGGGAATGCTGGCCACACAATAATAACAAGCATTTTATGGCACAAGTTGCCTCAGTGAGGATCTGTAGTGATATTTGGTTTGGTGGCTATTTTATTGCAGTTGAAAGGAATACATCTTATTGTCCAACTCATGCACAAAAGAAGGGAACAATAACAATAATAATAGTTTTGGGTGCATTTTATGTAGTCTCGACATACAACAGTCAAACACTGGAAATAGTCTGAATGTGACTTTTGTAGACATAAAGTTTAAACTCTTTTGCCCAAATTGTATTTGCGGGTCTTTATGTGATCTTACCACATGAGTTCAGATATCAGCCCTGTGATCATTTTCTGAAATAGCTGCGGCAGTTTATGAATATGATTCATATCAGATCAAATTTAAAACCTTGAGAAAAATGATATGTCTATCTAAGCACATCTTTACTCTCTAAGGAGTATTGTATGAACATTATGTTGTGAAGGAAAATATCTTCATTTCAAATATTTTCATTTAGACCAAGTTTCTTTTGGTAAATGGTAAAGAAATACTTTTCAGTTCAAGTGAATTTCAACCATATTTTGTTTGTGATTGATTTGCTACATTTGCCAAATTTCCTTCCTTAACCTGGTATGAAGTATGAAATAAGTCCTTGCTTAAAAAAAAAAAAAAAAAAATGAGGATGAAAAAAGCAGATTTTGCTTGCTAATGACAAATGGTGTAAATGCTTGTCATCAGAGAACATCCCATTAGAAAACCATGAAACGCATCAAGGATCAGTCATAAGTCACCAGTTAAACCATTAGAATCTTTCAAACTGTGATACTAACCCGCCAGTAATATTATATTACTGATTATAAAATACCAGTACAAACACTTTTTCAGTAGGGGTAATTCTAGATTACCAGATATGAATTTTCAAACAAGGAGTAACTCTTCTTTGTTACTGTACTGTACTGTACTTATTTATATTATTTATAAAGATTTGTACTTTATTGAAACTTGTACTCAGTTACATTTCCAAAAGAGAAAACCTACTTTTTATTCAGTAAATTGTAATTTATACCTTCCAAGTACTTCCAGGTCACAAATCTAAAGGCCAGCCTTATACAGAGTACACAGATGAGTTCCTGTGCATTTATTGACATGCATCTATTTTTAAATTCATATGCGAAATATGTCAAATAAAACAGCTGACAACTATGGCAGTTTGTCTTTGTGCAAGGACATGTACTGCCAACTGGCTGTGCAAGCAACAAGACCTCCGCAATCATACACCATCCAAAAATGTTTTGGTTAAAATGATTCATTTTATTTTTATATACTTGTCTTGCGTCAGACATAACCTGAAACAGTTTCAAACATTTTTCAAATATTTTCATATGCTTTAGTGTATTTAAACAAGTTGTTATTATTATGGTATTTGTAACTCACTGTAACCAAATCATTGTTGTTACAAATTATGGATGATTCCCAGCTGGATTTAGTTACAGGTTTTTATAGTTCAACGTTTATAAATTTGAAATTATTAAAAATCAGCATTGGCCCACAGTTCCTAGTCAGTTCATGACTATTAGGTTACATGCTGCTTTTTTATGCTCTCATACTACACTGTATGTTCATTATGCTCTGCATCTGTTGTATGATTGCTTACATATTGTTTTAGGCCGTACATATTTCTGCAATACATTTTATGTTACATTGTACACTTTATGTAAATATTTTGTGGACGCCTCTCCTAATAAATGCATTCAGGTCCTCTACATTGCACCCATTGCTGATTCGAATGTGCAAATGCACACACGCAACTTGTCTAGAACCTGTAGAGAAGTATTGCAAATAGAATAGGACCCTCTGGAGCAGATAATTACTGCTATGACTATATTAGGTTATACTACACCATGATTATTATATTATGATTAAGAATATGTTGCACACTTGAGCAGTACAACAGTCTAGATAGTTTGGTAAACTTTATCAATGAATAGGTCAGATCAGAGGAGGATGGGTCCCCCTTGTGAGTCTTGGTTCCTCCCAAGGTTTCTTCCTCCAGCTCTGAGGGAGTTTTTTTTTTTTGCTGCTGTCGCCTTTGTCTGATCACCGGGGGTCTTTCATGTCTTCTTTATGATTTCTTGTCTTTTTACTAATTACTGATTGTGTAAAGCTGTTTTGTGACAACAACGGTTGTAAAAAGCGCAATACAAATAAATTTGATTTGATAATCATGAACCAATGGATACCATGCCTATATCCTATATTCCAATATCCAGTCACTAATGCTCTTGTCACTAAATGCAATCAAATCCTCACAGCAGTGCTTCAGAATCTAGTGGAAAACAGAAGAGACAGTTAGTCCAACAAAAGCAGGATAAGCTCTTTTTAATAGCCTTGATTTTGAAAGAAACAAGAAATAAGCAGATGTCCCAAAACATTTGTCCATGCAATGTATTTAAAGCTGCACTCTGCATCTATGATATACTTTATGTAATGCATTATGCTAGGCTGTACTCTGCTTATGTGGCGTACCCTATGCCACTCATTACTCTTTGTGCAGCTTGCGAATCTGCATGTAGATCACTAAGCCTGAGTCGGCAGCTCCTTTGGCTGTTAATAAATACGAGACTTAAAGTGTAGCCTATAACACAATGCAGCCAATGCACACAGCATGTCCCACCCTTCAATTTAGTTCTCTATTTTATACACTGTAAAAAATGCTTTGTCAGTTTAAAACACTATTTGTGGCAACAAGAAATGTGACAGATTTCATTTAACCCAAAATGAAATCTGTAACAAATAAACAAATTTTAAACTTTAAACAAATCATTCTAAATATTTGAGTTAATATTTTAATAAACCATATAAATTTGTAGTTAGATTTAGATACTTTACACATTAAGTAAAAGAAGACGTTCTTAGACTTTCTCTAATCAAATAACCCCAGTCATAAGTATACTAATCCAATAAATGTACTGATCAGGAAAACCCTGTGATCCAGAGTTTGCCTTCATTTATTTATATCACACACACACACACACACAGACTTCCACCTTTTTCCAGCAACTCTTTTAGCTTGCGACTGGTGTATAAAATGTCTGTGTTTAATTTTAAAATGATGAGCGGTAGCTTTGTATAGGGTGCAGATTAGGGGTGCACTGTATGTTGTGGGAAAATACAATAACAGATTTGTTAAATAGATGGCTGTACTGAAATGCTGTAAATGTGTCTATCCTGTTTATCTTCTCCTGCATGTGTTGCTCCTCTGGAAAAAAACAAAAACAATGAAGACCTCTATATACAATACATAAGTCATTGACAGTCAAAACTTACATTCATAGCATAGGTTATTCATTTTTCATGAGATATGAAATTCAATAAAAGATAATCCACTTGCACAGAGAAGGGAAAGAAAAACAACAGTCATTGTCACAAAGCAGGTTTACAGGAATCAGTAAGCGGACAAGAGGTCAACAAGACATAAAAACCAAAAACCAAGCGAAAGCCAACTCCCTCAGAGCTGGAAGAGGAACCTGCAAGAGGAACCTTCGGAGGAACCAAGACTCACTCTGGTCAGAACTATTGATAAATTATTGATTAAAGTCACAGTACCACCAAGACTGTTCTACTGCTCAGGTGTGCTGGTATAATCATAATATAATATAACTAACACAATCATAGCAGAGATAATAAGTTGAGAGGTAAGAATAATGAAAGTATAGATGGTTAATGATGGTAATACTACTACTACTATTACTACTACTACTGCTAATAATAATAATAATAGCGGCATATAGCTAAAGAGTCCCTGTCAGCTGTAACATAGCCATTTGGCAGATAGCAGAAAATAAAGAGTTAAGTGTTTCCAAAACTGGAGTTAAAAAAAAAAGGGGAAGTTTAAAAGAGACAACCTTGCAAGACTTCCTGTACCACCAAAACTGCCATTGTGGGACAATCAGTGCTGAAAGCTTTCATTTTTGAGAGAAAAAAATCAAGCCCAGCTCTAACCTCAGCTCTGAAAAAGTCCACATCAAAGAAGTGAGAACAGCAAGAACATGTGATCTAATTAAACTGCTGAAACTGCTGCTGTTCACAGAATCCAAAACTGACCATCACAGAATCCAGACCTCGGCATTATTGAATGTGTTTGGGATGACTTGGATGTGGGAAGCAGAAAATACTCTTTTAACTGTTAAGACTGAACTTTGGAGACTTGGACAAAACTGCTTATTGGCTGCAGTGCTATCCTGTTCCGTACTCTCTTTATGCTCTGTGTTACATGTTAAACTGTACTCTGCAGCCATGGAAGTCTAATCTGTGCGGTATATGCTATGTTAAACGCTGTACTGCTCCTAGCTCTCTTTGACTGCATACATAGAACAGCTTGAGCACATCATCCAATTAACCTGAAGGTACAAGTGGATGATAACAATGGATGTGTTGCTCTGTCGATTAATATTTAGTCAACAATTTGCCCACTTACTGCATTAATATTGAACTATTGCGCGAGCGAAGCAAAACAGACACTTTGGTCGAAAACAAATGGTGCTTTTTGTTCTACATTAATCAGAGCTGCAGCGGCCCAGTCTGAGCAATGGTAGATGTTAATGTGGTGTATTGCATTCCCCTCCCCTCGCCGCTCTCTTGCTCCTGCAATGTGCCTTGCTGATGGCCTGATGTATGCTAATGAGAGCATGTCTGCGGACATATTACCGTGCGTGTGATAGGGCCATTAATGACAGTGTCTTAAGCACTATCATCATCATGACCATTTTCCCCCTGATCTCCCGGTTCCTCGCTGATCCCCCTTCTCTCTCCGGAGTCATCTCTCTCTCTCTCTCTCTTTTGGGAGAGTGTTATAAGCACATTATGGATTGGGACATTAGTGACTAATGTAGTCACTGGGCTCCGCATTGTTTTGGTGCGCAAGTGCATCATTAGAAAATGTTCCACTTGGCGGGGAAGCGCGTATTAAGTCCGCTCGCAATGAAATGAGGTTGTGATCGATTGTTAAAGTTATTGAGAGCTATTAGGTTGAAATATGAACCTCTCAATTGTCATAATGAAGAGGGGCTCCATTTGTGCGGAGATCGACGGTACAAACGTACGGCATACCAAGCATTGCAGGTGCCGGGCTATAAGGGCCGTTAAGAAAGGCGGAAGTCATCATTGGTGTCAGGAAATGCGGCGACACATCACTATCACTCAACCCATCGAAAGTCTCTAAACATCACCGGATATCAGCGATAACGGAGAATTTAGCAGTTTTGCTGTCCAATGGATGCACAAGCTAGCTCTGTTTCGTTTTACTTGCAACGACTTAGTGTATCAACTAGCACCAGCCAAAACTGCATGATTTTCATCTTGAAGCAATATAAAGCCATTTGCATGCTAACCTCATCTCTCCATCACACATTGGACATTTCCATTTAATGCCATGCAGATTCCATTCAGCGCTGCTATGCTGTTTCACATCAGACTCAGTAATAGCATGACTTCTGTGGTCAAACAGCTACTACTTTACTTTGCTGTTGTTTGGCATGGCGGTTCACGCTTGGACAGTATTTAGAGGGGGCACACATAGGAGTGGCCCTTCTCAGTACCATTACGCATGTATGCAAATGTTTGATCCTCAACATGACTTTAAAGCATGGTTTCTATTGATTTGCTAAATTTAACATATTGGCAATATTTAACATGACATAAAATGTCCGGGGGGGGGGGGGGGGTCCTGTCTTGTACCCAAAGATTCTGGATAGGCTCCGGACCTAGCTGTGATCCTGACCAAGAAGAAGCAAATAAGAAGATGGATGAATGAATAAAATGTGCAATAACCATTGTAACTATGTTCATAAAAGCACATAAACGATAATTGTGCATGAAAATATTCAGAAATGTGTCATCTGCAGAGGACTTGTTAACTGTCTTCACATAGTGTAATTTGACCTAGAGTGCCCTAAACGCCCACACGCAATTATACTGTATATCATTAACACACTGTTGAGTTGGTGTATCAAGACAATTTGAACCTTTGTTGCTATCTTGTGTATTTCAGGTGTCACTGCAGTGCTTTTCTACACCTTTCTCTACACCTAACTCTCACTGTTTATGAGGGGTTCGTACTTTAGGGACAATGACACCATTTGAGTGCCACATAAGTATGTCTGTTATTCCACTAAAAGAAGTGTTATTGCTCAATAAATTAGTCTCAACCAATTAGCTTACATTGCTAAGTCCTCCCCTCCTACCAGTGTGCCATTAATTAGCGAGTTTGTTATTACCGCTGTCTTTGCATGCCAACTAGATGAGCCTTCATATATTTCTTTATTTCTTTCCCTTTAATTTTAATGGCAGGCACAGCAGTCAAGTCGGCAATAAGTGGGAGATAATCAGCAGGAACTAATTGCCTAATTGTATTGATGAGAGTTGCGATCATTAGATTGTTTTCTTAGTCCAGTCAGAGGCCTGTCTGACCACAGAACATCACAGATGGCCGGATCTCTGTTTATCTTGCCTCTGTCACCTACAGGGACTGAGATGGACGTGTGTGCGTGTGTGTGTGTGTTCTGCAGGGAGAAAGAAGAGCTGTTGTGTGTATGTGTGTGTATGTGTGTGTGTGTGTGGTGTCTGCAGGGAGTAAGACGAATGAGTGAGAGGAGTGCTGATTCGATGCAGTTTTTCTTTTTTTTCCCCCCTTTTTACCCCTCTTCTTTTCTTGGTCGAGAAAGTCCCTGCCTCCACAAAAATTGAATGTCCACCATTTGAGAAATGAATTTGTGGAAGTCGCTGTCTCTTTTCCCCCATTAGTAAGTGTTTAGTTCAACGTTTTAAATAATTGCGTTACGAGGAATGATATTTAAAATACATTTGGGAGGCAATGGGGCGGGAAAGTGCCTACATGTTTTGCTGATGACACCCGGGCCATTTGGAAGACATCAAAGTAGAGAGGAGGTAGCCCAGATGCATATTATAAACTCATTATGCGTATCATTTAAAAGGATGTACTCCAGCAGCAAAAACAATCTTGCCATTCTCTCTCCCTCGCCAGTAATGTGTGTTTGCAAAGTCGGAACTCTTTGATGCCTTCAGTCAATGTGACAGCTATTACTGCACTGCAGAATGCAATCAATGGCATATATATATATATATATATATTCAAATCAGCAGTGTCATTAACGTATGGATCAAACAAAGCAATGTTTTTAGATGGAAACCAAAAAAGAATTTATCCAAAAAACGGGTAGCTGATTGTATAAGTGGAAAACATAGGCCTGCTCTCCCTTCAACTGTCTGTTGCTAAAAGAACATGAATAATATTGTAGGGTAGGGTTTTCAATGTCTCTTACATTTCAATTCACTCCACCCAGTGTTAAAACTAATGTCCCATATGAAAACCATATCCCAACTGGATCATACTTTGTAAATCAGACAACATCATGCAAAATAGAGCTTAAGGTCAAAAGCATTCTTGAAGGCCATTTGTTAGATAGTAGTGCAGAGACTGTGGTCGGCCTTTTCTATCATGTGGGTGACCAGAACTTTACCTTTAGTTGACAGGACGTGACTCTCTGTGTATTTATAGCTGTTTGTGGCAAGCAGTCAATAATGGCAGACATGACAAGTCATGGGTGTATCATGATCCCTACGCAGACTAAGCTTATGGGCCTTTGCACTAAATTTAACCTTACTAAGTGTGACAAACAACACCCATGTGTCCACTTAAAATGTGGGTTTGTCTGCAGCAGATGCAAAGCTGGTATGCAGTGTCCATGTGATTGCAGCAAAAATAGATTTCTGCTCACAAGCACAGAGGCCCAACTCAGATTGAGTATCAAAACAACCCTACTGAACCTGTGCTAGATGAAAACGCAGGGTGCACATGGCCATTTAGAAGAAAACAGCTCTTATCTCAGCACTTATTTTTCCTTTTTTGAAGGATAAAAAAAGAGAGTAAAAAACATAGACGGCAAGGTTAAAATTTCTTTGGTGGTGTCATTCACTTTGTTGTCCAGCATGTCTCGAGGAAGCTTTGCCTTCACTCCGACAGCCCTGCGATCTTTGGAAGAGGACAGGGACCTGCTTGAGAGACGGCGCTATCAGAGACAGCTAGTAGACCCTGTACTTAGTGGATATCTACTAAGGAAGGAAGCCAGAGAGAAAACCAGGTTCTCCAGACAGACCCTACACGAGCCTATCACCCCAATGGTGTGCCGTGACCTGGTTGTGCAAAATGCTTTGTACACAGGAAACCTGGAGGCTTTAAAGGAATTCTTCCCCAAAGGATCATCATCCAACCTGGTTATTCAGCCTGAAGGAGGAGCCATGCGCTGGGTCTCGGATGGGAAGGTGAGAGGTAAGAGAAAGGTTTGATTATTTTTAGAGTGGCTGAAGTCGTCAATAAAATACAAATGGTTTCAAAGATGCCTGTTAAGAAAAAAAGTGTCTTTAATTGGTTGCACTGAACTGACGGTTCATTATTGTAATTAATTGTAAGTTGAGACAAGTTGGACTGTTTCAAAGGCTTTAAGCTAAAAGATGAGGTACAGTTTTTATTTACCTATCTCAGTGACTCTGTATGCTCTTCATGCTCCTTTGCATGGTCAGCAGTGTGAGCAACATTAACATTTTCTCAAAATGTGCAATAATTAGTCATCAAATTGCAATTAAACACCATATCAATGGTCACTAAACATAATTTTCACTAAACTGTCACTGGAAATTCTATAGTATAATTCAACAAACAGAAGAACACCTCTATTAGGAAAGATCATGTCCTACAGCTATGATGAAGCCCTCTTTAGAGAGACCTCTCCAAGATCAAAAAATTATCACCTACATTTTATATTTGAGTGTAGTGACACAAAAACTCCATAAAGCTAGATCAGTAAAATTGACATTGTTTCTAACTCTACTTAACCACTGTGCAACCTTTAATGCAGTCCACCACAAGATCTTCACAATCACCAATCTTAGAAACACTGGCTCTGTTTGTATCGATTCCTACATGGAGGAGAGCTCTGCACTGGTGTCCCACAAAGCTTGGTCCTTGGTCTTGTTCTCTTTTCTCACTCTCTTCGAGATCTAGTATCTTCTCATGACTTCCTATTACATTTGCTATCCTGTTAACATTTAATTAATCCTTTTCTTGCCAAAGTCTTTATTTACAGATGTTTATATTCTTTGCTTTTATATATCTCTTCTATGTTTAATATTCCAAAATAATAATAAGTTATATTAAGGCAGAAGATTTACAAACTGATTCATTTCTCATTAAACCTTACCTTCTTGTGAATCAGAAAAAAACATATGTATTACTTAACACAGGCAATGGAGGCATACAAAGAATCTGAAGGAGATTATGGATGTTAGTGATCAAGATGAAAGCAAGGGGGATGTAAGCTGTAAGGGTTGTGGGTTTGATACCTGGGCTCGGCAAGCTGCCACTGTTGGGCCCTTGAGCAAAGCCCTTCACCCTCTCTGCCCCCCGGGCGCTGGCGTTGGCTGCCCACCGTTCTCGGTGTGTGTGTGTGTTCACTACCACAGATGGGTCAAATGCGGAGGACACATTTTGCTGTACACAGTACAGTGACACATTTAAACGTCAAACTTTCTGTAAAACAAAAGCTCAAGATAAAGGAATGGCTTCTACAACAGAATAACACCTGAAATTTCACCTCAGTTTTTCTGCAGATTTTCAATAAGAGCAATCTTTCTTAGAAAGACTGAGTCGTCATTAATGGGGACAAGTTAATAAATGCAATAGCCTGACAAGAGCAGACAAATCTCATCAGCTGCAGATGCCCAGAACATCTCATGCCTCTAATGTATCCAAAGGGTCATATAACAGTCAGCTTCCCTTAAAATAGCTCCTGTCCCAAAAACCCAGCTCAGACTATCCAAACATTACCCCAGGAGAAACAAGTGTTCCGCTAGTCAAAACAACACCCAAACAAGAAGGATTCGCTGAAGCCCCATAAAGTTGGACTGTATCCAGACAGAAGCTTTGCAAGACCACAAGCAGGAATACACTTTCTTTTCTGACATGGGACCAAAAATTAAGTTCAGGAAACAGAAGAAATATCGCAACGATGTGATTGCTACCGCGCATGCTTCAGGATGCATCCTTCAGTTCTGGAACGCACTTTTGGTTGGCGATGAGGTCACTGTGATCAGTATAATTGATGACCCTGAATATGTGCACCTTATGGATGCTATTTACGATACCAGTGACATAGAGGAGTGGAAGAACTTCAGGTTTAACTACAGGGGGTTGAGTATGTCAAGAGCTGATATAATGTATTGGATTCAAAATACAAGGAAGTAGATTAGTCTACAATAGATTTTGCACGTCCTGTGCCACATGACATTATGACTTTTTATAAAGTTGTAGTATATTCCACTGTTTTATGTGCTGAACATTTGGGCAAAATGTCTCAGTTTAATCTAATGACTAGACTTCTTGGGGGTCTGCGTCTGCTTCCTTCACCTGTTTTCAATTAGTTAAAATAGAGAGACTGTCTGGCCAAATGTTAACATTTAACCTTTACCTGTATCCTACAGAGGTGGCACAGTAGTAGGTTTTCTAGTGTAAGAACAAGGAAAAATCCCTTCTGCTCATGTATGATCTTCGTAGAAGAAACTTGTCAATGCACTAACCATGTTTTTGCTTCAAGCTTTAATAAATAGTTGTAGCTGAAGTTTCCATACATTTATCATGGACATGAATTTTGATGCAATATTGGACTTTTAGTGATTTTATTCAACTGTTCTGTTTCTGGGGCAGAATGAGTCTTCAAACATGTTTAATATATCCAAAAAATATATGCTATTTTTAGAAATCAGCACAGAAATATACAGAATGAAAAAGATACATACTTACTTATTCACTTAGATTATTAATTAAGTGGTGTCAAAATGGCTCTTAACTTGCCGAGACCTCTTAACTTCCTGTTAGTGATCATGACTGAATATAGATGATAGCTTCTCTGTGTCCACATAAAAGATTTTTTTTGCGGCACTGGTTGGATGGTCAAGAACAACCCATGAACCACCAAGGCACAGGCCTGCCATGAAGTCAATGTCTGCAGTCAAGCAAGACATTGCCATGGACAAAGAGGCTGCTGTCCAAGAAAGACGTCCCTGCTCTATAACTGACGCCTTTAAGCTGGACTAAAAATTGGTGCTGACCACATTGACATTCATGTCCATCAGCGTGTATGTAAACTTCTAAGCACAACTGTTTATTTTCCAAAAATCAGTGAAAAAACTTTGCACACTTTGCGTATTTAGCAGCTGCTCTCATTAAAAATTCTTATTCCATCTTGCTAATTAAACTCTATTGTGTGTGTGATGCTAAATGACAGAGTGCTGCACACAACAAACTCAATTTTGGAAGCTTGCCACTTTACATGTGTGTCAGTTTGAAGTCTGAGACAGTTTATTTGGTGTCTGCACAAAAGTCCACAATTTTATTTGGTGTTTTGTACACAAAAGGTACAAAGTCCATTTGAATATTTTGTCCATATTATTTTTTGTTTATTTTAATCACTCAATTCTATACACTGTGAACTACACCAATGGACACAAAAGCTGTGCTGAATATCATATACTGACTGTTGATGAGTTATTGATCTTGTTGCTGAAACTACACTTCAGCATTTGCTACCTGCCTCAATTCATTACACACTGGGTGTTCTTGACTAATAGAATTCCATTCGCCTTTCTATGATCCAGGACTGTGGTCGCTGACCTATGAGCAGGAGCTCACCACACCCCTGCACATCACGTCGGGCCGAGGCTTCACAGACTGCCTCAGGCACCTGCTGATGAGGGGAGCCAATGTTGATTTTGCCCCTGGGGGCACCACCGCGCTGCACGAGGCCTGCGAGGAGTGCCAGCCAGAGTGCGTCAAACTGCTGCTTCAGTACGGTGCCAATGCCAATGCTGTGAATGAGGACGGACTAATGCCCCTGCATGTCTGCACAGATCCGGACTCTCTGGAGTGAGTTTTAAAAACAAAAATAGTATAATAATCATTTGAATAATTACAGCAAGCGCAGTTACACCACAGATACAGTGAGATCATAACTTGCAACTGTGCAAATGGACACACTGTGTAAAAATGGTTGTAATTCCTAAACAGTGAATGCAAATTGTTGAGATCCTACCATTCCTGCCATTTCTCTGATAGCTAATAGCAGCTTTTTTATCCTAATGAAGGCTTCTTTCATTTGCATCAACAGCTCTATGGACTGCTAATTGAATTCAAATGCAAATTCAATACTTGGAATTAGTTGATTTATCTCCTTTATTTATTATAAATTAACAAGGAAACTGGACACACTTGGTCTTGGACCTACTTATCAGTTAATTGTTAATTGCTTTTCAGTCTATGTGAAAAAAATATTATATTATAATTATATTATAATATGTGTGAATGCTATAATTCCAATACAATATTTTTGCTAAACTCCTTAAATTAAAGCTCAAATCCTAAAGCCTAATGCCTCTTTTATTATATTTTTTACGTAATTTCAAATCATCAAAGCAAATTTTTAGAAGAGTGTCACTGTGCAAATGTATTTACCTGACAGTTTATATGGTTCGGTATAGTAATAATAATAATAATAAGAAGAAGAAGAAGAAGAAGAAGAAAGGTAACACCAAAGTGTACCAGATAGCTAAAACAGTAGTAACAGCCATTTTGAAGTCTGAATACTATTCTGTTGTTCTGTATATACTATTTAGAAATCAATACTGGGTCACAATTATAAATACAGGGTCAAAATATACATACAACCACTTATGATTAATTATGTGGTGCCAAAATGTCTCTTTCCATAACCTCTTAACTTCCTGTTAGTGATCATAATTGACTACAGCTGATAGTTTCTCTGTGCCCACATAAAAAGGGTTTGTTGGATGGCATTGGATTGAGCATTAGATTGACCAACTCACAGTACAAATGGAAAGTCCACAGAGCTCAGTGCAGATCTGGGAAGGGTGGTCATAGATTTACACAACTTAGGAATGTAAATCTTATCATGGTGTCTTACAGATGTGCCAAACACCTCATCCAGTTTGGTGCTGCCATCAATGGCCGCAGCCTCGATGAGAACGACACGCCACTGCACGTCGCATCTCGTCATGGCCTTCCAGGACATGTGGAGCTCTACCTCCGGCATGGTGCGGTGCTAGAGCGTCAGAATGATGAAGGCCTCACACCACTTAATGCTGCCTGCTCACAGCCACAAGACCTGGTTGCCCTGGAGCGCTATGGCCAGGTGTGCAAACAGCTGGTTGAGGCCGGAGCAGACGTGCAGAAAGGTGATGCTGACAAACAAACACCGCTACACATGGCCTGTAAGAACGCCAATCCAGATGTAGTGGATCTGCTGCTGCAAAAGGGAGCTAGTGTCAACAGCATGGACTACGGTGGGGAGGCACCCATGCATAACATCCTGAAGATGGTGGCCTATAAGCCCGAACACCAGCCAGAGAGGATAGTGCAGGCATTGCTGAACTACGGATCCATCAGAGTCTGGCCAGGAGCACTGTCTAAGGTGAAAAAAATAGAACACCTTGTGAAAACCTTTTTTTTATTTACTTAATATTTTCACAACTACAGTTAAGAGGGGCAGTGGTGGCTCAGCGGTTAGAGCTCCGGGATATCGATAACAGGGTTGTGGGTTCGATTCCCGGGCTCGGCAAGCTGCCACTGTTGGGTCCTTGAGCAAGGCCCTTTACCCTCTCTGCTCCCCGGGCGCTGGAGTTGGCTGCCCACCGCTCTGGGTGTGTGTGTACTCACTGCCCCTAACACGTGTGTGTGTGTTCACTACCAGATGGGTTAAATGCGGAGGACACATTTCGCTGTACAGTCCACACTGTACAGTGACAAATACGTGCACCTTTACCTTTAAATAACTGCACAAATACAACTGAAGAAATATATTTTTAAATTAATGTATGCAGTGCAATTAGATAATAGATTAGTTTGTGACAACACATCTATAGATATATCTATAGAAAAAAAGATCAAATATTGATATGTCCATTATTCCTAATAAGAAAATGAAATACATTATGTGGACAATATATGGATGCTCATTCATTGTTTCTTCAAAAGTCAAGGGTATTTATGAAGAGTTTACCCTGCTTCTGTTGGAGTAACTGTCTCTACTGTCCAGGGAAGTCTTTCTACTAGATTTTGGAGCATTGCTATGAGAATTAGGCAAGGGCTAAGCATTTAATTGTCTTTTAATCTATTTAGAATTAAACATAATGATAACTGTATCCTGAGGTCAGAATGTTGGATGATGTCCACCATACCTCTTTCCCAACTCCCCAACTCATCCCAAAAGTGTTGGATGGAACATTGTTCTTATTAAACATTCTATAGAACACCAATGCCAATTTTTTCATGTTTTTATGTGTTCCAGAGTCGCTACAATAATTAATAAATAACTGTGTATGCATTTGACATTTGTGTTGGGTGCAACTTAAAATAGCAGAATGCATTCATTAGAAGGTGAAAAAATATGTTATAGCCCCAGCCCAAAACAAAATGTTCTGTAGTGAGGGGTCTTAAGGGTCTCATTGAAATGGCAACTTTGAAATATAGTGAATGATGGACAAATGAATTTAAATTGTGTTATTTTAAGCTTGCATTGCATATATTGGTATCACTTTAATTGGATGTCCAGTGTAGATACCGTGTAGATTCTTGCCTGACATTCAATTAACACTGAAATGAATGCCTTATTAAATGCAAATGAACTCTAAGTTGAATGTAAATAATTAATTAAATGGAACCCTAGACCCTAAACATATGTAATGTAATGCTTTTTAGGGTTAGGTTTAGGGTTAGATTTAAGGTTAAGGTTAGAATTGGGGTTAGGTTTTAGGGTTGATTTAAGGGTAAAGTTAAGATTTAATAGACAGTCATTTACATTCAACTTAGAACTTAGTTGCATTTAAAACATATTCAGTGGATGTTGAATGTCAGGTGAGCACCTACCAGGAATCTACAATGGACTATCCAAGTAAAGTGTTACCCATATGTTGGTGATAACCATCTGTTAGTGGTAGTTTTGTGGGTGTGCATATATGCTCCATAATAAGAAGTATATTTTAGATTGACCACCTGAAAAGAAAGATAAAAAATAGTCCTACATCAGCACATTTATATCAAACAGGCATGGACTGAAGCCTATAAATTGGATGTGCAGTGTCTTGAGAAAGCTCAGTGAAGAAAGCTTAGTAATCATACCCTGTAGTTAAACCTGTAAACATGCAGAGTCAATGCAATCAACTACCAATAATTGTTAGAACAGAGCTAAACACTGCACACATTTTTGGATTTGTTTTATTTGAACAGACATTTTGTGCTTGAAATGCTCTGCTCATGGTACCATTCTCTCTGTACTGTACAACCAGCGAATCCCACTTGTGCCAGATAAATTGCCTGAGTCTTAACGAGGCAAATGTTAATAGGAGATTAATTAGCACTAATTGCAGAAGTTCTCGACAATCCCCCAGAGGGGGGCCCAATCTGTTCATCAAGCCAAGTGCTTAATTATTCTGCTCTGCGCTCCCTCAGAAATATGCCCTCCGACCTCTGCCCTTTCCAAAACAGGTGGGCATATCGCTCCAGGTGGAAGATGCTGTTGTCACCCTGATCTAGGTGTAGCAAGCATTCCCCAAATCTCTGTTAGCTGCTATTAAAGAACCTATAAAACTTCTCCAATCATTTACAAACAACGCTGTGAACACATGCTACTTCACTTGCCACCGGCTAATGTTTCAATCAGCAAGTGAAGTGGCTTGCAGTATGTATTTGACATATCCATTTATCGTTCTCTTTAGTTTTCAGCTTTGACAAGAAATTAGGCCAAAATAATGGATAGTAGATACGTTCACCATATATAGTGGGGCACTACAGTTTTAACTTTTCAAAATGAGGGCTTTTTAAATATATTAAAACATTTTTTTATAATACATTTATTTACCTTACTTTAGTCTCCAGGCTGGTAGCCTCAAGATTCTGCATTTCACAAATAGCATAAATGATGTTACACAGAGGACAAAGACATCTACCTATCAATAGAAATGCTGAGAATTTTAAACTGCTGCAGGCTCTGATGGCTCCTCCCATCCACGGATGTCGCACACTTCACAGACGACAGTTTCATTGCTCAATTTGCTCAAGTTGCCCTTTAAAGGGTAACCGGACTTCAATTATGAACATTTTGATATGTAATATTGACTGACAGAGTGTGCCTTATATTTGGGCGATGCAACCTTGATTAGTAAAACTCACACCTTTCCTATTGGCTCCTGGCACCATCTATTTGCATACTGCTCATACTGCTCATTCTACTCGCATACTGCTCTCTTCCAGGCTACCTTCCAGTATGTGTTCATCTGTATTCTGATGTAGCTGTTTGTTCTTAGTGCTACAGTGACTATCCTTGCACTACAGCAGAATTATTCCAGATGGTGATTGTTGATATGCCAGCATATGACTCAGTAGTAATTGTTTTTTTGTTAAATAAGCTGTCCTGAGTGCAAACAACTACTCTTAAAAAGTGAATTGAAGTAAAGTCAGCTGGACTGGAGGTACTATAATTTGCTGAATTTGCTTATCTACATACAACAGTGACTATAGTGCATTGTTTGGACTGTCAGGGAGTTTTTTAAGTTACATCAGAAATAAGAGTTTAGTTGCAGATAAACATGAGTATTATTGTCACAAGAAATCTGAGTACAATGCGTGTCTTCACTGAGGTCTCTGTTAAACCTCAAGACAAGATACATCAGTTCTTCTTTGTCCTTCCATCTGATCTCACTATTGTGTAGGAGAAACTACAGAGGTATTAGGTAGATCTCTTTTGGGATTTTTCTAACCTGTCCTGTGTGTACATTTGAAATATTCTAGCAGACTCTCCCATTTAATTTCTTGGTGTGAACACACTACCAGCATTAAAAGTGGCTAGTACACTACATACATACTTGTGTTAAGATACAAGGATGATGTATTTGATGTGTTTTTGTGTTCCATCTAGGTGCTGAAGTACTGTTGTATGTCTCCACGTACCATAGAAGTGCTGCTGAACGCATACAGCCACGTCAAGGTTACAGACCAATGGGTGGAAGCAGTTCCTCCAGAGGTGTTTCAGGTGAGAAGGGAACATAGATAACTGAGCCATACTCAGAAAGCTACTGACAACTACTGACAGTGTCTATCAGAGAAAAGACTGATAGACAGAAATGATTGACAGTTTGAGTGTATGATGCAAGAGTAAGGCTGCACAGCCTACATATTTCACATTATACGGGAGAACATTCTTATTATTGCAAGCCCATAGCAACCAGATTGCACCACAGTAGCAACGACCTAGCAAACACAGAGCAACACCCCGGCAATTAACTAGTAGCACCATAAAAACACTTGAGATGCAATTGCAACCACCTAGCCACACCATAGCAACCACCTAGCAACATAGCACTCAGCCACACAGTCGTTGTGCATTTCCATAAGGAAACACTTTTCTAGTCTGATATACTACAATGAGGTCAGTGATTTTCCACATGGTATAGCTTAGTGCTATTCTCTGGGTTCTCTCTGCAGAAACATAGAGATTTTTATGAGTCCGTGTTTGCCTTGGCCCATACTCCACGCTCCCTGCAGCACCTGGCCCGCCACCGGCTACGCACCTATTTGGACAGCCGTGTGTACAAAGTGGTGCCAAAACTGCGCTTGCCCACCTTTCTGAAGGACTATCTGATGTTGGAATTCCGTGGCTATGTTCACTAGGCAAGTGCAGATCCACTGGTTTCACCCTGATCGTGTTTTGCATGGTGAAGACACCTATGCTGTCCAGTTCTGTGAAATGCCACGGTTGTTCAGGCTGTGAAGAATCAGAATAAGGGGTGTGACCTAACAACCATTCTGTGACCTAACCATTCAGTCATGATTCTTAAAGAAACTGTTCACTGCACCATGACCATTTCAAATTTGACCACAATTTGATTTAATAACTACAATATGATTTTGCATTATTGTTGAAAAAATACACTAAATACACAACAATGTCCCAGTGACACAATTCAAATGGTCAGTGAAAGATTACTACAAACTTTCTTTTTCATTTTTAATTTGAAAACCCATGATTACTAATTTAGCCAGACATAAAGAGCTTGCTTAATTTAATACTTACTTTTTACTAATATGTCATTTTATGCTATTAGAATCATCAACATAATTGATCATTACATTCCAAAAGCACTTGAAATGCCACCTTTAGACTGGTACATCGCAATATCATCATTCAACATTTTACAACTCCTGTTAAAAGTGGTTGGGAAAGCATGCCTGTATGAACTGACTCATGTACACGCTAACATGGTTGTGAGTGTTGATATCTGTTCTCTGTGCACAAGAGAATAACTAATGATTGAAGATTTAGCAACTCTATGAATGTTGAGGCCAAAAATTGTACATAATTGTCTTAAAACAAGTCTGACTAAATATGATTTCAGCATCGTCAGATGTATAAATGTGATATAATTGTGAAAAAAGAGACACAATTGCTTCATTGATGAGAACTGTGTGTGTATGTGTGGCTGTTGATTGTGGGGAATTGGGTTTAGAGATGATTCGTGAAAGCACATGTACAGAAAATACGGCATATGTATGTGGATATGTCGTTGTGTTATGCTGTGTTTATTACATAGCTGTAACACCTTGGTTTAGTTTTATTTGAGATATGTATGTTTTAAAATAATAAAATTGTAATATCAATGGGTCTTTGTTTGTTGTCTATTCTTCACTGAGTGCTTTACAGGTCCTGAGACATTTGATAAATGTCTGGACCACAAGAGGGTGCTGTGGATTTCAGTGTTTTTAAGGTTTTCTGGACCTGTTACCACATCTGGTTGTGGAAATTGGCACATATTCTAACTGAGTTAGTTTAGAGTTTGACATTTTAAGCCTTTTCATTGTTGCTCTAGGGGTCTCATAAATAACTATCATAAACATATACTGCAATCTTAATAGCTGAATTATACAACATATAAATACACAGGAACACTTTATCTTCATCACTCACTGACCTTTTTTCACAATTATACCCTATCATACACATTTAAAAACAACAGTCCAGGATGATGTGATGTATATACTGAGCAAAAATGCCACTACCTTATTTGATGTATTAAGTTTCATCAAAAAGAAAACGTGTTGAACAACTCAATTGAAAAGCTTTGCTAGGGTCTGCTGTGCTAGCTACAGTGAAACAAAATGCAGTCAAGCAGTGTGGAGCTGGAGGCAGTGCAGTTTGCAGATGTGCTGTATTGAGAGGGAGATTATGGAGATTGGGGTTGAGAAGTGGAGGATGATGATCATGCGAGAGGGAAAAAAGTAGAGTGAGAACTGCTGTAAACGGGGAGGGTGAGGGGCACTTGGTTAATGATCCTGATATGGCACTTCCAAACCTACCCTCATCCACCACAGCAAAGGAACAATCATGAGGCAATAGAAATAATAACAACAAATAATGTACTAATACTTGTAATAATAACAGCAATAGACAGCTATAAAAATAGAATAACAGTTATAATAATAATAATAAGAAGAAGAAGAAGAAGAAGAAGGAGAATTGTTTTGAAACTTGCCATCCCTTTGCGTAATTTGTCTATCAACTACAGAAAACGGGATGTTATTCTTGGAAATTTGAACGTGATTAAATTTACAATAAAAAAAATGGTTAATTATAAAATTTCCAGTCGTCTCTTCTCTGCATTTGCTGTTTCCAAAAACCTAAAAACTTCTCGCATGAGAGAGAGAGAGAGAGAGAGAGAGAGAAGCACAGAGGCTGTCTGTCTGGTTTCAGCAGATCAAAGAGCCTGCTGATCCTGAATGGAGTCATTTGTAATTATGAGACTAATTAGCGCTCGGCGGCCAATCAGAGTCGGAGTTACTGTTTATGTCCGCAATCACGCGGCCGGTCGGAGCTCTCGCGCCCCCGCCACTTAACAGCGCCTAATCAGCGGAGCTCTGCGCCTAAAGAAATGAGCCAGAATCAACTGAACTGGGGGCTACTTAGGGTCAAAAAAGTTGACAGATAAATGATATTTCTAAGTGCTCCTCTTAGAGATCTGATCAGTCAGAATGCGATTTGAAGTGTGCTGTGAAAACGTGCTCTCTCTCTCTCTCTCTCTCTCTCTCTCTCATATATATATATATATTAGGGGCATGTCCAAGCGAGGTTTCCAAGCCTTACCAAAAAGCCCCCTTACCCCCAGACCTCAACTCCACAAGAGGGCCAAACATCTGCCTCCACGCCCTCTCCACTCCGCAGCCATCAGCCCCGAAACTTCCACAAAAGCGCCGCGGTCGTGTATCTCCCCTTCAATGCAAAGTAATTACTTATCATCAATCAAAATTAATAATAGCCGATTGGCTCGGTGTGGTCGAAGGGCTCTTTTTTGGGGAGGGGGGGGGGGGTCTCTCAGTCAGCCACTGAGACTTGACCCGAGTGTTTGGCATCCACTGGGAAAGTGAACGCCTCTCGGAGAGGCCGAAAAAATAAATAAATAAATAAATAATTAAAGAAGAAAGAAAGAAAGAGCCCAGCTTGAATGAGGAAATGAAGCGTAATTTGAGGAAGATGGATGAGCCTCCAGGGCGACTCCCCCTTCTATCCTCTTGTATTGATGATAAGCGTTTTGTGTGTGTGTGTGTGTGTGTGAGAGAGAGGGGGGGGGGAGGAGAGAGGAGGGGGAGGCGGGAAAGAAAAGGGGACTCTCGCGCGTGTTTATGTCTCAGTATGTGACCAATAGAGTGAGAGAGTGTTTGAGTGGTGAGGCGCGATATCTTAAGAAAAAAAAATACGCACACACTCTCGCGCACACACACACACACACACACACACACTCACACAACCACCACAAAGCGCCGAGTTTTGTTCTTTTCAGTCAGACTGTGAGAAGAAAAGCACGCGGAGCAGAAGGAGAACTCGGGAGCAGCTCCTATTTTTTTCTGTATTTCTCTGTGAAACTTTTCTTCTTGTGTTGGGGGTCGTGGCGGAACAGCAGGCTGAAGGTGTGTAGGGATTTATCGGCGCGCCGCTCCCTCTCCCTCAGCATGCAGAGACCGAGCGGTCCGGGCACGGCGTTCTCCATCGACTCGCTGATCGGCGCTCCGCAGCCCAGGCCGGGTCACTTGCTCTACACGGGCTACCCCATGTTCATGCCCTACCGACCGCTCGTGCTGCCCCACGCGCCCCTGCCCTCGGGGATCCCGCCGCTGGCGCCGCTCGCCTCCTTCGCCGGACGCCTCACCAACTCGTTCTGTGCCGGCCTGGGTCAGGGCGTGCCCTCCATGGTGGCGCTCACCACTGCGCTGCCGGCCTTTTCGGAGCCCGCAGACGGTTTCTACTCCAATCAGGAGGCGGCGGGCGCTCGCCTGAGCGCAGATCCTCCGAGCAGCGGCCGCGAGAGCCCAAGAGAAGATCTGCTGCACCGCGACAAGAGCGCCGAGCTGCTGAACTTTACCCAAACTTTCCAGCCTGTAGCAGGTGAGCCGACAGCGCGCACTTCCATAACAAAGTCCAGTGGTAGAAATGTCAGTGCCTTATTTTTGTGGTAATATGTCCGTTTCAAAACTTTAATGAAGTTTGGTTTGAAACGCTTTTGACACAAATGTGGTAGAAAAGTAAACATCTCGCTTTTTAGAATTTAGAAATGGAACAGAAATGTAAATGTTTTGCTTTATTACAGATTTGTCGTAACAACTCTTGGTCACAGTCTAATTGCTTATTTGTGTTATAATATTTTAATCGTTTAGTTAAAATATATTCCTGATGCTTCGTTTTTGTTATGGTTGGTGGTCATTTTGGTTTGTTTGTTCTTAAAAAAAATTCTAGTTAGTTTGTCACAAATCTCGACTATACTTAAATCAGGGCTTTCGTTTTAGTTCTTTTGAATTATTTCAAGCGGAAATTATAACATTAAATGACACTTTTTGTTCATTATAATAATGATTTATTATGAAGAAAAACGCGGACAGTGGATTGCGGCACTTAGATAAATCACAACGCTGTTTGTAGCGGGCTAATTAAAATAATTACAGTCGGTTATAATTAAATAATTAAAGTTTTGGAGGCCTGCATTTGTTTAAACGGGTTTTGCAACTAGTTGTTATATTCAACATATCCTTTCTCTTTTTAGGACAGCAATAATATATATATATATATAGGCAGAGTTAATTAATAAACATGGGCAATAAAATGACTTAATTTGACAACTAGTGTTACATTTAAAACATGGTCTACATAAGTTTTCTGACGTTAAACATTCCATATAATAATGTGCATTTGAATTCAGATTTTTAAAAATCTGGTATAAGAATGAAAAATGAATCAGGGTTAAGCGTTTGTAGGTGTGCAGTATGTTCTAGACTCATATAACTATATGAGTCTAGAACATGCTCAACTGACATTTCTACAACAAAGCACTGCTTCGTGTATTACTGTGGTGTCTGAATAATTAGAGGAAATGATCGCATTAAACGATCTTACTGAAAAGGAAAAGGTCTGCAGTGAACTGATGAGTTTACTTACCTGAAGTAGATGAAGCACAAGCTAATGCTAATGCTAATCACGTGTCCTGTCACCCCCACCCCTTCCTCAGGTGAGACCAAACTGTACAGCTCGGATGATGAGAAGCTGGAGCTGAAGTCGGGGGATGCTGCGTGCAGCGACAGGGACGAAAGCTCGGGCGGCGACAGCGAGAACGAGAGCTTCTCAGACGGGGCCGCGTGCGCACCAGGTCACGGGGGCAAGCTGAAATCAGTGGGCGGTGGAGGAGGAGGAGGAGGTGGAGGAGGCTCTCGTGAGCCGCTGCCTCCGGGCGCTTCGGCGGCCAAGAGCCGTCGGCGACGGACCGCCTTCACGAGCGAGCAGCTGCTCGAGCTGGAGAAGGAGTTCCACTGCAAGAAGTACCTGTCGCTGACGGAGCGCTCGCAGATCGCGCACGCGCTCAAGCTCAGCGAGGTGCAGGTGAAGATCTGGTTCCAAAACCGCCGCGCCAAGTGGAAGCGCATCAAGGCGGGAAACGCGGGCGGACGCTCGGGAGAACCCGCCAGGAACCCCAAAATCGTCGTGCCCATTCCGGTGCACGTCAACAGGTTCGCCGTCAGGAGTCAGCACCAGCAGCTCGAGCAAGGAGCAAGACCCTGAAAACAAAACAAACACTAAAAACTTCTCTACCTGCTCCAACAACGAAATGCATGAAGCACAAACAGACAAACAAACAAACAAAGACAAAGAGACAAAGGAATTAATTCGATATCTACACGGATTTCACCTTTATATCAATAGATGTTTTTAATACGATATTTTGTCGAGGTTTTATTATTTTTGTTTCCCCCCCTTTCCAAATCTTAATTGTGTCCCTGTCTTTAATTTATTGCTTTGTACATTTGTAAATATTAAAACGTGTCTGAATGACACACACGTGCACTATAAAATATGGCTGTAAAATGACGTTTTTAAAAGTATTTATAAGTTGATGTCTAGTTTGGTTATCTGCATGTGCTCACACACACATTTGTTTAAGACCTCCCTGTACACTGCTGTAAAGGGCATTTTTTTTTGTTGTTGTCTCACAACATTTTGCATGTATTCCCAAAATCATTCCAGTCTTTTAAGAGGCTATTTTCACATTTCTTTGGTGGAAAAAAGGGAACAGAACGGCGATTGGTTGAAATAAATAATCAAAGGTTTCCACAACAGACGTGCTACATTTGCAGTGATGTGACTAATCCTGACTAAACACAGGTTGAACTTTAGTAGAGAGAAAATAAAGGGCAGAAATGGCTTTGTAGAATCGTTACTCCTTTTAGAGCTAATTATGAACAATTACCTCATGACGCCTTCAATTAGGCAGGAAGACGTAGCCTATAATTAACCAATAGATTAATTGATACGTTGCTATGGATGCGCGTGGTTAGTTTAGATGTTTTTGGGTCTCATCCAGAGCCACAACACTCCTGATTGCACCTGCGTCGCTAAGTTTTAAAGAAAGTGAAAGCTTTTTTTTTTAAGAGAGTCTGAGTGTAAACTAGGTTTGAATGAAACACAATTTCAATATTCGTGTAGAAAAATGTTTATGAGGTGTCTCTCAGGACTTCGCTGGCTCCATAGATTTATGTCACCTCTTTTAAAATACTATATAATGTGCAACCCCGTTTTTTTCTAGTGAAACAACTGGTACTAAATATTACAAAAAGAAAAAAAGGTAAAACAATTACTAACAAAAAAATCGGTTATTGTGTTTTTGCTCTTTTGGCAACTTCAGACTGAACAGTGGGTCGACGTGACCCGGCAGACAAAGCACGGTTTACGCAACTTTTATTTGCGTCCGTATTTAAATAAAGTACAAAACATTTTATATTTGTATTATACTCCAGTAAAACGTCAGGTATTTATTACAGAACAGTTTTAAAAATAACATGTTTATAAATGTGAAAGAACAAGTAAAAAAAAAAAGTTAGACTGGCCGAAGTTCTAAAGGCGTAGATTAACATAGATCGGAGACTAACGGGAGACTTAGAAACCAACCGTCCCAGAGGATCTAGAAGGATGTGTTTGTTTGTTTTTTTCAAACGTGTACACAATTTCATCATGACTAAAATATAGTACACAAAGATAACTATTACAAAAGTCAAACCAAATATTACAATATTTTAACTTCTGCTCTGCTCACGAAGAGCGACGACTCCAGACAGTAACGTACTAATATTCTCCCCAGTCTCATTCTGAGTGTTTTTTATTTAGCCATTCGCGAGTTGCTAAGAAAAATATGAAAGTGTTTGTGTGTCTCAAAAAGTTCCCAGTATTTAAAACACATTGTCTAATGTGGAAGCATGCAAATGTTCACATTATTCTCTGGTGGGACTGGGCACAGACACATTTATGTAAACATCTGGAGAGTGCCATGTGTGCAGAAGTGCGTTTTAAATCGAAGATGGTGAGCACTCAACTTCTAATTTTTCAATTATTTTTGTTACACAAACTATAATATTTATAGCTTCAAATTCAGTGACACTCTACTTGATACATGATGATTTGGGCAAGTGAGGAAAAGAATAGAGAGAGAGAGAGAGAGAGAGAGAGAGAGAGAGAGAGAGAGAGAGGAGGTTTTGTTAATGAGTGTGAGACTCATTTGTCTCTCTTTAGGAGGCCATGTTGTCAGAGAAGAGAGTGATGGATCCCTACACTGGTCATATCCACCTAACAGTAATGATCTTCAACATCAATCACTCTCTGTCTCTCTCTGTATCTGTCTCTCTCTCTCTCTCTCTCTCTCTCTCTCTCTCTCTCTCTTTCTTTCAGTAGTTCTAATGCTGGGGGTTTATACCCCAGGCTTGTATGCAATTATATTAAATGTACACCCCCTCTCCGTGAATTATGATGTACAGTAGATGAGCTTGTTTTTATAAAATTGTAATAAATTAGTTAGATTAACTATTTTAAAACCAAAATCAACACAATCAGTAGCAGAGCAAAATAGCGAGGAAATAAAATAGAAAACTAAAATAGAATAAAGCATCTGCACAAAGCCTGATAAAACAGATCTGTAATCAGAGAACAGTGAATTCAATCTGATTCCAACAAATGTGCTATTTTCTTGTTGACAGAAATCCATCCGCTAACTTCTGCAGGAGACGAATAATATCTTTCTCTTTGTGAACTGACCGTTTCACCTGCACAACCCGGACAACCCGGACAACCCAAGCTGTCCGTCCGTTTCTGTATCTTCAGAAGATTAATCAAGCGAGGCCGGTATTTCTCTCATTTCTCTCTTTAAAAACTCAGATATTCGAGTGTTCACTGTTTATGGTGGTCTTTCACGGATGCACTAAAATGAATTTGTGAGTAATGCTTATAGGTTCGTGACATTTTACATTTAGCAGGATTTGTGTCACTTTTTAAACACCAAACCTTGGATATTCTACAGGGCAGCTTACAGACTGCACACAGGGCACAGCTTTCACAGGCCAGGAAAAAAAAAACTTCTAGATACACAACGCAAATGATCGGTTATGTACATTTCTTGCATTTAAGCCGTCGTTGCTAAATATCCGTATTAATATTTATATCCATTTCATATTAATGCGTTACATCCACGGTGTGTTTTTAAGCAGAAGCGCTAATGGTCAGTATGGAGTTGACACTGAGGTGGTAAGGCCTGCCTCACCCTCGGTGAGACTGTGAGCACAGCTGTGAAATGACTATGCAGCATCTAAATACACTTTCTAGATGTTAGTTGGACTCATTTTGTTCTAATGGGGTAATTTTAGTGTGATTCAGTTTAGATTATTGTATGGTCCGATTGTACCTTCTCAAATGAAAACATTTTCATAAAAAAATGATATAAATATTTGAAAAATCCACTAAGTATAAGACTAAGAATAACACTTGCAGCTGACAAACAAAACCTAATATTTGCTGCCAGTATAGGTTTTGTAGGGATGCACAATAGTGTTGATAATACTGACATTTAAGAAAAGAAAATGATCAGACAGATATGTAGATCAGACAGATATTTGATTATGCACTTATGGCACTGCATTTGCAACCCTTAAAAAAAAATAATGTAAGATTTCTTCATAAGGTTGATGAAGTTTTTTTTATATATTAGTATTGACAGTTGTGGACAAATAAATATGGCTTATCGGCCCAGAATTCCCATATTGCCTGTGTTAATGCTAGCAATAATCACAATGTAATCGCAATGTACCTTATTTAAGGGCTAACTTGCATTTAGAATGTAAATTCCTGCCCCCTGGAGCTAATTGCATTAATATTAATGACATTAATAGTAAAAAAAAAAAAGTAATAACATCTGTTAGCTCATTTATGGATAGCATAATGTGACACATAAAACAAATCTTTTCAACTGTGCTTTGGCTTTGGAAAAAGTTCAGTTTTCAATTTCAAAAGTTTACTAAGAGATGGCAAAAGCTTTCAGGTAAGAGATCAGAGTGACTGATTCACTGTGCTGACAAAAGGCTTAATCGTGCAAAGAAAGGAGCCTAGATAATACGTTCAGTAATAATAAACTCACACTTAACAGACACACTTCACTCCAGATGAGCTGTGATACAGTTGCAGTCAGAATTATTCAACAAATTAGGTTTATTCGCAAATGTACAAACGTTCAGTTGTTTACAAAAAACAAACAAGAACAATTTAAATAGATAAACACAACTAATATAGTGTAATATAAGTAGTTTCTCTAAATTCACTTAACAACACTAAATGACACTATGAATGACTACTGCAGTCTCATTGTTGTGAGAATCATTCAACCTCTTCATGACAAGTGTCTTTAGGATTTAGTAGAACACTCTCTTGCTATCATGACCTGCTGCAAACATGATGCAAAGCCAGACACCAGCTTCTAGCAGAGTTGCTAAGCAATCTTAGCCCATTCCTCATGGGCAGTGGCCTTCAGTTTACTAATATTCTTGGGGTGTGAGGTGCTGCAACCTCCTTCTTTAGATCCCACCAAAAACATTCTAAGGAGTTCAAGTCAGGTGACTGTGATGACCAGTCTAGAATCTTCCAGGACTGACATTTGAGGACTGAAGGATGCTTAAGATCATTGTCCTGTTGGAAAGTCCAATGATTCCCGAGCTTCAGCTTCCTCACAGAAGACATTAAGTCTTGTAGGATTTCCTGATCCGTCTTGCTCACCACACCTTGCATCCAGTGCCAGGGGAGGCAAATCAGCCCCAGAGCATCACTGCTTCAACTCTAGGCACGTGGTTCTTTTCAGTGTATGCATCATTCCTCCTCCTCCAGACATATTCCAGAGTCCCAAAAGCAGGTTGGAAGGGACGTTTCTTGTGCTTTTGGGTCAGTAGTGGTGTTCGGGCACAGAGACTTTCAGTGCTTAGCATGTTAGCAAATCAAAGGTCACAGTCAACAACCCCCAGCCAGTCCAGGTACGTGATGTGTTTTATCTTAAGCACACCTGATGCAACCAGTGTTGCCCTTGATTTGAGTTGAGCAGGGTGGATTTTCCAAACGCATTAAAGTGTAGAGCGAACATCTTATTGAACACTATAGTGAGTTGGTACTTTAAAGGTAAGTTCTAGGAAATGGCCAGGGTTGGTGATTTGCCTGCTACATTAGTGGTATTAAGTCAAAATAAGGAATGTAGTCTTTCCATATATTTGTTTAAGAAGGAAAACAACTTAACAACTTGGCAAACATGCCAGTTAACCTCGTTTAATTGGATTTAATAGTAGCTTTTATGCTAATTAGATTGCTTAATTGCTGTTTATCTGTCAGTATTATGATGCTATTACCAAAACACACACGTGAGATATTCTTTGGGCTCGTCTTTGCCTGTGGTGCTATCAGGCCGTGATGAAATAGCCCCAGGTCCTTGTATCATCCGGCCCAGGGCGAGAGATTTACAACATGATCAGCTTCAAAACATGAAAAGCCAGACAGATCCTGGATCAGCACTCCCAAACGTCCAGATGCTGCTATGTTCTACATGACACTTTATGCACCTCTGAAATTAATTGTTTAATTGCTTTGTTTCCATCAATGTATCGTTACCTAACAAGTCCCCTATGCTAAGCCATCCCTTGAAGTGCTCCCACCCCTCCTGAGCAGCAGCAGAGACAGGTTCTCCAAGGCACCAGCAGCCAGGCGGTGCTCTACAGGAGAGCACCACGCTGGGCGGAGGCCTGAATCCTGGGGAGTGTCTGGGGGACGCCCACAAGGCTGAAATATGGGCAGATGCATCAAATCGCACAAGATAAACAAGCGATGAATTTCATCAGGGCCATCATAGCCTTAATTTGGCTGCCTAATGAGTCAGATCCAGTGGCGGAGATAAAAGTTGTCAGAGGCGCGGCTCTAATGAATTTCTTGCCACTTGTAATCAAGGTTGGCTGTCTGAGGAGCAATGATTAATGGAACCCTGGAGGATTCCCTCGGCCTTCGGCTCTCATTACGGCTAATGCATTCTCAAGCAAATTAACGTGGGGTGGTGAGGAGGGGAGAGAGAGAATAAGAGGGAGAGAATGAGAGAAATAGAGAGAGTGAAAGAAGCAGCACAGCAGGAATAGATGTGAGGAGAGAGGATGAGAGCAAGACTGAAAGAGAGACAGGTGAAGAACAGTAAGAGGAAAGTGAGTCACCACAAGATTTAAGGGCAGTAGTGAATGAGGTTTGTTGAGAGAGTGAGGAGCTGTACAGAACCTGTGTGTTAACAACAAATTATATATATATATATATATATATATATATATATATATATATATATATATATATATATATATAGAGAGAGAGAGAGAGAGAGAGAGAGATAATATATACAAACTATTCAGGCTGCATCTGGATGTAGTATTCTGATTTCTACAGCTTTACTTTTAGTACTTTTTAAACTTTATTATTTTTTATTCTATTTATAGTTAATGCATTTTTCTCTCTTAGTGTAACACTTGTTAACAGGCTGTATGCTTGTTACACGTCATATTTGTGCGTGTTGCTATCACCAAGTTAAATTCCTTGAATGTGTAACAAACAGATTCGGATTCTGATCAAACAAAAAGAGCAGCAGACATAAGGGATGGTGTTGGAGAGGGAAGGCTCCAAGAGGCAAATTGGTGGTGCACAGATACCATATCGTATTTTGTTAACAACAAATATCCACCGTTTTCACAACAATCAAAAACATGATGAATGTAAGAACACCGCTTGCACGTTTTATGGTATAAATCATTTTATTGGAGTGTTTGTTATGTCAATAGCCAGCCAAGCATCCAAAGCACACAACAACAAACTCTCATGAAGTCACTTCATCATGTTCAGAAACAGAGTGTAAAAACAATGGGAAACTTAAGGAAAAAAAAAAGGACAAACAATTCAATAAAAGCAACGAAAAAAAAATATTTACATCCGGCTTTTATAAATATGTCAAATGTACAACATTATACACAAAGTACCTCTGACGGTCCGATGTGAGGGCTGACACATTGAGACCAAATCAAAAGTACCCAAAAATGAACCGAAATGAAAGAGAACTAAAATGCTCTCTCAAAGAGGAAAATATGGCTAGTTTTAGTAGAGGACAGCGCAGATACTGATGGCAGTTTAGTCAACTAGATTAGGAATTAGAAGCCATTCCCTGTCCCTAATACTAGTGTTGAATCATCAACTCCACTGTGACAGAGCGTTGGCAACCGTGTGGCTTAAGACTGTGAGGGGTGAGGGACTGTTGGTTTTTCCCTCCCACTGGACCTCGTAACCAACTCAAATATGTGGTTCGAGTCTATGAGAGTGAGCTGACGTGAGGATGCAGATGTTTTGTTTGTTGGCAGGGGGGTGTGACTGCAGTCTGTTTTGAATTATTTGAATTAAATATGATATTACATATGATAGGATGTCTCAAAAAAACAGCATTGTCCAACCAGCACAAAAATATGGCCAATTTGACATCCAGACAACTTCAAAGTTTGATCTATAATTCTTGTAGCAGGAGCTAAAACAAGTGAAGCCAATGTGAACCCTAGAGTCCAGCACAGGGATGGTTTTTCATGTCCTAATACACCCAATGGACCTGCTCATTATCTGAGGTTGAATCAGGGAATTTACCAAAAATGTACTAGGCTCTGAACACTAGGACCAAAGTTGGACTCCAAGGACATGACCAGTATATTAACTAGTATAATCCAAGCCACAGGCTCCCAAAGGTATGACCAAAACTCATTCTCCCTTATTCTAACAATTCAACCAATTCAACGTAACAGTGTCTAATAAATTAAGAGCATGGTCCAACTCAGGATAAATCACTACCTTAAAACTTAAAGCAGCATAACTGCCAAGAAAAGAGAAGAGACCAATAAACCAATAAAACTGTTCACACAGATTCCAGATAAAATATGCTAAAATGGACTGATCGAATCACATAGCTCCATCAAATGATTACCACTGCATTTTGTCTCTTCATTGGCAGTCAGACGGGGGTGGAGTCAATAACTCCTCCTCATCAGGGTGAATAAATGCTCCATATTACACATGGATTATTACCTGCATTAAATGTGCCAAAATGCTCTGCAAACATGAAATACTGCATGGTATCAAAAACAAATATTTAACAGGGTTTTATTTCAGCTTTCTCAAACAGAGCAGGTTTCAAGGGTCCCTGCTTTTGCTACTACATTCCCCCTTAGCTCATCAACTGACAAGTCTGACTGACTTGTCGAGGTGAATCTTTTCTGTCAGGTCAGATAAGGAGGAAACGGAACACTATGACCAACAACAATTCTAAAACGGCCACTGTTATATGAAAGCTACCAGAAACCTGGTAGCCAAGATAATGCTTATTTATTACTAGCGTTCATTAATAGCTAGCAACTGTAGCACTTTTGGTCGAACCGTTTTCGTTACACAGCTCCCGAGTGCGGAACACTCCTCGCAACCCGTTACGGTCAAGCTTTTCTTCTGCTAATAGTTTAATAACTAATCGAAGGTGGATGAGGCCATCAGAGGGAAAGATAAGCTACTATATACACAGTTCTGTACATAATCCACTGTACCGTCCTTGATCCTCTATTTTTAGAATACTATTCTATATCAGTATGCAATACAAAATGGTCATGTCCTCATCAGTGAATGATCAAGTATGGAGGAGGTAAGCAAGCATTCTCTCCTTCTTTCTCTCGGTCGCACACGCGCACACGCACACGCACACGCACACTGAGGAGTTCACAGCAAATATAACATTACTGGCATCTGCCAGTGAACCGATCTCCCATGTATAAGGACCTTGTATGAGGGTGAGACCCCAGTGTCAAACAGTCATGAGACCACTTCAGAGCTCTCAAGAAATCCATCATCCATCTTACAAAGCCCTGATAATGACATACTATTCTCAGGGTAATCATGCTCTTCAGGCTTTCCTTTTTTTTTTTTTTTTTTGGGTCCAACTGAAGAGGTATTCTTAGCGAGCTATCTACTTTGATGAACACCGAGGAAATTCTTGGATGAGCTGAATGCAAGAAAGAAAATTAAGTCAGATGAGCTGTACCTTATTAAATGGTGCCATATAACAAGTTGAAGTCTTCCCTAATCAGCCGACAGGGGCCTGTCCTAGTGTTTTTCTTTTATCTAACCTCAGAAGAAATTTGCATAAACGCACACACTACATTTTTTCTAAAGTATGGAGTCTGTATGGAGCCATCAGTATGGCTTCTGACCAAAGACTAAGCTATTATATCACAATCTGGACCGAAGGATAAAAACATTCCTCCTCGAACCCTCCTGGCCGATCCCTTAACCATTTAACACATGTCCTCTACACAGAGTTGATGGACTGATGTTGCAGTCTTTCCATGGATATTAGGGTCGGTCACAACAACGTAAGGATAGAGTGGGTTGACCTTACAGATCCGCATCTACACAGTTAAGTCTAGACTTGACACAGCAGCAATGGTCAGCAAATGGGGCCACCGTGTCTTGGCCAAGGATGGCATTTCACAAAGGTAACCTGGAGGGGACACGGCGAAGAGTGGAAGTTCATTGCGAGACCATATGGACACAGTTGAAGGCAGGAAAGAAAGTCACAGTATCAGGGCACTGGGACACTGAAGGCTTACAGTATGGGTTTGGGTATGCACAGGAGAATGTCCTCCCAGGTTCTACATGATACTGACACTACGGTTGAGCTCGCACTGTGCGTTGTTGTTATTGATGTTAGGATTGTGCCGGGTGGCAGTTGGCGTAGACAGGCCGCCACTGTCAGAGGGGCAGCCGTGTTGGACAAGGATGTCGACACATTCCTGACTTCCTGCCCGGCGGGCATAGGACAAGGGCGTCTGACCCCGGGCATCACGACTCTTCACATCCACGCCATACTGTAAGGAGGACAGGCCAGAAAAATAGAGAGGGGGAATGGAGTAATTGGCATCTTCAACAATGTGAGCACTACTGAACTAATGCACAGAAACATCCTCAGTTACTAGATAATAATTTTGGACTTTTGGACTAAATATATACAAAGCAGAAATGCAATCTAACAGACTTGTGACACAGAAACAGCAATAAATAAATACGGCGCCAAATACGGTTAGTTAACTAAAGTAAGTTTAGCCTGGCTTGTCATCCGTTCCTGGGTTCATGTTCGTAACAACTCTTAGTTTCTTTACAATACAAATACCCAAGTTTTTTCACCTTTGTGATTATTCATTTATGGTGATCGTTCTTCATCATAGCAACGTGTAGATGGCAAAATGTGCATCTGTTTTCCATCAGTGAGGAAAACTTCAGAAACTTCTTAAATCCATCAAACAGCAACATAAACCCAGTAGCCAATGAAAGGTGTAGGGGGTGCAGCAATGCCAGAATTCACCTTATCTCACATTTCACTTATTTTGCAGAGATTGATATTAGCAGTGTCTAGTATGACTATGACCGAACAAAATCACACGCTTATATTTTTCCAGATTTATATAGTTTTGCCCTCATGCACAATAGCAACAGTAAGTGATGATCAGTGATGTAGTTTGTGTGCACTGTTCCAGTGAATTAATATGCAATGTCCATGTTTAATGTCATGTCAGAAATCACAGGTTAGGGTGTTTTAAAGCAGTCTCTGGGACATAATGCTTTCTAACTGGCTGTAACCAGACCCATGTCAACAAGTGTTCACTTACTTTTCTTTAAAAAATGTAAAAGGTTTTAAATGGACATTGCTTCCAAGCGTTGTCGTTGGGCCCTTACCCAGATAAGCAGCTGTGTGATGACAACATTGGCCATGGCGCAAGACAGGTGCAGGGCAGTGCGACCATCTCCATCACCATAAGTCTCGTTGACCTCCTCCTTAGAGCCATGAGCCAGCAAAAGCACCACCAGCCTTAGGTCGTCTTCCACCACAGCCCGGAGCAACTGCTGCCCCAGAGGCACGTCAGACTGTGGTAGGCTCACTAGAAAGAGCTTCTGCTCATACTTTGCCCGTATCCAGCGCTCCTTCTCTTCCCTGTGGGAAAATGAGACTAATGAGAAATAATACGACGATATTTACAGACCTGGGTAAAATTCTAAAGTTTAGCCTTTTGACAGCCCACATTAGTCAGATGTGATATTTACATAATTTGACAACGTTGCTGATCCCAAACGTGTGTAACATACATGAAATTGGTCACTGGGGAAAAAATGCAGTGCAAGGTGTTCAAACAAGAAAGAAACTTTAACTAACAGGTCAATGAAGACAATTGTAACCCAACAGTCTGCCAGCAAATTGCTGAAAAGCTGCTGCAGATCTCAAATTAGTATACCTTTCAGGTAGCAGCTCAACCTCAATTCTTCTGCTTTTCTGAACTGTCTACTGCAGACATTTTCCCACTCCTTGTTGGACTGATTACATTTGATATTTCATTTTTATTATAACTAATGCATGTAATTGAGGGAAACTCAGCTTTGTTCCAAATAAATACAGTATCAGTTTTACTCATCAAGTATTTGGCACCTTAAACCTCAACATCTTGACATTTATCTACTTGCATACTGTTTTACCCACCCTTGAAGTGCTGTTTCTTCCTGGATCACCCACCTTTGCGTGTACATCTATTTATAGTTAGGCTAATGCCTAGGCTTGTTCGTGCTGGCTATTAGAGTTACCAGGTACCTGCTGGTGCTGGATGTTTATTAACTCTACAATGTAACTTATGTAGATGGAACTTAAACATGTAATTCATTAAGTACATATTACCCCATCAACTACAACTGTCAGCATTCCTAGGTTAGCATTTCACTTTTTTAACTTCATGGTACTGGCCTTCCATTTTGCTAATTCTTTTTGAACAAATTCTCCAAATAAGCAACATTCAGAGTTGAATTGTAACAATGCCTCAAAATGTGATATCGGAATGCACAGAAGTGGCAATATGCATGGAGATTTAACCAAGTATCGTAGAGAATAGACTGTATAGACTCTTGAGAATGTATTCCATTCACACAATCAACCCACTCCACTATGGTCATGCCATGTGCCACACTCCTCCTGCCTCCCAGCTCTAGTCTCATTGTAGATTATGCGACAACCGAAAACAGTATTGTGAATAGTAGGCTGAGTGGATCACCCCTAATCTAAAGCTCTACTGACACAATTGTTTCTTCTCTAATTGATCCTCCTTGTTCTTTTATCTCTCTGCCCCAGAGAAATCCCATTATTTCCTGTGCAAGCTTATCATAAGTTAAAACTGGGGCTAAAAGGATGAAAATATGTTCTCAATGATTTGCTCACTGAAGAGTCATGATCAAGTGGTAGAGAACTGATTTGATTCTAGATTTATACAACAGATAATCCCTATTACATACTCTTTCATCTGCTTTATCCTCCTAGCACACACATATTGCACCCTTCTGATGCTCCTGCTCCAGCAGTGGGAGGGTTAAAGCCTGGTCGGCTATCGAAAGGTTACACATTGTGAACAGCATGTCTGCAGTGGACAATACAGGAGGGAGGGGGGCATGTTTTTATCGCTGCTGTCACTGCTGTCACTCTTGCTCTGCGGATCCCCACAATGGAGCCCAATCTACACTGGCTCTTCAAGCCTCGGGGGGCCGCCGGCAACCGGCCAGATCGAAGGGCCAAAGAAAGGAGTGTGAGAGAGATCGCGAGAGCAAGAGAGAGAGAGAGAGAAGCAAGAGAGAGACTGACGACAGAATGAAGCTCAACTCGGTGCTCAAGCTTTACACTTCTATCTGTCCCTTTTGATCTAACACCACTCCTCTCCTCTCCAGTCTCCTTTCACAGGCCGACGGCAGGATCAAAATCGATAGTAGGCCGTTTGGAGCATGCTCAGTGCTGCAGTGACCCGGTGACCCCATGCGGCGGGCGATAAGGGGACTAGAAAAGGCCTGTTGTTTGGCTAGGCTGGGTGAGTGACAGAGAGAAGAGGGCAGGAGCCTGATAGGGCCGGAGAGAGGACCTCGCCGACGGGTGATGGGCGTCCCTCGAGACGTCAGTCCTTACGGGCATGAATATAACCACATTCATAACATCCCCAATCGCCCGAAAACAACAAACAGTGCATGGCTGATAGACGTCAGGAGGAAGATAAACTCCGCCACCAACAGTGAGGACTATAATTGGATTCATTCGGAGTTGTTTCGTGCAGGTTCCTTTGCCCGACACCTTTCCTGCAAGTGTAGGAGTCATTTCTTTAACGCTTGCTAATTCTAGGGCTAATTAGGTGTTTGTGCCTAACAGCATCCAGTGCCACCTCTTCTGGGGTGACAGAATTGAGCCAAATGGTGAGACTCCGTATCACATGTTAATTACAGCAGCAGTGATTGGAGGGACAATGGTGTCTAAATGGGGCCACGCCCCCTCATTATCTCCCGGACAATAACAGGAGCCTCCAAATCAACGGCTGCTTTTTCTGATGGGGGGGCTGGCCGATATGTCAACTGACAGAGCTGTGTGAGAGAGTGAGTGAGAGAGAGAGGCTGAAGGATCTGTAGTAGATTGCTGCGGATGTTTGATGATTTACTCAGCAGAGATGTTTTAGTCCAACTAAGATTACCTTTAGTACTTTCTACTTTTTTTTTTAATTTATCCCCTACCCTATTTATTGTTTAGTGTAATTTTCCTTTAGTTTAAGACTGTGTTCTGTGTTTCTTTGTTACTTGTCATACGTGTTGCTCTCACCAAGACAAATTCCTTGTATGGGTAACATACTTGGTGAAATAAAGAGATTCTGATTCTGATTCTGATTCTGAAGATGAATTGAAAAAGGAAACAAAAATGGAAAATACGTTAACACTTTACAATTAATGACATACAGAGTCAATCTGCGACCAAGACAAAAAGAAGCAAGAGAAATGAGAGCATTGGAAGCAGAAAGAGTCAGGGAGTTTAAACATTCATGCATATTAATAATTTGGAGTCCTTCTTAAGCCCTAGTTGGCACTGCCTCCACCAGATCTCTAGCTCAGAATTCCTATACTTTCTATATCTTCTTGCAGCTTATAAGCAGTAACTGACTGACAGATTTCCTACTGGATCCCCACTTCAGCTTAATCACGTTTTTTTCCCCCATCAATGCAACAGAATGAAATATCAGAGCTGTAGTTGTAATGTTGCAGTCTACAAGAAAGGTTTAAGTACGCAAACACCTTTCTGTTGCCTCGGCACAAGCAATTTCCTGTGTCTGAACACTTTGTACAAGCTTGGGGAAAGTCACTGCTGCAACAATGGGCAAGCTAATTAAGAAGGCCGCCACTTTAACAGTGTTTCCCTTAAAAATCCCTGGCTGCTCTTTATGGAGAACAAGGCCACAAAGCCACTGAATAGACTCTGGCCACAGTGAATTGCTCTCCAATGGGTGTGTGTGAGAGAGAGAGGGATTGAGTGTGTGTGTGTGTGTGTGTGTGCGCGTGTGTGTGCGCTGTAACCCCCCCCCCCCCCACACACACACACACACACACCTCCTTCAGCAGTCACTCTTTCAAAGCTTGTTTTTTCTTTTGAAGAGGTGGTGAGAGAGACCCACCCCATTGTTATCTTTCTCTTCCTTTGCTCCCCTCACAGAAAACATACGGCGGCATGGAGAGGGAGGCTTCAGAATGGAGATGACTGTAAAGAGCGAGAGCGAGAGAGAGGGGAAGGGAGAGATAGAAAAAGAGAGAGGGCCTCCAGACGTTTTGACTGTGCGGTTTGGGACAGAGATGAAGGGCTCGACACAAGCGTAATGAAGCGGAACGCCGTTCGCCAAGACGCCCCAGAGTCATTAACCACAAACACTTCAGAGGCAGTCAACTCTACAAACCTGCCACTTACTTTTTCTTTTTCCAATTCACCTAGCTATAACACATAATGATCTCGTATGAGCATTATCCTCAGGATTATTTACCACAAATGCTAGTGCTGGATGGTACAGACATATTAAATATCACAATATTTTCACAATGCATCCTGTTATTGCGTTATTTTTGTATGAATTAACAAACAGTACTCAAAACCCAGGGCATTATCAGGTCTCTTTTACCTGTAATGTACAGGCTTTGTGCTATTCACACATGCAGTGTGTTCACACAACAGCATTGTACTGGGGTGTGCACATGCATGTTTGTCAAAAGTTCCAGTTCCAACGTCCTCAGCATAAAATACAGGACAATGATCCCAAGCTTACCTCCAAGTCCACCAAGGCTTGGTTTCAAAAGAACCTTGAACGCCATAGAAAATCTTTGGTGAGATTTGAAGACTGTGGTTGCAGTAGCAAACCTAAGAATGTTATTGATCTGCTGGATATTACCCATGAGGAATGGGCTAAGATTCCTCAGGAATGCTGCCAGAAGCTGGGGTCTGGCACTGCGTCACATTTGCAGCAGGTCATAACAGCAAGAGGGTGTTCTACTGAACAATAGACACTAGACACAGATATAATGAATAATTCTGAAACTGCAGTAGTCATTAAGTGTCATTTTGTGTCGAATTTGGAGAAATCACCTGTTCTATTAGTTGTCTTAAGCTAATAAATTGTTCATGTTTGATTTGTTTATTGCAAACAGCTGAAAGTTTGTAAATCTGGCTAATAAACCTCATTTGCAATGAGGGTTGAGTAATTTTAATTGCAACTGTAGGTACTGCATTACAAAGAGGGTATAATTATTGAGGTTAATTAGGGTTAGTGCAGTGCAGTGTATTAAATGCTGAATAAAAATAATTTATCTTTATTTAACACCACTGGGTCTTTTTTTTCCATTCCAGCTAAACGAATGTAAAAATTAATTGTGTATTGTGAAATATTGTGATATATTGATGCCATTTCTCCCTCCCTTATGCGTTCTTTTTTAGATTACACCAAAGAGAACTTCACACAGTGTTTCTCCTGCCATGGCAATAGCGATGCTATTTTATGAAACTACCAATCATTATTGAGATAATGCTCACTATTTATAGACATCCATTTGTAATGTTGAGATACACCAAAACTGTTGGGACAGGCTAGAATGTAGGATGGTTTTGAGGACTTAAGTGGGACCTCTGTAAACACATTAAAGTTTGCACCAGACTCTCGCACCTCGCCTGCATCTGCTACACTGATGCCAGCAGCCCCAGCAGCTCATGTGTTTGGAAAAGGTAGAGAGCCTAGGTAAAGGCAGCAACATGTGGCAGGAATGACTTGACCATGGCCACTTAAAAACAGGAGGAAGAGCAGAGCGGTAATCCTGCCTCGGCCTTCTGTTTGAAATGGAGCCCCCCGAAAACAAACACGGGTCCGGCACGCCGAGGGCTGTGGGAGAAAGTCGAGAAGCCTTGAAAAGGACACTTCCTCTCGGCAGGAGGAAAGAAAATAAAATGAGAGGCTTTAGCATGTCAAAAGGGAGAGAGAGCAAGAGAGGGAAGAAAGGGGTGGGTGGGGAGAGAGAGAGAGAGAGAGAGAGAGAGAGAGAGAGAGGGAGATAGATAGGAGGGTAGGAAAAAGAGTGATGAGACAGAGAGGACACTCTCTGTGGGGGTAGTGGTGGTGGGGGTACATTCAGGAAATCAGGCCCATGGCTACCCCCCTCACAGACACACACACACACACACAGATACAGAGAAAAAACAGCCTGGTATGGATGCTTGCTCCGAGTCGCAGGGTTGCTTGGGGGACAGAGAGGGTACTGTGTGTGGGGAGAGAGAGAGAGAGAGAGCGAGAGAGAGAAGCGGACTCTGTTTCAAAGGGAAAACTTATTCATCACTCTGAGGATCCAGCGAATAGGAGCTTTATCGTGTCATGTGGTCTGCCCACATCAGGAGTGTGACATGTCTTACTAACCAGGTTGTGATATAAAGCAAATACACACTGTACTGTCCACATAACCAGAGTCTTCAGGAACGAGGAAGGAACAGAAGGGAAAGAAAGTGTTGAAAAGGGGATCAATAAAGGAGGGGTGGGTGGGTAGAGGATGTGGCTATATTGTAAGGAAGTTCTAGAATGGCCCGAACCTAATAAAGTGGAGAATGGCAGAATGATTTGGCCGGCCCTGCCCAGCGAGTCAGCAACACATGAGCGCACCTCAATGCAGCAGGACAAACAGGGATAATTACTCAGCCTGCACACAAACACTGCTGCTTCCCCCCTTAACAGCACCCTCACTCCCCACAGAGGGCTCACTCGGGGGAAGAAGCTATTAAGGCAGAGTCAGAAAGTAGCAAGTGGCCTGACGAGTGAGAGGACGGTCGTAAGACTATAATGCCATTGACGGCAATCATTCAACAGAGAAGGACCTAGAGACGAGAGAGGAGTGAACACTGCTTTCATAGCCAGCAAGCTGCTTCAGACATGAATAAGGAGACTTCTTATGTCCACACACACACAAAGTTGCATCTAAGGTCGTCATGATACTAGGGGTGTAAGGAAATATTGATACACTTGTAGTGTTGTATTCGTATATTCCTATCCAATATTTTGGATTGCATTTTAAACAAAGGCATTGCCAGAATGCTCATGTGCTGCTTTAAAAATTTTGGCTTAACATGCACATTTCTGTTTTAGGTTTATAAGCAAAGTGATGTTAAAATATACTTTAATATACGATCTTTCAAACTTCTGCCCATTAAAAAGCCTTTTCTAAACAGTCATTGCACTCTCAGCTAAGCTGAAAAACATGTAGCTACAATGAGAAGGTCAGTTTACTAGGTAAACTTTAACAGTAGTAATTAGTCATTGTAATCCATCAGTGGTGATTAGTCACTACAGTATGTCCTATTGTTGAGCACTTCTGTATTAGAGGCATTAAGAGGTTTTAATAGCAATAATGCATCTGCTCATATTCATGAATTAATTGTTAATGTAATTAATTGAAGTAAGTCTCAAGACCATCTATCCCAGAAGACCCCATGGAGAATTTCATATTGCCTGGATCTAAGCCACAGTTTTCTCTGTAAGGCTACAAATCTGCAACAGAGGCACAGAAGTGGGTACGATACAATACTAGCTTTCGCAGCACTGATACTGCAGAGGAATACAATATGCAATATGCATTTTTCTAACAAAATCACCCAATGCGTGCATCTCAAAAGTATCAATTAAATTTTCTGCCAGGGTTTTGGTAAATCAAAGCAATGGCCCATTCTGGCACCCAAACAGGCACTGGTCATTAATATGCATGAGGTCATTAACATGTTGAGTTTTTGTTGACATAAGCCTTTATCAAGGTCACTGGTAAAAATATTATTTGAACAGTAGAGAGCAGCAAGCTATAGGAGTGAGGAATTCAAGTGTGGAACCAGCAGTGGTTCTGCAGAGCTAAAGAGGTTAAAAGTGAATGTACAGAGTTGGGGCCAGTACAGCAGGGTCGTGCTGGTCCTCTGTGCACGCTGTGGGATCCTAAGCAGTGATTTGCAAACCAAACACATGAAAGAAAAGCAGGAAGCACAGTTTAAGCCTTGAAGCACAGCAGGTTGCGCAGAGTACAGTGAAAAGGGTGAAAGGGTTAAAGCAGTAGAGAATGTTGGTGAAGGGGAAGGAGGGAGGGGAGGTTAGTGGTGTGATTCATTTTTATTGCTGCCGCTGCCCTGTGGGGGCGACACACCGGCAAATTATTTCTGAAACAAAGTGGAGGACCGCAGTCCTCATCAGACCTATTGCCTGTACTGGCCAAAGGGCATCGTCATGTTTCTGTGTGTGTGTGTGTGTCTGTGTTTGTGTGTTTGTGTGTGTATATGAGTGAGTGTATGTGCATGTGACAGTGAGGAGCACACTGATGAGCGATAGCTATCCACATCTGCCTGGACCTCCAGGACACAGAGGGGTGTGCAGAGGGAGGGAGAAAAAGAGTGATGGAGAGGCACTGCTGAAATTTCAGCATACAAGGCTGCGACTATTGATTATTAGTGATCGAGTATATGTGCCAATTAGTTTGATGACTGATAATCAGAGTTTCAAAAGAAAAAAAAAAAAAAGAAGAAGATGATCATCTTTTCACCAAATTCACAAACCATGTCTAGCAACTTCATGATTTTTAAGGATGGAACAGTACACAGCAGTTACGGTTCAGTTTATACCATGACTTGGACATAACCGTTTGGTACAATGAGGGGAAAAAAAGCAACACCTCTGTTCTACCTTGTGTCATATAATCCCCCTGAGGTAGTTTATAAAGCCTGTTTATCAAGCAAATTCAAGGTATAGACACACTCTTGCATAGACTTAAGACTATATTTACATTTAAAATTTAAAGCTTTAACTTAATCCTCCTAAAGGAAAAAAAGTGGCTGGCTATTTGGATGCGATCAGTCTGAGTTAAAGCATGGCATGTTGCTAAGTTTAAGATTACCGGGTGGAATTCTCGCTTAAGAAAGTGAATCGATTTTGCACACAGGCTACTACATATTCTCTCTGTATACACTGTAACATCCATAACTTGATGGATGGAACTTGAGGATTAATTACTGCGTTACACTCCAAAACACTAAATGTGCTGAATTCTATATTAATATATTTTTAACCCCTTCTTATGTTTATTTCAACGGTAGCTGTGAGGATCACTTAATTCAAACTGTTCAGTTGGTTAATCAGTTGAGAGTAGTTGAGTGTGTGAGTGTACATGTGTGTGTGTGTGTGTGTGTGTGTGTGTGTGTGTACATGCATGATTTGGTGACGATTTACCTATGTGACCAAACATAATGAGTACATCCTTAACTCCAAATTGGCTACATACCTGGAAATTTCCTGTAGGGTTCATTGTGTTATGCCCTTTCTGTGTAGGAGTGAGCGTAGTATAAACGGTGCATTGACAACCTTCTCAGCACTTCCACATACAGGTGCCAGGCAATTAGAGCAGCCTCAAAAACACATATCTGCCAAGTGCTAATTTAAGACTTGCTCCCTTCTAACACATAGCCTCAGTACACTCTGTCTCCCTTCAAACACATAGCCTCAGTACACAGTCTCACAATTCCCATCTCTCTCTCTCTCTCTTTCTCTGGTCACATAAGATTTATGACCACAGACTAATTTATGACACGCATTGAGTAAATCTATCATAAATCTATCAATCTGCTTAATGGATGACCCGGAGAGCTCCTTGATCGATTGGTTCTATTCATCAAAATAATAATTTTAATTAATTACATTAAAGTCTGACACCACAGGAGCCGAGCTTAATTCATCCATTCGCCTTCTCTTGAAGGAAAGAGATCAGCTAGAACAAGAAAATAATGAAGTGATGTTAATAACTGCCAAATAACTTTATGGCCGATAGTTAATAGCTAAAACAAAAATACTGGCTAATAATTTAACTGATATTTGTCATTGTTTCAAACACAAATATATTTTTAACATATTACACTCAGACACAGAGATTTAAACCTTAAATGAACAGCATGTTCCCCCATTAAAAGACCTAAACGAACAGTGGAGAATCACCTAAAATCGAATCTAAGGTCAGATATGAATTGTAAACTGTCTCAGATCTAAGAGAAAGGAAGTCTATGCAGAAAGAGAGAAATCATTTTTTTTTTATGTCCATTAGAACTGGGCAGCATTTACATAACACGACAGTTGTGGCAGTAGTTTGTGGAACTGAGTAATCAGGTCAGTAGCTTAGGGGATGAGCTCAGACATACAGTGCCTCTGCAGTCACCATGCTGCTACATGCCAACACTGTGACGAGTGCTAAATCAATCAGTCAGCAGGACACTAACAAGACCAAAACAAGCACTGGACTAAACAAGAACTTGAAGAAACTTTTCAGGTGCCCTAGAATGGAAAAGCGTTATTTTAGAATGGAATATTTAAAACTAGATTATAAAACATAAATTTATATATGCCTAGCCCACTAGCAAATACCCTACTAGCCCTAGTCAAAGCTAGCCACATGACAAAAGACTATAACTGCCACTTATGGCGAGGATATGGTGGTGTTCATTCTTGTAATAAGTTAAATCAAATACAAATGACTGTGACTGTGCCTGAGGCCTGATCTGGGGAAAGCAGAGTCAAAAGGGGTGGCCCCGGAAGCAGGCTGGTATCTGCACTAGCACCTTTAAAATGCTATTCTATGCCATTTTAAAGGTACCAGCAAAAACTTTTTTTTATAGTGGTACAGGATTTTGATGCAAAACAGGAAACTAGCATCTGAACTAGTGCAGTGCTTTTCATACCTCTGCTCTGCACTTTTTACAGTTCCCATGCTGCCAGTACACCTGAATCCAAATAATCAATTAACAAGCCCTGAAATGAGTTAAGACGTGAGTGTCAGAGTGGGACAGCATATAAAACGTGCAGAGCAGGGGGCCCCAGAAACAGTTCAACTTATGAACTAGAGGAACACCTTGGCTTTCCACAATGGCAGGGCCACTGGTTAACATGGGTTACCTTCCTGACAAGTCTTACAGTCTTGTAAAAAGCATTAAGCAATGTACAGACTATAAGCATACTACTCATGAGTCAATATCATTAATCATCTGATCTCTTCTGCAGGCTCCTTTGTGAACCACAGATAAACGCTGTGCAAGGCGAGGAGAACGTCCAATCCCAATATACATACTGCCCTGAAACATGATGCTCATCAGCATCACTTTGGCTAAGTAAAATCAGTTATGACGTTAATGAGATTTTCATTTCTGACGGAGTGAGTGAGTGGGAGTGAGAGTGAACGAGTGGGAGGTGGGAGGGGGACGGCTGCAGGACGCTGTGAGCCATCAGAACCTCCTGACAGTGAAAAACATTCGCTCCCCCGGCCGCCAGCCAGTCCTGCCGACTGGAGTGTGAGAGGGGGATATCAGCATCAATAATCTTTCATCAAGTCAAAAGCGCTTGGCTGCTGCCGCACAGGATCTATTCAATAGACAACAAGGAGACACCACTTCGAGAGCGCGAGTGAGCGAGGGAGCGAGAGAGAGAGATACAGAGAAAGAGGGCTGACCTCTGTTCATTGTGAGGACTCTAACGCTAACATTTTTTTTAATGCACGCTCTGACATATATACAAACACATAGGGCTGGTGTTAACTGTCGTTCCGAAATGCTGAAGATGCTGATACATAAACATTTTTTAAAAAGGTGGAAATGGGGATAAGCATTACAAAGAATACTGTATTTATTCTGTAGAGTAATAAATGCATTGAACTGAATATAAGTCCTAAGTTTAGTTTGGAAATTCAACACATAACGCCAAAAGGTTTTGGTTCATAATTAGTGGTATATGCTACACCTCAGTTACATCAGCACAGCTCATCAAATGAATGTCAGATTCCTGCTGATCTAGACATACTAGCCATATCTACAATCTCTGTTGTTAATCAAAAGAACTGGAGAACGGTGACATGGTTTACCTGGTGCTGTCGGCACCTGGTTTGGCGTAGCCCTCCAGTGCTCCCTCCCACACACTGTTGGCCATAGCGTTCCCAATGGCAGTCATCACCATGCTCAACTCCACAGGCCAGTCGTCTAGGTCCAGAGACCGTACACGGGACAAATGAGTGCCCAGGTTCCGGTGGATCCCTGAGCATTCAATGCAAATCAAAGCACCCAGGTTCAGACTCGCCCAGTCTGGATCTGCAGGCAAATGACAGAAGAAATACTCTGAGCACTTAAAAGAAACAGCCCACAAGTACATGCACACATCAAGAACATGCTGCCTGCCATGTATACTTTCCAAATGCCTGAAACCATGTAAAAATACTATGCGGACCACTGCTGTAAAGCATTAGAAATATGCTTGTACAGGCACCCGAATAGAGCTAAACTAATGGTACATGGCTGTGCAATGCATAAAAATGCAAATATTAATGTCACTGGTAGGTGAATTATACATGTTACTGTGCCTTAAGAATGTGCTCATAAATGTACAGACCATATAGGAAATATCAGCAGACAACTACAACATTCACAGAGTCATTCAAAAACTGCATACTGCTGGATATCAGAAGAGAAGACGCCCAAAAATATTTAAAGTCAGACACAATCAATATAAGGATTTCCTAAATCATCTAGTAGCAACTGCTGATTAGGACTTCAATAAGAAAAAAATATTTCTAATGCCAATATTAAAGTACATTAATACAACATATAATGGGTTATGGGGAGGACTTGTCTAGTAGATGGGGTGAAATGAGCTGTACTCACTGGGGGCGTCACAGTCCACACAGAAACTGTTGCCTCTCACATTCCTGATGGACTGGATGGCCACTGCATCGCTCTGGCTCCCTAATCGAGACTTGAGTGGGGGGAGATTAAGTCAGAGACCACATAAAGGAAATATGGTTGTGTCTGTGTGTGTGTATGTGAGAGAGAGAGAGCGAGAGAGAGAGAGAGAGAGAGCGAAGAGAAAGAGAGGAGATGAGACGTGGGGTATGAGTATGAAAATGAGCCTGTGTCTCTGGAGCTGTTTAGCTACACATTCTGAAACCTGTCAGCCTTAATAACAGTTCTCCAACAGTGCACCGCTTCTGTCTGCATACCATAAGATTAGAAAAAGGAGCATTGAGAAGAGGGGAGAGAAAGAAACATTGGCAAGATTGAACAGAAAACAGGTTTAACATTGCTTTTTCTTTTTCTATCTAGAATAATGTTTCTGTTACTTTCAGAATATTATATTTGATCTTTTTTAAGTCAACACATCAGTGGTCAGCCAGGCTGTAGAATAAATAAAGCGTGCAAGGCAAATGTTCAAGTGGAATTAGGCACAACTTTTGTTGATCCCATAATGTACTGTTAAGTAACAGAATCCACTGGATGGCAGATAAAGAGCGCATCGTTCATAGAACATGAAGAAAGATGTTTTACCTTATTCTTGCTGCTTTCACATGACTGTAAACTGGCAAATATCTGACTCTCAATAGCTTGGACCCAGAGCTCCCGCTCCTCATACGTAGATGCCTCAAAATGCCACATCTGTCCAGTCAGTGACACAATGATAAACTCGAAGGATTCTTCTTGCTCTGAAACATACACCAAGACACATCGATGTAAGAAACTCTACTCTTGGGTAGGACAATGCTTGTTCAAAAATTTTACCATTACAATAACTGAACTTATTACAACAGTGAAAATTAACCTTCATTGTTCAACAACACATTGTCCTGTATGCTACATGTGGATCCTAAAATTTAAGACCACATTCAAGTGTACTTGTGGTCTTTAATTTGTCAAATGTAGTTATATTAATGAAAACTTTATGACCCCATGGACAATCTGTAATGAAATATTGAATCTTTTAGACTCAAATTCACCATTCTTTTTTTTGTTTTCAGCACAGGTCTGAGTAGAATGAGAGCCTGTGATCAATTCCGGTTGCCGTGGAACAGTGGCATCATAAAAGTGCATCATTTACAAGGTAAACACATCCATTAGAGCCTTTATCTCATTATCATCCAATCACATTACATTGCAACTGCCTAACTGGAATGTAATGTGGGTTAATAATTTGGGTCATGCTAATTTCCACACCACAAACGCAAGGCGAGACAAAGGGGTGTGCATAAGCCGCTACAACGAGGGGTGAGAGGTGAGCGAGAAACCATCAGCTCAGCATTAATTCGCTCTAGGATCATTTTAAAGCCATGATTACTTGAACATGTTCATGATGATTAGATGAGCAGTGGGGGACATTTTGGGGATGCAGCTGCTTGGGCCGGCAGAAAGTTCACCAATTAGGGGGTTGCGTTAAATTAAAATTGATTCCCCACCCCCCCCACACACGTCGCCATTTACAGTACGCTTTATGGCCTGAAAATAGCTTAATACATTCGGAGATTGTAATGCTAATGATATTTACTGCAATCAACATAACTGTTTCCCGGTGGCGGCGGCGTGTGGTGAGCAAGTAGTTGTGAGGATCTCACTTTAAAGTTGATGCTCAATAAGATTAGCCATGAAAGAAGAGGTGTTTAAGCTACAAAATGTTTTAGCTGTGTTTTTTATGTAATTTGATTATATGACAAATAGTAATTAAAATTATATACTGTAGATATTAATATAATTTTTGTCCTGAACATTTTATCGGGGGGATACAGAGCGTCTCCATGCATCCTTAAGTTAAATATAAAATTATTATAAATTAATTACAAATTATTTCCAGTGTTACCTCGACAAACTAGGTTGCCACATGATTTTCTTAGTAGAAAGACCATGATCAACAGCTACTCTATCACTGGTTGGGTAACCAGTGATAGAGTAGCTGTTGATCATGGTCTTTCTACTATTAGAGGCAGCTTATCATCTCATCTGTAAGGGCAGCCTCCATTACTTGTACTTGATCCCAAGCGAAAACTGACTGGTTTAACCTGCGTCAAGGTTCTTAAATAATGAAAAATGTTTTCAAATCTAGCCTGTGTGCTGGCAAATTGCCCCTGATCCTAATTCAGCACCATATTTGAATGACTGTATTACGGTCTATGGTATTTTTTCAAATGAAGACTTTTATGAATCTGTCAACAATCTGCAATATGACCTTGCTTATTTTAAATTCATCTGAACCAAGCTGAGAAAACGTGGTCTTTCAAATATTGACTGATGATCTTTTAGGAACAAGATGAATTAGAATTTCTCAGAATACTTATGCTCCATCAACAGCTTTTTTCAATCTAGTGCAGACACTGAGCATGTCAGAAGGGTTATATGGGGAGCTTCTTATTCTTTGGAACAGCTACATGGCCTCGAGCTGAAAACAAATCCAATTAGCTCCACACCATCTTCAATTATCTGTTTATTCACGGGACTTGACTCCAGGTCGGAGATCAATGAAGAGCCGGGAGGTGTGTATCTAAATCAAGGACTAAAGGGTGAGGGGCCACTGGTCAGACGCACTCTATTCTTTGCTTACTTTTCAGTCTGCGTGGTGTTTAAAATGCACTACAAGGAAAAGTTCATTGGGATCAAGCCCTAAATGAACCTAACACAAATGTATGCATTCAGTGCATTTGCCAGTTGTTTTTTTAGTCCAATCTTGAAGAAATAGCAATATGTTGCAAAAAATATGCAAACAACTGCATCTTTTGCCATTAGTTCTTTCCATGCTTTTCTTCAATTATGCATTGTCCTTCTTGACACAGTAGGTGTGTATGTGAAGTGCACTCTTTGGTGATAATGCTAATATACACACCAACATAATTATCTGGAATTCCGTCGAGTCCTATAATTACACACCTATGCATCTGAACACAGACAATTACTTTGTTGGCTGGTCATCTGAAAAATCTGCCATTACAACAGGTAATTTCCATATGGAAATATGAAGCATCAAGCTTTTAATGGCAGCAGTTTGAAACCACAGCAAATGAATGCCAAACTGAGCTTTCTAGAGTCACATCGTTGAGGATGGGTCACCAGGGAAAGGCATTTTAAAAGACAATATTGGGACGAATAACCAAAGAGAATACTTTTGCAGAGCTAGCTTTGTGGCAAGATATTTTATGAATTGTGGATGCAAAAATCTAATCACAGCAGCATAACTGCAGGTGTGTTAAGAGCCTTAAGTGCAGTACTTTCAAGCTGAAGCAGCTTTCTAGAAATACAGGGCCAGATCCCTAATGAGTAAGCTGAAAGAAAAATCTTTACGAGCATGAGGAAGAAACAGTAGGAGGAACCAACCAAAATGATACTACAGCAAAATTAAATTTAAACTCAAAAACACCAACTTTTGACCATACAGTTAATTTAGCACCCAAGAGTTAAATATAATACATTTTAGTATAACAGTAAAAGAGGTATTTAGTTATTTATTAACTATTAAATAGGTATTTAGTTATTTGTCATTCGGAAAGTCAGGGAACAATTACACAACAATTAAGTGAATTAATGTTCAGTTTTAACATTTTTACTATTTAATATATTTATGTTTGTAGAACCTTACTCTGCATGTTCGGGAAAAGAGGAGGGGGTGTATAATATATATATATATATATATATATATATATATATATATATATATATATATATTTAGCTAAATTAACATGTCTCTCCAGATCCAGAAGTTAAAATAACGGTGCAGTTCCAGGCCTTAGGTTCCAAGTATATTTAGTGATGCAGGTGTGGCATGCCCTAAATCAGCAACCTGCAAGATGGCTGAGGTGTGGGATTCTCTGTTTGTGGCTCCTTTCCAGCTTCGGAAGGCTGTCAGACAGGTTTTTGGTGTTGCTTGCGATGCTGTTACTACACTGATGATTGCTATTAGCAGTTTTAATTGAATGTAATTGGGATCGTTAACCTTACAGAAGCTCATCAGCACACTGCCATGTGCAAACACTGCGACATCTTGGGACATGGTGTTGTTTCTGGAGACATATGGCAGCAAATCTGCTACCTTGCATGCGGTGCAGGTGATTGAGAAAGAGAAAGGTGACTGGGGGTGGGGTGGGGGGGGGGGTATGGTTAATAAATGAGTGAGCATCCCTGTATTTGTTCAGGTGAATCGTGTCTGATTGCAGTCTGGCAGAAGATGCTTTCACTCCAAACCCAGTCTACCCCCCCTCCACCATCACTCTCCCTCGGGCATGTGGGATCTTCTCGCACTGACCACAGCTGGACCAGGTAGCACCTCTCGATTGCTATTCCATCAGAGCACGGCAGCACGCAACAGCCGATCCATCAAGTCAAGTGTGGGGCAAAGCCACGGGGTCTCTGCGAATATGAGGTGCCTCACCGATACCGTAAGGCGACGTGTTGAATGCATGGCTGTCTGTGATCACGGACCCGATTAAAACAGGAGGCTGTCCTCACGGATAGCCACTTCTCCTCCTTTGCCTCTGATCTGGTGCCTGTGTGAAATGTAAGCTTTTGGCTGCTGAAGGTGCGAGGTGCTAGCCGCTTGCCATGAATTAACAGGCAGTTGGGAGGAACCGGCGCTGCCGGTGCCATCTGTAAATGTCAACGGCGGCGCTTGCTCATTTTACACATCATTAAAGGCAATATTCCTAACCTGTATTAGAGCAATCAGCACAGGGCCATTACTGAGACAAGCCTGGGGGGACATGGGCCAAACAGAGAGGAGGAGAGAAGACGACAATACGCTCTCGATCTCCCTCCAATGCAGAAAAACACTCTTAGTAAACAACCTTACACACACACACACACACACACACACACACACACACACACACACAATAAGACATACGGACAATTGGATAAGCACGACTGTCCTTGGACAGCGCGCACACACACACACACAGGCACACATACACCTAACACCAATACACTTGGAAGTCCAATCCCATGTGTTTGCCTGCGTGAGAGCGCCTGCATGTACGGGAGTGTGTACCGTGGCGTGCAAACAATAATCTTGTTATTTCTTCCTCCAAAGTGCGGCCCTCCACAGCAGCTCCATTAGAGAGGCAGGGGCTCGGGGGAGCGCTTGGGGAAACGAGAGCGAGTTGGAGAATGACAAAACAAAAGTATTGAGATAAACACCCTCCATTAGGCCAGGCAGTTAAAGCTTCATTTGCTGCCGGCCGCTTGGACTCCCAGTGAGGGAAGAGTTAACCCTTTATGCACTTGAGCCAACAGGGTTTACCTGGACCTCACATTTAAAAAATTAAAAAATAAAAAAAATCAATAATTTTTAAAATCAGGCTATACCGAACCCCAAACATTACTCAAACGTAAACAGAGTTAGGCATGATATTCTGTTAAAACACTTTAACATATCAAACGTCACTGGAAACAGAAGCAAATCCATGGAACATCCTGCATGTGACCTGTTTGTGTGTGGCTGCAGTTGGTAAGGCTTTTTTAAAAACTTTTGGGGGAAAAAAAAAAAAAAAAAAAAAAGGGCCACTGTTGGTTAAAACGTTTAAAACAGTTTTTTCAGTCCTATGTTTATTAAATAATTACATACAATGGCTAAAAAGGTTACTTGGTTAATTTTCTGTGTTACAGAGAATGCTAAACACTGCTGACCACAATAAGCTCACTAGCCATTACTATAGCATTTGTCCATAGAGCTTGAATTGGAATGTAACAACTGTATCACAAGGCTTTTTGGTGGTAGGCTTCCTTCACATCCCAAGATGCGATATTAGTGCGGAGTACATTCCAACCTGTTTAAATCATCTTCACAATGTTTGAAGGGCACCCACATTGAGAATATTTAAAAAAAAAAATTTCATATTGCATGTTTTTGCTTACAATGTCCAGTGCATAAAGTAAAAAGAAGTACTTAAACTTATATGGAGAGTCTCTACATATTGCATGGTATTAAAAAATATTCTTAAAAAAAAAAGGGAATACCTACAAAACACGGACTCTTTACTAAAAATGCTACAAAAAGTCAACTACTTGTTTAAATAATTGAGTAATTCTTCCTAAAATATTTTTTCTGATAAAAAAAATATATATGCAATTTCATAAAAAAAACAAAACAAAACAAAAAAAAAAAGATATGCAAGCTCTTTGCCTGTTCTACAATTAGTGCATCCAAAAAGTAGGTGAATTCACAACTTCGAAGGGCTGTCTAGACACTTTTGAAAATACAATGTGTATATACACCCCTCACTAAATAAGTTTATCAGTTTATCAGTGGTGATGATGTGGTGGCTGTAGCTAGTCATACTGTGGCATTAATTTATTTTCTTTAGAAACTCCAAAGAGTTAAGCAAACCTAATTCAAATCTCTGCATATTACTCCTCTGAAAATGAGCCGTTCATTACTGCCAATCAAAAGCAGACTACACTAACCAAGTACCTTTCCCAGGATATCTTTACTGGCCATTGATTCTGGCAGCATGTAATGGTGAGGTGTGTGTGTGTGTGAGCAGGTGAGTGCTCCTGTGAGCAGGTTTGAGAGAATGGTGGGCCGCTGGGAAAGGCATTACGCTGCTGTCAGCCTGCTCGCCGGGAGTCCTGCATCACTCTTTAAACACATGAGTAGCTCATTTCAGCGTCTTGCGCTGCGTGAAAGAAAGGATGAGAGACGCTCTCACTGAGGCTCTGAGTGGACTCTGAGTGTTTCCTGATCTTAAGGATTTTTTTTTTGGTTGGGGTTAAAATGCCCCAAATAAGAAATCAAATTGATGTCATCATATTTTCCAATCAACCTTGCACAGGACTGTGCACTTACCCCATTAGACCCCATAACACAGCTCTGGATGCATATTATACTCAACATTCATCCTCATGAAGTGGAGGATACATAACATTTTTGAGTAAATGCCACAGGCTCTGTAATGAAGAGGTTAAAGCACTTTAACGCAACTAACGCCTGAGGAGCAAACACATCGAATCCTATATAATGATTTTAGCCCTGTCTCATCTTTGGCTTTTAGATCAAAAGCCTATAAAGGGTATACACTAGAGAGAGGACAGGGTCTGTCGGTTGATTATTTCGGGATCTTAAACATAGTCATGGCACCTCAGAGAAAGGGGGAAAAAGTTGCTTCACCTTTTTAGAAAGCTACAGTGCGTTTGATTTATGATGCTTCAACACAACTAAAATTCAATTTCTGCCAACATCCAGGTCTTCTGATTGCTTCGTAAATGAGATAAACTGATAGCAATTTATTCAAGGATCCAACCCCCGCCCCCATCTCTCTCTCTCTCTCTCTCTCTCTCTTACACAGATGCAGTCTGCTGGCTCCACCTGAGTGCCTCCCATACTTAAGCAATATGTCTGTATTCTGCAAGCACTCACTAGAACAGACAAGCGCACACTAATAGAACATTTCAGGGAAGAGGGGTGGAGAATGGAGGCGAGAAGAGACGGTCCATGATGGAAAGAAAAAGTTTTGAAAGCTGCCTTTTTCTCTTGCTTTCTCGCCTACACAGGCTACGTGCTGTGCCACTGTAACACACAAAGCCAAGCTTAAGTAAACCTGGGGGTTTGAGCTCACACTCTTGACGAAACGTCAATTATTCCATGTGTAATGGGACGGACCGAGCGTTGTGCAGTGCTAAACTCGTCTAACTGAATTCTTAATACAGTGGAACAATGGGAATCCGCCATGCCTGTAATCCCCCTGGGCCCTTAATGTCAGACATCACTCACTCCTAACCCATTAAAAGCCTCTTAACATCCTTCAATCGGTCACCAGACCCCCGCTGGACCACACCAAGCCGTTTTGGCTTCTTCAATAGCTCAACAAGGGGCCTTCTTTAAAGTTATCGCCTTGCTTTCTACTTAAAAAGGGTGAAAACTATTTTTAAAAAAACAACAACAACAAATTAATCTGGTTTGGTTTTTGAGCCGGCATAGCAAAAACAACCAAGAGCAAAACCATTTCTGTTCTGATCATGACAACCTTTTTGAAGGACAGCGTACATCAGCTTGATTGATTCAACCCCTTTATTGAGGATAGCCTGAGAGAAACGCTTTTGTTTGGTCAGTGCCACCCAATTACGAGTCATTTGTCACTTAGGCCCAGTACCATTGGCACAGCAGTGGTGAGTGATGGGTGACATATCATCCATGTTAATGCCAAAAGTGCTGGCTTCTTCAGAACGAGGGTTACAATCAAAAGTCAAATTTGACGATATTGGTGTGCATTGCGTGATACAAGCTCACGCTCTGCCCATAGTCGGTTCCGGCCGCAGGAAAGTGGCGAGAGTGTGTGGTTTACCTTCGTTTCCTGCCGACAGCCCATCTGGTTTGGTGATGCCCGTGCTCTTTTTCCTCCTGTGCTTCTTGCGGTTGGCATGTGGTGAGGGGGGCGGCTCAAGTTTGGGGCTGGTGGCTCCGCCCATGCCAGGAGTGCTGCTCAGAGGGTCCGTCATTCCATTGGCTAGAGAGAAAGGGAGACACACACAATTGGAGTTACCAGTTTGACTATTTGACCAAAGTGGGCATGCTGTGTGGTGACTTGGAACAATTAGAGCAAGGGTGTTAATTTTCGGTCCTGAAGGTAGGTTTCCAGCTCCATTCCACTCGGAATCAGAGACACTGCACTTTCTGTTCCTATGAATCAAATATGCATCAAAACATAACTCATTTCTGTTACACCTGCATCAGAGAAAAAACTAATTTGTTACAGAGGTAGCAAATGAAGATTTAGGATTGCCTGAGGTCTTGACTATGTCAGAGTGGAGGCCATTAGGTGCACTGGGTTAGAGGTAATAGAGGTTTGGTTTAAGGTGATTTTATAAACATGCTGCTCTGAAATGCAGTGGGTGCAGTACATGGGGGGGCACTGCATTTGTGTGCGTATGGATGATGTCAATAGAGAGATCAGGGCCATCTTTCTAAGCCTCTTGACACTAGGACATCACTTTCCTGTCCCCTCAGGACACCATTACCCACAACCCCTCGCCAAAGCCCCCGGGCAGAGGGGCCTTGGCAAAGTGGACCCCATATTGCTACACATCCACACATGCATTCACACTGTGTGTCAGATGCTGGCAGCCCCCTCTATTGTCTTGGCATCAAAAGCTCATTGTGGTGTTGCAAACTCCATTCATCTCACCAGGCCTGGGGTGTGTGTGTGTGTGTGTGTGTATATATGTGTGTGCGTGTGGACAGTGGTCTGGGAACATCTGAAAACCCGCAGTGCCAAACACTGCATATTCTAATGGCAGTGGCGACCATTAGCCGATGTGGAACATTAGACCTAATTTGGTGGATCCCTTCAGGGAGCGGGGCTTAGCGCGGTCTTTAAAAGGAGTGAGATGGGACCCATGCGGGGGGTAGAGGAGCCTCCACTACAGCCTCCACATCTGCCTCAGGCTCCGCACTGCTTAGCTTGGGCTAGCGTAGCAGCTAATGCCGGCTGCGCCACTGCCACTTATTGCCATACTCTTCTGTACACACACCTATAGATTCTGATCACCCCACCTTTGACTTTACCTTTTACAAGTCTAGAGTTGTAATCGACCTTTTGGAACCCGCACTTTACCAAAGAACAGAATTGTAATAAGCTACAACAGTCAAATAATAATAAAGCAAAAAGAGGGTTTCAAGGTGAGCTAAGACAATGTGGCGCGGAAACAAATATTTATAAAATGAAGAAATGAGGACTAAATCCAGTTGGATTCATATCGTAAAGAATTAGAACATTCATTTCCTAGGTTTACAAAAGCGGCATCACCAACAAAATGCAAACGTTCAACCCCAGTGACCAAGTGACACAAACTTTAATTATAGGGTTGAAATATATACCAGGTCTAAAGCGACTGCTTGTTAAAACAATTTTGTAAAACAATTGTCTGCTAAAACCAATATAAAGTGTAGTATCACTGTGCATCCCTACTCCAAAACATCTTACTCAACACAACTCAGCTGGTCTGAGAGTTTAGAACCTGTATAGGTAAAAGTGAATAAACTATGGCAACTCTCAAAACAGCTGTATTATAATAAATAATAAACCAGCAGAATATGGAAATGCTCCCCAAGCTCCGGGTTTAATTACATGTGACAAGATGTGACCAATTATGTGGTCATTATTGTACAATTACAATAATTTTTTTCATCAGGCCAGCCCTTTTGATCATCTCTACCACAATTTATTATGAATAAAAATAAATATGAACTGTTTTTTATTAAACAGATGAAATATAATAACAGAACTTTAACAGTAAAGTAACTGAAAATTATGGCACAAAAAACACTTGAAACTAAAGAAATCTACTAAGAAAAGAAAAACTATAAACTTAAAAAAATATTAATAGTTATACACAAGACTATTATAACAATATTGTGATATTGTAATATGAAAGCAAGTAAAATTCATTTTAAAAGGATGGTTCTCCACACTATACCATTTCTCTTAATTGGCTCACACTCTTTTTACCTGTACAATTTAATACAGTAAGTGAAATCAGGAGCAGATACTGTCATTTCTTGGCTGATAAGAAATAGGCTGGGGCTGATGCATCTCCGGTGCCGCTCCCGTCATTGATATTCATGACTGTTAGGTGTTGCTCGCTCGCTCCCTCGTTCGGAGTGGGGAAACGGAGCTCGCAGCTGCCACACACGTTGTGGCGGCGACGCGAACGTCTGTTTCAATTTCCACACTCCTCTCCTCAACAGCCCCCCCGGGACCTATCATTAGCCGTAGCAGACAGCTGGGGGCAGAGGGGTTCCTGAGAACACCGTTCACGCACACACCCGCACACACACCGTATGGTGTGAGGGGGGTTGGTGGGGGGGAGAAGAGCACCCAACCTGTTCTGTGCCAGAGGGTGTATTGTGTGTGTAGCGTGAGGTTAAAGTGGAAGGTTGCCCCTGTCTCTCACGCAGGACCTTAGAAGACCTTTAATTCATTCATAAGGTTTTATTCACACAATTAAAGTCAATAAGCACGGTGGCTGGAAGGGGGAGGGAACTCAGCCATTATGATCTTGAGCAACAAAATCACGACACTACAAGAGTCCCACAAACATGGCCTGTAACAGGAAGAGGTACAAAGGAAACACTTCTGTAGACTTGCCGTGTCATTGTCAATTATTTATCTTCCTAAACAGCTGCATCTGCGCTTATCTGGTTGTTACAGCTCATAGAAACCGTACCCAACTTGCTCTTACATGGTCGGAACAGGTACAAACTAAGAACTGAGCCAAAACATTATGAACATTCACAGATAAAGCAAATAACATTGATCATCTCGCAACAAGGTGAAGACCTAAGCAACTTGAGAGGGGCCAAATCGTTATGGGCAGATGACTTGGCTTGGAGCATCTGTGAAACAGCAAGGCTTGTGGAGTGCTTCTGGCCAGCAGAGGTGAGCACCTACTGGCAGTTGTTCAGGGAGGAACCTACTATGAACTGGCTGTCCAAAGTTCATCAGTGCACTGGGCCAGCAAAGGCTATCCCATCTGGGCCAAGACAACAAAAGATCAACTGCGACACAAGTCCCAGAATGATGGTTATTGGAGAAAGGTTTCATGCAGTATGGGGTGTGACTGCAGAGTGGTCATGCTGACCCCTGTCCACCACTGCAAGCAAGTACAACGGACATGCGAGCATCAGAACTGGACCTTGGTGCAACGGAAGAAGATAATCTGGTCCTGCTGCTGACGTCTTTATGCCAGATACTAAAGGGTGCCTTCAGAGACAGCTGTTGTACTGCCACCACAAAGCACCAGCATCATACCAGGCAGGTTCCAATGAGACTGTCTAATATGTTGAGACCTCGCTGCATGCCATGAAAACTGCTCTAATACGGCATGGTGTGTATTCTACAAGACCTCTGAAGGTCATTGTGAGTAGCATTACTGAAGTCCATAACTATGTTCATAAGGCTATTAGACAACTCCATACGATTTTCATGACAACTGACAAACTTGCATAGGTGTTTATGAAGGCCTATTTCGACTAGCATCAGTTGTCATACGCTTTGCTGAATTGAAAAGACATTAACATTAACAGTAACACTTTATTTGAAGGCTACCTACATAGGGGCCTTAAAAATGCTGTTTTTGGTTCCATGTGCGATGTAGTTCAGATGTATCTTTTGAACAGCAAATGAATCTGTTATCTAATGGTCTGTTCTAATGACCTGCTGACCAAGTCAACCTATGCTAATATCAACAAAGCCCTTGCTTATAATAATGTCTCTAATTAACTAATTTAGGCAACAGTGTACACTGGTTAAAGACCATCACTTTTATCATCAAAATCTTGTGCTGCATTAACACAGCAACACAACTGCTCTGAACTTTCCTCTCTCTCACTACCAGGCAACATTCCAGTGCAGTTACTGCAAAATGTTCCTTTTGCTGGAGTTTCAAGTCCAACTTAACCTGTTATGCTATTTGCTGTACTTTTGAAATTACGCAAAAGGTGAGAGGGTCAATTTCCAGCCAGAGAGAAATTAAGAGGTGCGAGTAGCCACTCAGCGTCTAGTTAGCCATAAATAACCTGCAATTTGTCCCCTATTCAAATGGCAGCATTGACTTGCCTAATTACTCGTCATATGTTCTGATGGAAAGCGCTTCAGATTGAGAGCCAAAATGGCAACGAGTCCAGCTCAGCAGGAAGCGGAGGGAGCTTGACTGAGGAGTTATCGAGCACCAGGGCGAGGAGGTATAATGAAGCTCAGGAAGGACTCACGGTCATTTGCATCTGGAGCTGAAACGGAGCGGGAACCTTTTCCCAAGGCAGGGCTGAGGCAGGGCTGAGGGAGGGCTGAGGTGGTAAAGGAACCTGCAATTACAGTCCATTATCGTCCTGGCAGGAGACGGAGCTTAAAAACTCAGGCTCTGGTGATGAGGGTTGTGGGCGAGGGCAAAAGGTGGGGACGTTAACTTGTTTCTTTGTAGACCTTTCTCCCTTTCTCTTTCTCTCTCTCACTCTCTCTCCCTCCTGCCCCTCCATAAGTGAGGGCAAACTTCCTCCGGTAATTTAAGAGCTCACCGGGTACGAGCGGTAATTTTTCAGACGAAGACCTCCCTCATGCTCTCCCAACCCGCCTCCTGTCGCTGCGGCAGTCGAGAGAGAGCAGCCCCCTGTCCGTAATCAAAGGCAATGGCTGCAATTAATGGAAGGGGGAGAGAGGAGGGGGGGGGGGGGTGGGAAAAAAAAAAAAAAAAGTGAACACAATCACCACCTCCTTCTTATTATAGTCAATTAGAGTGCGCTAATCAAGGCACGGGCAGGCGCACGCCACTGCTCTCGGCAAACTAAATGTCAAACTTCATTATGGCCGGGAGAGGGGGGAAATCAAACTCCCCGTACTCGCAGCCTCTTCACACGCTTCACCCCCCCCCTCCCTATCTCTAAATTCAGAGTGCAGACTAGCCCCAATGAAGCAAGATCGGTTGACACATGCTCAAATTATCATTATATTAACACGAGATAAGCTGTTATCTGTACATAAGCTGCGGTTCCAGGTATTGAGCCTTCCCTATGTGACATAACTGCACGCAAGCTGGTGTAACTTCATAGCAATTAATTGCGGTTTGTAGCTCATAAAGCACTAGATGCGTAGATGGAACACTTACGATCAGAATTCCATGAAAAGCTATTTTTTGGGTACACAGCTGTTTTGCAGACAGAAAACCTGTCCCAACTAAGACTCCTGGTCATTAAAGGTTAAGGTCATCGGTCAGGCAGGCTGATGGTGGAATAAGTAGATTGATTTAGATATTCTATGATTATCTAAGCATGTAACAAGGCTGTTAGCTACTGGACATTTACTGGACATTCCTGAAGCAAGAATGCACACATGATCACACACACTCACCCTCTGCATCCTTGTTCTATGAAGGATATCATACATGAGTGACTCCTGAAATAAGACTAAGAGAAGATGAGTTTTAATCAGGAGCTGCATGTTCGATATTCAGAAGTCATCACTGCCCCGGCCTCTCCTCATCCTATCCGCCATGTTATAAATGAGGACACTGCTTAAATAAGATGGAGATGGTTACTTGGTTAAGATGCCATCAATCTGTGGCTGCTCATCATCTTCCTCATCGTAACACAGTTGCGTAGGCCGACCTTCAGCGGTAGCAAGGAGAAGGTAGTGATTGGCATTTGACTCATGTGTAAATGGCAGAACATGAGCTCACTTTATGAATGTAGACGACGTAAGAAAATGAGGGCAAGAGCGGACTGGAGTCAAAGTCAGGGAGAGCATGTGTTTCTTGAACAAAAAGCTGTTGTGAAGACTCCAAATGCTACGTTGTTGTGGACAAGGGCTTCTGCTACATACGCATGTGAACGGAAAAGCTTCGCAATGACCAGATTCACTTCACAACAACTGGACAAAATAGGCTTGTTTGTTAATGATCCACCAATATGAGGAATAAACTTTGTACTCTTACAGGCAGCACTGCTGTAAAGAGGAAGATAAGTACCAAGTCTAAACTGCAATTAATCTTATCTTCTAATAGCTGCTGTCACAGTACAAAAAGATATTCCAAAAAAAAAAAAAAAAAAAAAAAATTTGATGTGGAGTAGCAGCAAAGTCAAATCTTTTAATCAAATATATTCATTAACATTAATGCTCTAACAGCACTTAGATGACTTACTGTTCCTCTAACACTATTTTAGATCAAATACACAAGCAATTAATAAGTAATGATATTAGAGTTGGAAGAAGTGGGGGAATATACCCCAAAACATAAGTAATTGTATTTTGTAACTACACAAGTATTTATTTGGAAAATAATCCTAGTACTTTAGTACTTTGAAGGTATTCTAGAAAGTCTAGGTCAAATCCAAAATAATGTAATTAAATATTCATACATTTTCTTTCTTTAGCTATACCTTCACTCCAAACTGAAATATGAGTCAACATAAACCAATTCAATCAGAAAAAGGATGTCTAGACCTTTCAGAAATGTGTGTATTTAATTTGTCTGCTTTTTTATTAATACATCAAATTATGCTAATTGCTCACTGTCAATACCCAACACCAAACAAAGAACTTGTTGTTAAAACTCTTACTTTCATATTTTAGTTTGTTTAAATGTTGAATGCCTCTTTCACAGTTACTGAGTAAAAGCTTTCTCTCTCGAATCATAGACTTTTTCCACGTTTGCCACGTCTGATGACTGTGTAAGAAATATCTAAATCTAATGAAGGTACAATTATCAGGAGTCTTTTAATTGGCTCTTGCCTGGACTTTTCCTGTTAAAACGTGTGCACATCCAGACGCACTCTATGAGCTCAAAGCGAGGGCAGCAGCCCTGTGAGTAATTCTGCTTTGGGGCGTGGAGCTGATGGGTGCAGGCAGGGGGCCGATGGCGGCGGTGCTGAAATTGATTGTTGGACAGGCAAAGTCTAGGAGAGAAGGGCGAGTGAGGCGAGAGAGGAGCAGAATTGTGTTCACTCTGCAGCACCACAGGGTCTCCACTGCGCTCATAAAGACCACTCTTTAAACTAGCTGGGCCCCAGGGACTCTGAGAGCGAGCAAGACAGAGACAGAGAGAGAGAGAGAGAGAGAGAGAGAGAGAGAGAGAGAGAGAGAGAGAGAAAGAGAGAGAGAGAGAGAAAGAGAAAGAGAAAGAGAGAGAGAGAGGGAGGGGGAGATGGAGCAGGCACTAATGAGAACGACGAGTGTGCAAACATGCATGGAAATGACTGTTATTCTGTTGATGTGCATTTAAGTGCTTTTTTACTGCCAGCCGACAAAGAGAGGGAAATAACCAGTGATGAATGTTGCCCCCGTAAAACATTCATTTTCCCTACACAGGAGGGGAAAAGAAGAAGGGAAGGGAGGAGAGGGAGGGAAAGAAAGGGAAAAAAAAAAAAGTGCAGCGTGTTACGCCTGGCAAATATATTATTTGACTTCAGTCAAGTGCACTGACAAGACAGAAGAGAGAGAGAGAGAGAGAGAGAGAGAGAGAGAGAGAGAGAGAGAGAGAGACAGAGAGAGAGAGACTCTGCTGCAGTGGGTGGCAATAGCAGAGCCGTGATCAAAGCTGTAATTACTAAATTAGCCTGATTAGAGATTAGATTTTCCGCCTCTGCTAAAACCAACAACACACACACACGCACACAAAACACACAGAGCAACTTACTTCCACACATAATGACAGAAGCAAAAAACATCTCTATAATTGTCTCAGTGTGCTGGGGGATGTTCTATGGAAGCAGGGAGGTCATCAAAGACTGGTAATGCTGATCCAGATCAGTTGATGGAATTAACAGTCATTCCGCTTTTGTAGAAGACCATGGCAGCGGATTAGGAGCCAAAAAGCCAAACAAAAAAGGCACAAAGTCTTCATGTCGTATTTCATTTTCATTCACTGTTCGCATCTCCATATCTCAACATTGCTATTAGTAAGATTGTTTGACCTCTACAGCTACAGCTTTGTGACTGATACTCTTGACTTTTCATAATCTACTATATCCCATATTTCCTAAAGTCCTAAACTGTAAGCACAGGTTTCACAACTTAGTATAGTCAGCCTTATCTCAGGGTTCCTCAGTCCTGGTTCTGGAGGGCAGCACAGTTTAGTGATTTTCCTGCTTAAACACACCTGGTTCAACTCAGCAGGGTTTCATAGTGATTACTACAAGATGGCGTAGAACATGGTTAATCTCTTAATGTTCTTGTCATTTCAATGAGGCTTTGGCGATACTGTAACCAAATACAGTCAGGTAAATAAAACTGGAAGAAAAGAGAGAGAGAGAAAGAGAGAGAGAGACACCAACCTGCGGTGATGCTGGTGTTAACAGCCTCATTCCACTGCTCAGCACTGGACACAGAGAAGGAGCGTTGGTGCATTCCGTCTTTAACTCCGCCCACAGCAGCCACGCCTAGGCCAGCAACTGAGCCCCCGGATTGCAGCGATGTACTGCTGTTAGAGTGAGGAGCACCTGGGTAAACAGAAAAATAAGGGGCGGGGGGAATTTGGTACAATTCTTCTTTCAGCCGTCTTCGTCTACAAACCAATTAAGGTGTACAGTGTCATCAAACGTTGAATGTGAAGAGAGCATTGCATTTCTTTTCCTAAGCTGGCAAGGGTCAGCAAGCAGCACTTGTTAGTTAGAGGACACCAGAAATGGGAGCACAGTGGAGCCGGGGGCTTCCTGGTTTGACCCAACTTTGGGCTCAAGGGATGCTGGCCTTGGCTGTAGGTTACAGTGTCCTGTCCTAGTATTGTGCACCTGCACAAAAATACATCCCCCAACATTATCATTATCACAAACTTACTGGTTTAAACAGACCTATAAAAAAACATAAAAACAAAAGCACTGCTTCAACTTTTATTTTTTATCAACTTTATGAAGATCCACGCCATCATCACATCCAAAATTACTGTACTACTGTAATAGCATTGTCTATGGCACACCATCCAAACCTCTAAATAAACTTCAGAACATGAAGCTGCACACCCGCTTACTCTTTCCTATACATGATCCTAATCACTGGCTTCCTGTTTCAATTCAAATTTCTTCTCTTCACTCACAAAACAAGGCCCCCATAACCAGCCCCCCCTCCTATCTCACTGACCTGCCTCATTATCGTACTCCTTCCTATAGCCTTTACTCCTCCGTCCATACGCTTTAGGACGAAGCACCGGACCTGGGGTGACTGAGTCTTTTCCATAGCTGCTCCCTCCCTTTGGAACTCCCTTCCCAAACACACTCAAGACTGAGCTGATATGTCCACAGTCAAGTCAAATCACTTCTCAAAACTCCTGCTTTTTAATGTGTGGTTTAATGTTGTCCTTTGCTGATGTAAAAAAATGCCTTGTATTGTGCATTCTTTTATAACTCTTAATTGATTTTTATTTATGGAAAGTGACTGAGTATGCTAAAAGGAGAAATATAAATGCAACATAGAATATTATTATTGTTATTATAGCTCAGCTTTATTTATGTAGCACTAGAGTTGTAAAATTCTGAGAATTTTCCATGGAATTTACCATGGAATTAACGGGTAATTATGAGAATTAATGGCAATAAAACAGGAATATTTGAAGCTAAAGGTGAGAAACGTACATATGTCTATATTCTAGAAATCATTCGGACATATGCTGTTCATTTGATTGAGGATTAATCAATCATCACATCCCAATAAAATGAATTTGGAATTTGACAGCCCTAACTTAAGTGTACTGAAATGCTCCATTTTAGATAGCTAGACATATGGACAGACCACTAGACAGATAGATGGAGACAGATAAGACAAACAGATGGATGGACAGATAAGCAGACAGAGAAATAGACAGATAGGTAATTATATTGTGAAAATGCCCTTAACTTACAGGTCTAGATCTTATAGAAGTAATACTAAAATGAATGAATAGACTCCAATGACCTCCAAATGGAATACATTTCCAAAAATATATCTATTAGAAATGAATAATAATAAAACAGCCGGGTTTGGAATGTATAGGTCGTACTCTAGCGCGGCCTGATTAATGATTCTTCACTTCCAACACATCCAGGTCCCTCTGCATGTTGTCTCCATTTTTCTCTCCCCGCGTGTTCTCCATGATGGGGTCTGCCACCTCTCCATGTTCATCTCTCTGCGCTACATGAGCAGTTCCCGCCTCTCCTCCTCCTCCCTCTCTCCCCCCCCCCCCCTCCTTCTCGGTTTCTGCCACTAATTAGCCCTTAATTAACAAGATACACTCGGAACGGTAATTAGCTCTCCCCCCACTCGCTGCCTGCCACATCCATCTACCCCGGTGGCGTCCCCGCCTGCTTCCAATCAGAGGCCCGGCGGACGCCCCGCGCCCGTCATTAGCGCTGCCGCTGGGCGGGGGTCCTCTCCTGCCGTTCCTGCTCCGCTCTTGCTGCTCCCAGAAAACATGGGACATGCTGGCCCACCCAAACGTTTCCAATACAAAAAGTTTTAAGAAAGACAACGGCTGCACTGCATCAAGCTGCAAGTCAGGGGGGAAAAAAACACAAAAAAACAAAAAACAAAAAAAAAAACCCTACTTAGCGTACTAATGGTTTTGCTACCTGCTAACCTGCTAACCAGGCAGAGTTCTTGTGCACAGCAATAACAAAGAGGCTGGAAATCAAACTGTTTGAAAACAGTCACTCGACACCTGGCTGACAGAAGCCAGAGCTCGTCTTTATGCAAGTAGACAAATGTGATACTGTTCCTCACATCTGATTAGTCTCTTACCCTTTTCCTGAAATGCAAGTCCTACTTATCTGGACCACATGGACCTGTCTGGGATCATAGTTTGCCCAAATACAGAAAAAATAAAATATGACTGGATTCAAAGTCTTAAAAACCTAAAAATAATTTGAACATGTCAAGATTGATTGTGTACAGAGTTTCAATGTGTGTATTAGAGCTACTGTACCACTGAAGTATGATTTCAAATTAGTTTAATCTGGAACAATGGAAATACATATTTGGTATCCAGTTTGTGGAGCATTTGCAAACGACTGTGATGACTGAAGTAAAAAAATAAACTTTGGCCGTTCAGTGACCGTCCATGCCAACTGACCAAGCAGCTTTAGTTTTTGCTCCAAGACACTGCATCGCAAAGTAGGGGTTTTATTCAATCTTTCATGCTCAAAATCACATGCAAGTGTAAAAGACCCAATGGCCTATCTGCCTGCATACTGTTCACAGGTAGTCAGTACTGATGCTTTACTGATACCTGATATAACATCCTAAAAAAAATACTATTCAGTAGCTGTAGTAATACTAATATTAGTAGTACTAATAATAACATCATCATCAGACGAAGTTAAATGCACTGCAAAAAACATCCCATGTATTTACATTTATTAACTCTGTACTATGTATTTGATTATCCAGGAAATATTTACTTTTACTTTAGTTTTACACTAGAGCTATAATGTGGCAAAAGAGGTAAAAACAAACAAACCAAAACTACAATTCAGGCTTCAGGATGGCTTTTAGTGAAATCCATGTGAAATACTTTTGTCCATTTTTTATAGGTAAGATTATACTGTGTCGGTAAGTGCACATGTCTACTTTAAATGAATAGAACTCAATTCACTTTGAGGCAAGTTGTGATGATGGCATGCAGCTTTACATCATTACATTGAAGGGATATAAACTTCCATCATAGTTTGCAAAATTAGCCTAGTAGAACCTCAAAAATAAAAAGACCCAAACTTCAGACACTAAATACGTCTTGGCTGATGAACTAGATTAGGGGGTCAAATTTGAAGTTTTGCCAAACCTTTTCTTTGAGCCTAATTATTACTGTTTCCAGTCTCACCAAAACAGAGCAACAACCACCAGCGCCACAATGACTAGATAAGATACTTATCAGGCGCAGGTCTATGGAAGTCTAAAAAAAACTTATTTGCCATATGTCTCAAAACTGTTCACGAATGCCATATCACTGCTTTGTCTCTCTCTTTCTGTCGTTCTCTCGCTTCAACCCCTCCCTTCCTCCCTCCCTCCCTCCGCGGCTCTGATTTGAGGCGCGCTAATTTAGCGAGCTCGATCCTCAGCGTGAGGCAGGAGCTCTCCTCGCTCCCTCCCTCCGAGAGACGCCCTTCCCCTGCGGGCACCAGCGAGATTAATATTCCTGCGCCCAACAAGATAATTACCGATACTAATTAGACATGATTATGTGAATTTGATACACTTATTACTCCCGCTAATGGCTAAGACGCATTAGGCTAACAAGAGCTTGCGCCGGCGAGTTTACTTTGGTGTGCAAAAGCTGGGCGCAAAGAAAGATGCCTCGACACAATCAGGAGTAATTCGTTAGTAATTGAAAGAATAGAGGGTATTCTTGCGGCTGTCAGTTTCGGAAGACGCGTAATCACATCGGCATTGTTGACGGGACGGGTTTTATTACTCGTGTCATAATATTGCCCCCGGCTGCCGAGCGTGCATCTCTTGCGACGTGTTTAAAAGTGAGGACGGATGAAATTAAATAAGGCTGCGGGGCGATTAGCACGCGGATAAAATGCCGTCTGCTGCTGGATGCCGCACGGCGGAGACTGCCGGTAATTACCATGGATTGTTTTTAAGGGAGAGCTCAACACTCCGCTCCATTCATCTCCCTACTGGAGCAGAGAGAGGTGTTTCAGTAATCTTGGTGATTAAAAAAAAACAAAAAACAAAAAAAAAAAAACAACAAAACTCAGTCCTCACTCACTCTTAGAGGGCTAAGGCACTAAACAAAATTTTTAGGACAGTTTGCCATTTTTCTCGTTCAGACAGACTGGATTTAAACCATCAGTTAATAACCAGATCCAGTACGTGTGTAAGGGCAGAAAGACCTGTCAAGCGGTGCAGGACCTCTTTGGTTTTGTCTTCAATCTAGGCCTAATGCTGAGACGTCCACAAACACAAGACAGCTCTGAATCATCATCTACATTCATGCCACTGACATAAGTCTAAACCAGATCATTTTGTAGAGATGGAGGAATACAGTGCTAGGAGCCTAACGGTAATTCGTACAGGTGGAGGTTAGCAGTGTTACCAATGACGTTTTACTAAACTATGAATTCTGGTCAATGGCCGTTGATTTTAATGTGGCAAAAATGTCCTTAAAATACTACTTTAATTTCAAAATAGCACAATCTTGTACCAAAGAAGCACAATCTTCTGTAAAAACAGATAAAACACTGAGTCTGGGCTAGAAGCAGAATAGAAATAAAGGCGGAAATACTAGTTTAAATGACTGACTTTGGTTTTCATGAAAAACTATTTAGAGACACAGAGGAGCACACCAGAGATAGAGCTTTTAACTACAACATTGCTTTTTATTGATCTTTGGGTCTGTACTGACATTAACACCCCTGCTCATTATCTATTTACTATCTACACACAGCATATTTAGGTGTGAGGCTTTCTTTTATTTAGGCATTCTCTTCATAGATTTCACTCCAAGACATCTCGCAGTTTGCATTAGATCTTCACTTAACCTCAATCTAAATCAGTATTCACATTTAGGTTTTTCAGCAACAATTTGCAACAGCATTTGACAAACCACTGCTGATAACAGCTACAAAAAGAATAGTTATAACTTTTTAGCCTGATTCGACATACCAAAAAGATTTAACACAGACACACTGTAGTGCACCAGGCTTTGTCCACCTTGTGATAAAGTCCACCAGGACTTCCTAATACAAAATGCAGGAGTATGATCAGAATGGGGAACTGATAATTAACCAATTTAAATTTTTTGGTTCGCTGCTCAAGACACAAAACTTTACAAAACATGTTCTCGGACTCATTATTCAGCCAAACTGATCTTAAGGCAAAATTGGTATCTAGTCTCAAAGAATCATATCCAGTTATATTAATGCATGCACTAGTCTAATGGTGTAAAAAAAAAAAAAAAGAACAAATAATTGACTAACCTCGCCTCATCTCCATCAAGAATTCAACAATCATCTCTAATTGTCAAATTTGATGCTAATGATTGATGAATTAAACATGTCTCTATCAATTAGTCCCCAGAGAACAATTCTGCATAAAAGGAGAGATAATGTAATTACAAGGAGAGAATAATCAGAGGAAAATGTGGGGTAGGAGCACTGTACTCGCACTGCTCCGCCACTTCACACACACATACAGCACGAGGGTTATTACAACGCCAGCCATATAAGACTGACACGCCGTAACCCCGGAGCATGTCTGGGGCACAGGCAAACATGAACACACGCGCGCGCAGACACACACACGCGTGCGCGCATACTCACAAGTTAAATCAAAAGGCAAAGGCATCACCTAGTGCTTGACCATGGGCCTTGGTAGTTCTTTTAAACAGCTGTATTACATTCAAATGTTGTGGAATTAATAGCAGTCCAATCAAAAGCTCCCACAGTTCCAGATTTCTAATAAAAAACATGTAGAAATGCAAATTCTTTAAATATAACGGTGAGTATTTCATGATGAATAGACCAATGGTCCAAAACTACCTGAAATACATTTATTACTGCAGTGGCTGTTAAATCGAATATTTGCGCCCCTCCCCCATAATGTTAATGTCAGACAGCAACACAATAAATAAATTATTATAAACAAATAATTAGTGATATTTCATCAGTACAGCATCTCATGAGACCACTTAGACATAGCCTAAAACACCCTTCTCAATGCATTAGACAACAGTTACATGAAGTTGTTGCTCTCTTCCTGCAAAAGGTTTATTCCTCATGACCACAGTGATGAGGCAGCGAAGCCTCCTCTTCAACACAGCGCGACCTGTACACAATGTGTACGTTATACACCCAAATCCGACCAAGCTAAAGATGCTGTTTCTTTGTTGGGGTGGCGAACGAGATTCGGAGCGTTAAGTGGAGGCAATGGATTAGCGGGAGGCGGCGGCCATTCCTCCTCGTTTCTCCAGTCTCTCAGATGGCTGATGAGGCGTGCAGTCACGGGGCCGCGGTGCCCTGACCCCTGCAAGCAGCCGCTGCCATTATGTACAAGTGCAGAGATAATGAGGCATCCATGCTAATGCGGGAGACTGGAAAGGGACAGGATTCAGTGAGGGAAGGGAGTTGAAGAGGGGTGGGGTTAGATCGTCTGCAGCCCAAGCCGAGAGATCAAGTGGCCAGCTGGCCTTACTGAGGCTCCATAAACTGGTCTGAGGAGGTATGTTGAGTAGTGTATAGGTCAGACCCTGAAAACTGTCCGCTGAGGTAAAACGGCAATCATTCACACAGCTGTACGCAAGTCTTACACGTCTAAACGAGCAGCTAAAAACCATTGACCTCAAAAGTATAAGTAGGTTTGCTTGTAAAACACTATGCTATGTTAGAACCAATGCATTTCAGTAAAAAAAAAAAGAAACACTTGCAAGTATTCTCTATACAAGTCACTTAACTGTACACTTTATCAATAAAGGTGCCTAACCTTTTAAGGTTCTCACTTAATGTTAAGATTCCTAACCCTTCAACACTTACACATTTCTACTACAAACATGGTTCTCTATTACAAAAGAGGTTCTTCTATGGAATCATTCAAAGAATCGTTTGTAATAGTATGTGTACAGTCATGGTCAAGGTAATAAACATAACTGTATATTTTTAATAATTGGAGACACTTCAAATCAAAGGTCTCAATTCTTAGAAATTTACAAGACAAATCTGAAGATCTTTTAATGTCCCCAACAAATCATTTTCAACACTTCATTGAAATTTATCTAACTTTGTCAAGCCTGGTGAAAAGGTTTCCCAGGTGGCTTCTCATTAAATTGCTTGAGAGAATGTCAAGAGTGTACAAAGATGCATGAAGGCATAAAGGAATCTAAAACAGTTACTTATACAGGTCACAGCTTGAATCTGTACGTGTTATTCAATAGTCTTCACTATACTAAAGTTAGAAAACTTTTGACTGGTACTGTAAACAAAACAAAACAACCAAAAAAATAATAAAAAACAGCCCAACAAATGCATAATACCGCAAATGTGACATATTTGTATGGTGCACATCCAAACGAATACACCCAAATCAGAAGCCGACATGCTCTCTGGAACACACACCTCCACCAGCGTTTCCAGTGTTCAGGCAGATGTCATTGATTAAGGCTGATGGGCAGGACCATTAGCGCTTTGATATTACGTATCTGTCTGTGGTGACACAAGCGAACGCTCTCAGACAGAAGCATCATATTTAAACGGTTCCAGTGAGTACTTAGCAGAAAGATTAGACCAGGCCTCATGTCGACAGACTCCTTTTTACTCCTGGACACATGCGTTCATTCATTTACCATCCTTCGTTCGTTCGTTCGTTCCTCTGTTAGCACCCCCCCCTCTTCTTTCTCTATCTTTTCATGCCCCCCTCCCCGAACCCTCCTTCTAAAGCGTCCCTAATGGTCTTCATTTTTTTGGGGGAGGGGGGAGACGTGAATGAATAACTGGCGAAAGGAAAAGACAGGGCTCAGCGAGAGCGCCATGAATGAAAAATTACCCCTTTGTTCCCTCGCATCAATTGCATGCCTAATGAAATCAAAATCAGATTGCATAATCAAGTGCAGGTCCTCCACTCAGCGGAGGCCCATGGCGAACTGCAGCCTTCTCCCTCTCAAGTGGAAATTAACACCGTTTCAGACGGATTGGCAGAGGCGCCTGTGTCAATAACGTAAGGAGGAAACGCCATTTGGTTTGGTTTGGTGCTTGCTGGAGGGTCAAGCGACACCTTGAGCAGTAACACAGAAACGAAAAAAAAAAAAAAGTCTACATATGATAAAAAAAATCCAGAGTTTAAATGCAGTGATGCTTCACTTTAAAGTCCTTAACAATGCTCCCATTTAAACTTTTCTATACAGACATTTCTGAATGCTTATATAGACAAACTCTTGGCCTATGGTTATTCACATGAGCACTGATTACAGTCCCCTCTGAAAGTATTGGAATGGCAAGTCCAATTTCTTTTTTTTCTATACACTAAAGACGAGACAACAGATCAGCTTGATCTAAAATTACACCATGGCAGCTTTAATAAGAATGCCCCCAATTAGAACACCCACCCGTTTGTAGCTTCGCCTAGCACTAGCAATGCTGCAGACAATAGGAGGGTAAGGACTTAACACGTTTCCTTTGCTACATGCGAAGCCGATCACCGTCTCTTTTCAAACTGCCACTAATGCGGCATCCCTCAGAGGAAAGTGTTGGGTCCACAGAACCAGCTAACAGATGCCTGGGCCAACAAACATCTCTTAAGAATAACTGTGCTCACTTTGACTCTGACAGCTGAGGGCAAAGAGGCATAGCTCGAGATTCAAACTCGCAGTAGTGGTAGCGCATTAGGACTGCTGAGCCACTCAGAGCCCCATGTAAGGAAAATATGGGGAGAAAGCCAGCCACTTTGTAGCTGAGAAATGAGGGAGCCACTGCAAAAGAATTGGGCACAGCTAATACGACAATCTGGATAGATTTGAACTTCTATCGAAGATATGGAAGATGGTAACTTATACTGAATTCAAAAGTCTACAGAAGCCAGTTTACAAAGAAATGTATCCAGTCTAACTGAAAGGATCTTCATCATGCAGCAATACAATGAATCAAACACACAAAAATAAGATTTCTACAGAGGAACAAGTGGAAGGTTTTGGACTGGTCAAGTTATTGCCCAGACCTTCACTGAAGTCAACATGCATGAGTTTATTTTTTTTGTTTTTGTAAGCCTATATATAGAATGCTGTTTTTGTAATCGTCTTATAGTGCATAAAACATTTGCTAGCAATGTTCATTAGTAGCATTATTTATTTTTTCACTTTGCATAAAAGCAAAAGGTCATTTCGAAATGCTGTCTCCGGCAGAAGATGCACATTAGATTTTTGCATAACTGCCTTTTTGCACAACCAGTCAAGGAAGCACTATTTTAATCATAATTCTTGTAACTATTACATCGTAACATTGCATTTTTATGTCCATAACGAATCCTGATGAGCAATTTACACATGCGCATTGAAGACTCCTTGATTACTTTTTAAATTATTAACAAAAGTGTTTCATTTGAAAGCTGATTTGAGGTTGTAGAATGTTGTTTTAGTGTACACATCAAAATAAACTAAGATAGTTGTGTATCATTATGTAGCTGTCGTCAGGCCTATATTGGGAATTCTAAGCTGGATGTCTATGTGACAGAAATAAATGGTCGGAGTCGGATACTGGGAGTATTTTGGCAAGGTTGCCACGCTTGATGTCTGCAGTGTAAAAAATCTGTCTTTCATCTTATTAAATGACCCTGTAATTCTGGTAAACAGATTCAGTTGTACAGGCTTTGGAACTTTTTTTTAGCGCAACACAGCAGGGGCAGTTTCTGAATATTCCACTCATCTCTATCTGAGTGAAGTCCAGCTTAGAGACCATAATGCCAACAGCAGAATAGCACATGACATCAGTGATCTATAGCGTGCACTGTGAACAGTTAGCACTTTAAAACACAAACGGCTAAATATGTGACTGTCTCTCCTGCCCACAGCCATTTCTGTGTTTTTTCTTTTACCTACAAACATTCATTTTCAGTTCTTTGGCCAAAACATGGCCCAGATGTGCAGACTATTTCAGGTCCAAATGCATAAGCACTGTCCCCATTCCCCCTAAAAAAAACAACCCTTTACCTCTGCAGTCAACTGAAGGTTAATCATTAGTCGCTCTCTTAACAGCTTCCAACCCTTGAGCCTTTTCCTCAAGCTCTACTGGAAACTATCACACATCCCTCTTCTCTTTTTGACTAATTAACCCACCTCTCCGTAGAACCCATGAATCTGGACTTGGTCCAGAGTACTGCAATTCCCAGTAGCCCTGGCCACGCTGTCTTTAATGGCATGAAAGCAATTAGCCCAGGCTAAGACACAGCAAGGTCCTGGGCAGTTCCCTACACATAGAAACTGTGCCAGACTGCAGAAGCCCCAACAGGATAGGCTTTCTAATTTTTATTAATTACTCTTAATGAAAATTCCCTAAATCCAATTACACCATCCTCTTACATGGTGTCCGTTAACTCTTATGAGGATCAGCTGACCGGATGGCTTTATTTCTACTATTCAACAAAAAGGAAAAGCTTAATCCAACCATTTAACTGGATCCCATATTTTTCAGATTTTTATATACGGGTCATAATCAACAGCACAAATTACCAACTTGGACAAATGCAGCCCATGACCACTTCAGTAGCATGCTTTGAGATGACTTAAATGGTTCTGTTCAGGTGTGTAGTCAAACAAGATGAGATACATAACCCTTTAAAATATATAATTTTACGTAACTACTGATATAATGAAGGCTGCATTATTCACAATGATGTATGTAAACTGAAAAAAAAAGCTCAAAAGAAAAAAATGTGTTGCCGAGCTGAAGCCAAAACATGCAGGTACTGGTTTTCTGCAATACTGGTAACAGAATGAAATTGGCTTTACAATCCTGTCTAACTGGAAGAAAAAGGAAACCTACACAGAAGATTGTAAATGTGCTATAGATGCAATAAAATAACTCAATCTGCAGTGTTTTGAACTGATCCTCACCATCCTCACCTGTGGCTCCAATGCCGAGCTGCAGAGTGCTTCTGTCCTTGGTTAAACCGTTGGTTTTGGGGCTTGCAGTCGGAGCAACCGTCGCCACTGCTCGGGGTGGCCTCTTCCCTGGCACCTTGACTGTTGTCCGCAACAAGTCAATCTCTTTACCGTGAACATTCTGCATATAATCCTGAAACACAAAATCAAGATCTTCATGTTCTGTGGATATTTGGGTAGGAAATTTAGGACACACGCAATAGTGGAAAAAAGGAATGGCCACGGTGATTGCTTTTTAAAGACACCACTTCGAGAAGACCATCAACTTCCAGCAATCGGTTCACCAACAAAAGCCCACATGATTAACTTCACCTGCATCTCTGCTTCCGCAGATTAGAAGAATTAGCGCTAATGACTGCAAATAGACTCATTCCCATTTAAATCTGGCCATTCCATTTAGATGGGAGCTTGCATGACTCAAATGGGGTAAGCCAAGGTGAAAATCACCCCGATCAGCACAAAAAAGCCGCGTTGAGATTTTGGCCTCGGAAAGCCTCCTACCAAACTCCTCTGCGTTTTTACTGCGCACCATAAAGCACTAATTTCTTCGAAAGCCTCGCTGCTAATTACCCAGTGAGCGCTCTCATTTCACTTTATTGCAGGAATTAACAGCCAGTTCGAGGCACGAAAGCTATTAAGATGTGTGATTAAGCCATATTCAATTAGTTTCTACAAACAATTTAATTGATGTAGCAGACAGAATTAACAGAAGGGGATTGTGGGACGGCTCTGCTGGCTGCAATGCAAAATTAAACAGTTTCTCTCCCTCGCTCTTTCTCTCTCAGCAACCTCACTGCAGTTAAATGGTGTGAGTAACTCATGGAGCTGCATGGGCCACAGGTGTCCAGGCGCTAATAGCTCCAACACTAAAAGTAATGATGCTCGAGCCAGAAGCTGCCTGTCGTGTACAGTACATCACTGCAGTGTATAAAAGATACATCACATCACACGGGGGTTGTTGTGAACACATGACTAATTTAAAAGACAGCAAGACAAGAATCATTGTTCACATTGTTCATGTCACACGCATACAAAAAAAAAATAACGTTCCCACAGGAAGAATAACTTCTAAGACCCAAGACTGCTTTTGCACTCTTACAGTTCAACTGACGAAACCCACTGACAAGCCCTCTTTTAGATTCTGCAACTTGTGATTCGAAACCTATGCTAATCAAACCTTTTACCATAAATAATGATAAATACACTGATCAGCCATAACATTAACACCATTACCTCACTGTTTCTATACTCATCGCCCATTTCATTAGCTCCTCTTACCACATAGGAGGACTTTGTAGTTGTATAATCACAGACTGTAGTCCATCCTTTTCTCACATACTTTGTTAGCCTGCAGTGGCGTGTTCGCGCGCGTTCACTCATTTTTAAATACCTCAGCCTCACTGCTGGACTGAGAATAGTCCACCGCCTAGAAATCTACAAACAACACCATCCTGTGCCCACTGATGAAAGACTAGAGGCTGACCAACACAAACTGGGCAGCAACAGGTGAGCTTCGGGTGGAGCGGCTAGGTAGAAGTGTCTAATATAGTGAACAGTAACTGGACACAGTGTTTAAGCACTCCAGCAGCACTGCTGTATCTGATCCACTTGTATCAGAGTAACACACACCAACACCCCACCACAACGTCAGTGTCACTGACAAGTGTGAAGAATGACCTACCACACATGTAGGTTTGGATATTACATAAAACGGCTAACGTTGAAGGCATAACAACCTCTGGTTTCCATCACTCTCGCGGTAAAGGAATCCAAGGTGGTACATTTCTTTCCGATACACAATTTCAAAATAACAGACTTAAAATTTAAAAATTTCTCTTTAAAATGAACCTTATATATATATATGAAAAATGATTTCATTAAATGCCTCCACCCGCCCAAAAAAGTTGGGCTTTCAGACTGCAGAGATTAAACGAATAGAATAGAAACCAGAGATGTGAAGAGACAGATATTGCGACAAAGAGACAGAACGACTGAAAGAAAAGACAGAAAGCTGCCCTCTGAGACAGTTTAAGAGGTATGAAGTACATGTGGGGGTCCTGACAGAGATAAATGCTCAGAGCAGATCAGGCAGCGGCGTCCCTGTGGTGAGAGCCTTAAGAAACCCTCGCTGCCGTGGCAACAGGAGGATGGCCCGTCTAGACCTCATCCTAGAATCCTATGGTTCAGAATCACGGTCCCCTAGAGACCAACTGATGTCCAATATGATTGACAGTCTATTCACAAATAACCGATTTCCTGATGAAATAATATAGCAGTCATGGTCATGGGACCTGTTTGCTTTGATTATGAAGCAAGTTCACCATAAAATGGTGATTCCTATTAAACATCAAACAAGAATTTAAACCACAGAACATTAAATGTTTGCAAGGTTATCTAGTGAATATCTGCCCTGTCTGACTGTCGAAAGCAGGGGTCACCAATCTTTTCCATAAAGAAAAAGCCCTTTGTGGCTGCAGGCTTTCATTCCAATCAAGCAGGAGCACCTTATTCCACTTGTTTAATCAGCTAAGTACTTACATGAGGCGAGTTTTTGCTTCGTAGGAATGAAAATCTGCAGCGACACCGGCCCTTTGTAGAAAAGACTAGCGACCCTGGGTATAAAGGCTCAGAAATCATTGTGGCCTTCAATAAAGTTATTTACATGTTCACATGACTGATTGCTTTGTTTTTTTTTTTTACATACAGTGCCCTTTTGGGCTTTTGACTTTTTTTTACCCATTTTGTTACATTGCAACCTATATTTAAATGTTTTAAAATCTGAATTGCACATGATTTATCTGCACAAAATAGTCTAAGTTGGTGAAGTGAAAAAAAAATATGGAAATAAAAAACAGAAAATTGGCATGTGCATTTTATATTCATATATATGCACATGCCAATTTTCTGAATATATATATATTCATTCATCCCCTTTCCTATGAAGCCCCTAATAAGTTCTGGTGCTCAGAAGTCACATGCTTAGTGAAATTAAGTCCACCTGTGTGCAATTTAAGTGTCACATGATATGTCAGTATATACACACACACAAACACACCTTTTCTAAGGTGTGTATAGGCCCCAGAGGCTGCAACACCATTAAGGAAGAGGAACCACAAAACAAAAACCACCATTCAGATCAAGGAGATCTCTGAGATCTCTGAAACTCTGAGGTCACTCACATGTAAGCTGGGATGGTAAGTGAGGAGGCCATTATCACACAATGTGACATACTTCTTTTTCCATTCCTTATTCAGCGACTTCCCACTTCTCTTCAGGAGAATGCCCTGTAAAAAAAATATAGGAGATAGAGGAAGATAAGAACACTGATCTTGCACATGTTTGTGGTTCACTAATGAAAGTCCTATCTTTGCACTGTATAGTGTTTTAAGGGGGCTACAAGTTTCCATTTACAAGTTTTATTCTGCAGTGCAAAACCAAATGTCTTGACCAGATGAAGAACCCTAAATATACTACTTCTTTATTGCTCATTTATTATAAACATGTACACACATATACAGGTAAGTGAGGATGTATGTAGGTATACTGTATGGACAAATGTATCAGACACCTGCTCATTCGCTGTTTAATAAATAAATAAATAAATATGTACTATTAAGGGAAGGCTTTCTACTGGATTTTGTAGCATTGCTGTGAGGATTGGTTGCATTTAGTGTAAAGCATGTTAGCGAGGTCAGGATGTTGGATGATCATGACTCATTCTCATCCCAAAAGTACCAGACGGAGCACCATCATTCCAGAGAACACAGTTTCACTTTATACACGCCTAGCATTAGACGTGCCAATAGATTCATCTTTATCTGCTGCAGAGAGTCCTATTCTATTGACAGTCCTTCTCTAAAGGGACAAGACAAGCTGTGTGTGTGCATTTAAAGATCTGTTTCAGCAATAAGTGTAAGTTAAAGAAGCCAAAAGTATTTGCAGGGGTGTCCACAAATCATTTGGACATATAGTGTACATAAGTAAGTCATGGCATTAATTATACAAATTCCCAGAGCTCTAGCGCCTCCCAGCCTGCCCTTCTAGCCCTTGCCACCCACGAACATATCAATAGCCTGGCCGCAATGTGAGGGGAGGCTAAATCCAATTTGTGCGGAAGCCCCCTCTGTATGCGACGGCCGGTGAACTCCAGCAGACCTCTGCTAGCTTGGGATTAGCCTGTGTGATATGAACCTCTTCAAAGCCAGACCGTGTGTCCGTCAGCCCTCTCCTGCCGCTCCGGCCAACAGCGCAGATTGTTCCATTATCTCCTAAAGCTCTTCCAGGACAAACAATGCAAGGTCCTGAGCCAGAGGGAGCCCCAAACAAGGTTCGTGGTTGAAGGGAGGTTTGGGGGGGGGGGGGGGGGGGTGCGCTTAATCAGGGATTAGGGGAGATTTCTTGTGCTACTTAACACTTCAAGTAAAAAAAAGTGGGACTGTTTGTGTGGGTGTGAAGAGGGGGCATGGCTGTTTTAACAGCCCATTCCTGCTCCTGAAAGGGGGGCTGATTTCTGCAAGCAGCTCATTAGGAGTTGACCCTGGGTCAACTGGGCATTAGGCTGTTTACCTGATGATCAGCCCTAATCCTCCTATCACACCTACATCTCCTCTCATTCTACAGCATAATGGTCTGATTGACACATTGGAAACGAAATACTAAACCTGGGTCTAGTAAATAAGGCAATGTTTCTGCATACATAGTCCAAATAACGTTAAATTTACTTGACTAAGCCTGTGACTTTGGGACGTCCATGTTCAGGGTCCTCTTTTCAATTCTTACACAAACCTTGAATAGATGTTATTTCTATATGTCTTTAATATGAATCACAGAGGTTTTCCTTCAAAGTAAAATGCATGTGCAGAGGACACCATATTAATTACACAACTGAATCTATGGTTTATTTAAAGTTGACTGTAGTGTTTGTAGATTGTTGCAAGTGTTTCAAAAGTCAAAATGTCCAAAATTGTCTTTTTTTATGAAAACAAAAAGACAATGTCATCTTAAATGTATCATTCAAAAAATATTAAATGACTCAAACTGTCAGAAAATAAAACTGCAAAAATGGAGAAGTTTTGTGCAGGACAACAGCGATAAAAGTCCTCACATTGATTTGTTTAAATTGACAATAGCTGGTTCATAATGTGATCATTTTCTCATGATACTCTGAGCAGAAACCTGAATAAAGACCAGTGAAAACTGATCCACTAATGAGACTAGAGCTGGGAGGCGGCAGCTGTGGGGGCAAATAACAGCCATGCTGGAGTGGGTTGTTGACTTCTTGTGCCAGTTTTTGGTATACAATAGTGCTGCATTAGAGATCATAATTATTACCCCCCCCCCTAAAGTCTACATTTAAGCAGTAATAATAAAAATAATAATAATAACTTTCTGAATTCAGGTTTAGGCCTTTCATAATGCAAATATCAGCAGCAATTAACAAGGCATACGGTACCTTTTTAGTATATATTTCTAATGTTTTAGTACCTTAGTAGTATCAACCAGCTTTGACACAGCCGTTCAAACTTAACAGCTACAGCAATATATTTCTGCATTAACAAGCAAGCAGGAGAATTATGGCACCCATCTATTAAACGTGATTTCTTAACCAGCTTCTATTGGCTGTTGAATCAAAAAGGAGCCGTTGTAATGTAGGACTATCACAAGCACTATGTCTGTATTGAATAGTCACAGAGGCATGACCACACAGCAGCTAAATCACACCCTACAGTGCTGAGAACAGATCAATAGCAAAAGTGGAAAACAAAGGTTGCATTGCGTATGTCACATCAATAATTGTGCAATTAGAACATGTGTTAATCTATTTTTGTCTCTGTGATCAGAGGCCTTCAGCGGTATTGATGGGACGTGCCGTAGCCATTACGTGATTAAGTCCCTCAATCTCATTCACCTCCAGACGATAAAGCGCTACTTGTACACGCAAAGAAAGATATTATTAAAAGCGTGTCCTCCTTGGTCAAGGTCTGATGAGTGTACAGAAAACAAGTGTATCCAACTGGGGTGGAGAAAAGGAGGGGGGATGCCACCGCTAGGACAACTTTTGACTTTCCTCTTATGGCCCAAATAAAAAGCGTCTACATCCTGTAAGCTCGACAGCCCAAGAAGCAGTGACCTGGGGGCCGGAGGGGTAGGGAGGAGAAGAGAGAGAAGGAGAGGGGAGGAGCGGGGAGGAGAGGTGGGGTATTATTGGTGATAAGCACAATGGCTCAGTGTTGACAGCCTTTCTACGCTGCCCCTGAGCTTTGTTGGCCTTATTTACCATTTTTACAGATGGGTGGGTGAGTGGGGTGGGCTGGGGTAGCCCACAGTGTGTAATTTGCCCAGTGGGAGGCAATTATACTCCCATTGGCACTTTGATCTTCCCGATTGTGCATTTGACTGGCTGAGCAATCAGCTCCATTCAAAAGTGTCCCACCATGACCACCTTCTCTCTTTCTCTATCCATCTCTCTCATCTTTCTTTCTTGAGCTGCTCAATGCAGTCAAACAGCTTACAGTGACAGTTCTTAAGAGGGATTATCTTGAAAGGCTGGGTGTAATTGATATACAGTGGTAAGAGAGGCGGGGGGGGGGGGTTCTCTGGTTTCTCTGGTATGGCAGCAGTGAAGAGTTTTGACCTTCCTGTCACCTGTTCCACTGCCTATAATCCAGTTATTTCACAGTGGTCTTGCAGGTGTGCTGCACGGCAGGGTAGGAATAGATGTGTATTAATCTGGATGACTATGACTAATCAGCTGACAGCAAGGCTAAACTCAGCAAGAGGAGAACGTATTATATACTGCATGTGAGCTAAATAACACCCCCACCCCACCCAGACCTCATCCCTTTCCATATTTCCATTTGAAAAGGGGCCTTTTCTTAACATATTCATAGCCATGGAAAATACAATAACATAGTCTGTTAAATACAATAGCAGAAATAACAACTGGGCTGTCGTAAAGGAAATACTCTGTATTAACCATATAAATGTACATAAAAACGTAAATGTACTTGTATATCTATCCATGCAGGAATATATGGGTAAGGGCTGCCCACAGTGTGAATATGTTTGATTTGATGAGATAAAAGTACTGCTATACACCTTATTATGATATATCTGCAAGTTTCAGAGTAATGTAAATATTTACCTGCAGACGCAACAAATTCTTGCCTAAATGCAATTGTTGGGTGCTACAGAACATTCTGTTAAAACTTCCTGATCAGAAGCTCTTCCACTTGGCAAGGTACAAAGTAGAGGTTTTCCATGTTCTCTGCTGCTAAACTTTGGAGTTAGTCCTGGGGTGGCTGAGGTCCTCGTTTGGCAATACCTGATAGAGGTTTAACCTGTAGTGTACTGCCATCTAGTGGCCATAGAGCAACCTGCGCGTCTAGCTCTCTGGTTGCTACATACGAATCATCTGCAGAGTTTCTGAACAAGTGTTCTTCTCCTGGCCATACAAAAGCATACTTACCGTGAATAGTAACAGAAACAGATTGGGTGAAGTAACTAACCTGTTTGATGGGAATGGCCCTTCCACTGCCTATGCTGTCTGTTTTACAGTCAGTGCTCTTTGTCTGCTCACTGGCTTTCCGCGACTGTAAAGAAACAAGACAACGATTCGGTGATTGGAACAAAACACAAAGACACACGGGGCAGGGGAGGGGGAGGTGGAAGGTGAAAGTGTGAGAGGTGTTGTGTTTTTAATGTGTGTGTATCGTGTGTGTGTGCGCGCATGTGTGAGGGGGAAGGGATTAAAAGAATTTGGCAAAATAAAAAGAATAACAAAAATAAATAAATTAATTAAAAAAAGAAAAGTTCTCGAGAGGCCCAGAGTGGAAAGCACAAGCCATACAGCGCAACAGACAGCAGTACACTAAGCGTGCAGTATATAAATATATACACACAAGCTAAACAACGACAGACCAGGACACAAACACACACATCAGACCAGTATACGCACACAAGGAGTCATGACTCAAACCCATAGAACCCTCTTTGGTGACCTCACCAAAGCATGAGGCCTTCCCAAGCACAGTGCCATTAGTCAAAACTGGATTCATAGCATTGACAAAATCACAAGCATTTTCAGATAGAAAACGGAAGGAATAAGACAGGTTAATGCAAGGGGAAAAGCGCAGGTTCCTCCATGGCTTTTCCCTCCCAAGGGCATCAGTGTTCAGCTACTAAAGAGAAGCTGTAGAAGAAAACTAGTAAAGTTAGGGTTAGACATTCAAAAAGGTTAATAAAAAAAATGCAAGCACAAATATTGTAGGCTGTTGCTAGAAGGACAAATACGCTGTTAAATAATCAGGTTAATTCATTGTTCAGGTGTTAATGTCCACAACAAAGTGCCCCCAAAATAAAAAACAAACAAACAAAAAACAACAACAAAAAAACATGAAAGAAACAAACAAACAAAAAAAAACCCCAACAACAATCACACATACAGCACATAATGAACCTGAACACGCCAGACAAAACAGCTTATGATCGCACTCAAAACAAGAGGAGACGCTTTCATTTACGTACTGGTGAAGTAGATAAACGGCGGATAGGACTTCAAACAGACACACTCCTCCGAATTTATTTTTCAACATTTTATTTCTCTTTTTTATATATATATTTATATATATATATATACAGACACCATACAAATCAAAGTCACAGGTTCACTTGGAAAGAATCAGCAGGCCGAGCCACACATTGCAGTTCCGACGAAGGAACGGAGGACAACAGAGGCGCTGTTTTTAGAGATCTCATATACCTATAGAATATACTTTCTATTGAATACCATTGTAAATAAAAGTTCATTACAAGATATATGGCAGTCTATATGTGTCCATTATTTCCATGGTCATATAAATGACTCTGTAACAGTTTGTCCTTCCACAGCTTCATGAGCAAACAATTAAGAAATAAATGAAATTGACAAAGAAAAATAAATAAATAAATAAAAAAAAGAGAAAAAAAAAAAAAAGATCATACCGTGGAACAAACAGACACTACACTCATACAACTCAGTGCAATCCATGACTTGCAAACGGTCTTTTTTTTTTTTTTTTTTTTTTTTTTTGGAGAGATCGGTACCGCTGATGTGCTTTTCCCCCTTACGCTTCTCTAGGTTTATGAAGGCCTTCATAAAGATGCTTCACACTTTACATCAAGAGCTCATGAACGAAGCCTGAGAGTGGCCAGAGGCACCTGGATCAACAAGACTCTGCAGCTTTATGAAGCGAGCGTCTGCCAAACGCAAGAACGTGTTGGTTTCGTAAAAAGTCGGCACATCATTTGACCTGGCCGAGTGAGCTATGCGACCCTTGCGGACACACAACTTCATGCCGAGCTCCATTGTTATGCCGCTTGGGCGTTCGTTACCAAAACGTTGTGCTTGTGTATGCCGCATCTCACAAAGCTGCGGCCTTGTTAACTCGGGCGCCACGTAGCCTGCGCTCATGGAAAGGCTTTGCTCGCGGCCCTTGAAGTGGAGTGGGAAACTTTAGCTAACTGCTTCCAGTCATCATCCCTTCTGATGCAGAGTTTAACACAAAGAAAACGAAACGGGTCAAATCAGAGACGAAGGAAAAGGATAGAGAAAAGAGAGAGCAGAAAAGAAAGGGAAACGGAACAAACAGAGAGTGTCTTGGCACATCTTTAGGGTCCTCGCTTGTGGCAAAAAAAGGCAGTGCGATGTCGCGTCAGAGTTCAGTCCTCATGAGTGAGTAAAAAGTGTCCAAAGGGGGAGGCTGAAGCGTTTTGCACGAGAAGGGAAGGAAAAAGGGGAAGCTTATGGCTGTAGTCCAATACAGTTGAGTATGGGGGGGGCCTTAAACAGTCCAATGACACCAAATCAGTTCAATGCAATCTGAGTTACTTAAGTGTTTTTTTTTTCTCTTTTTTTCCTCAACAGTGTCCTTAAGCGAGACTTTTGACATTGCTGGCATGGGATATGTCCAAGAAAGCCATGGTGCATTACCCACAGTGCTTAGGGCGGTTATAGGGGACAGAGTTTGGAGTTTGGCACTAGGGGTAAAGCAGCATGCTTGGCGTGGCTTGCATGTGTCGGTATGTGTGCAAATGTGTGTATGTGAGCTGTGTGTTAGACTTTGAGAGCCCCCAGCACTTATGGCTCCTCTCAGAGGCGCTCAGAAGGAGGTGCCTCGAACTCTAGCCAGCTCAAGGGGCCTCCGCTGCCGTCACGCCGCCAAAGGGCTCGTCTAATTCAGAAGCAGCTGGAGAGCCCTTTTTGCTGAAGAAAGGTTGGAAACAGATGAGCAAATCTGCAAATATCGACAGAAACAGTTCAACACTTTGGTCATGGGACAGAAAACGAGCTTTCTTTTCTTAAGGACTGGAGGGGAAACTAAAGGTCAGAAATGGAGGAGGGGCAGAAGGAGGCATGGGCGTGCATGGGAGTGTGAGATGATTGGGGAGGATGAGAGGCAGGTACTGGCTTGAGGGGTGGGATGAAAAAAAATGTGAGATGAGCAAAAAAAAATAAAAAAGGAAAAATGTGAGAATCCCTTCCCTCTTCCAGTACTTTCACACACAGGTTACAGCTCACAGGACGAAAGAAAGACGTGAAGTTAGCTGACAGCATGTTGTACCAATGAGGGACATATTGGTGTGGTGCCTTAAGTACCACGGAAGCACTGCGTGACTATTGGTTTCATGTCCTCTGCTGACATCTAGTGGTAAAACACGCAAACACACATGCACACACACGCACACAATGGAAATGCTGCCAACCGACCAGGTCTAAAATAATGGAAGTAACAGAAATGTATCTTTTCACTAAATCAATGTTGCCCTGTAATGCCTGCTAATAGTTGAATGGGCAGAAGCATCTAAAAATCAACCTAGATAGAGTGTCCCTCTGCAGAAATGACAGCAAACTCAATTTGCTTCTAATCACTACTATAAATAGGGAAGAGTTAATTTAAAATATGCTAAAAACCTAACCAGCTTGAGCAGAGTTCCATAAAACTAACTGTATCCATCAAGTTTTCACTTCAGCCAATGTTTTGACACTACAACACAGGCAATTTGTTTTGAAATTGATTTAATTTCTATGCTAAAAAAAAAAGAACTATTCAAAGGACCGTTGACCCTTTTAGTGCACGAGTTTCATCTAACTGGTGGATCATTAAATTTAGTTTCTTTCCAGTCTTTTCTAGATGGTTTTGACAGTGAAAAAGTTTGAGAAACGATAATATACACGTGTTTGCTTATTCTTGCTTCAATTATTAATACAAAAAAAGTATTCTAAGAGACTGTAAGGCCACTCTTTAAGTGCAGATGTGAAAGAACAGTAAACATAAAAACACAGAAACAAACAAACAAAAAAAAGCTGTGCAAAGTAATGAATGAACAAGTAGTATGACGGGATGGTTGGCCTTCCCCATTAAAGCCCACAGCCAAAACTCATGGAGTGTACATGGAGATCTCCCTGTGGCGTCCGATCGCCAGTGACGCCATGGATGGTTGTGGTCGGTGGAGACATCTGGTCAGTGGACCGGCTCTCTCAGGTGGTTTTCTTGCGCGTGCAAGTTATGTCTTCTCCGGTTGCCTTGGACAGGTCTGTCTGAAGTTGGAGACCTTTAAGGAGCCTCCTTTCTCTTTCTCTCTCCTCGTTTTCCTCCTCCCTCCCCGACACCACCACCACCACCACCACCATCACCTCATCCTCATCCTCATCCTCCTCCTCCTCCTCCTCCTCCTCCTCCCCTCCCTCCCTCCCTCCCTCCCTCCCTCCCCTGTCCAGCCGGCCGGTCCTCAGAAGGTCATTAGTTGGAACTCTCGCTCGCTCTGCCACTCCGGCACCCAGACGGGGTAAGTGGCGTGCTTCTGCTCCGTCACACGCACCGGCAGCGGCTCGTGGCCCGCATGGAGGGGGTTAGACACTACCTATCAGGGAGGGAGGGAGAAACAGGACAAGGGGAGCTAGCACAACAGCCGCCACTGCTGCCAATCATCCTCCAGGGGCCTTCTGATTGAAGAGTGGGTAAGGGAAGAGGAAGGGGGTGGGGGTGGGGATGGGGGGGGATAGGGGGTGGGGGTTGTGTCAAGGATGTGGACGGACAGGGCTTAACCTGACAACTAGAAACAGGCTGGGCCTGACTGGGTGACTGGGTGAGACACTTGCAGCTGTGGGCTGAATGAATCGGGGTGGTCTTGATTGGTTAGGCTGGAGGATGGGGGGTGGAGGGGCATGGTGGTGCTAGTAAAGTGTGTGTAGCTCTGCCCCTGTCTCTTGCTCCAGTAGAAAGCTTCGCTAGGCGAACGTCTGTTAAAGTGAGAAGAGAAGGGGGGAGGGGCTTGGCGTTTGTTGAGTTGACGCAGTGACAGAAGGGAGGGCAAAAGTGAAAGATGAACAGAAGCTCTCTTAAAAAAAGGAGGAACTGGGGGAGCAACATGCATATTTCAGAGAGATTAAAAAAGCTCCAGGGAAAGGAAAATAAAGAAGAAAATAAAGCATTTATATGTGACACTTAAAACATTTGCCCTTTCCCTCATTTCAAAGCATCAGTTCTAGCCTTTCCTTATTCATTATGGTGTTTCGCTGTGGAAAGCTTGCTTTTATGTGCTTCTGCGGGCAGACAGAGGAGGGCTTTGGTAAGACTGAGCTCAGCTGCTCCCTCAGGTGTTCGGAAGCTGATATAGCGCTGCCTTGGTGCAGAGGAGTGCTGGGAGCAGTGTCCTCTAACTGCAGATCTAAAAACAGCTTTTCCGTCATCATTGGCTTTTTAAAAAAAAAAAAAGAAAGAAAAAAAAGAAAGCAGCACAGAGCTGTCCCGAGGCCTGCAGTTAGGGGGAGCTCCCTCTCTCTCGTTCTCCCTCTCTCTTTCTCAGTAGTGTGAATGCGTGGTGCTCTGCATCAGCTGCCGCATACTTACTGTGAAGATATTGGAGCGGCGCTTGGACTGCTTGCGGATGGGTGTAGGCGTGTTGGAGGCGGCAATGGTCTCGATGCGCATCTCCCGCTGACTTATGCTGGGAGTGGAGGGCACGGAGGAGGAATAGTCACTGAATGCACCCCCTCCATTAGCAGCCTGGAAAACGCAGGTGGTGATAGATAGATGGATAGATGGCAGAAAGAAAGAAAAATGGATAAGAGAAACAGAAACAGAGATAGAAGAACAATGAGTGAAAAATGAAAGAAACAGAAAGAGGGAAGGAGACAGGGGGAGAGAAAGCAGACGGATAGATGGAGGGAGGGAGAGGGAAAGAGAAAAAGAGAGACAGAGAGAGAGAAAAAAAGACAGATGTTGTACACAATATCAGAAAGCAGTGAGCATTGAGAACTGGATAGGGACAGTTAATCAGCAGAATCTAGAGGAAACCTAGTGACTGAACTGTAAATAAATGGCTCTTTGCTTTTTATGTGACTGTGTTATGCTAATCTGCTATTAACCTGCTTTTAACCTGTTAACTTTTAACTTTCCAGCTAAAATTATTGCTAAGGCTGGTTTTTTACGCAGCGACAATGTGATCCAACGTGACCAGCTAAGGAAAACCGCTGAGCAGAGCAAAGATGACTTTGGGACAATTGATTGAAAATCGGCTGTAATGCGATTCTTGAAGAAGGTGCATTACTTGACAAGTGATGGGTGAGGCATTAAGTCAGTCAAAGTAAAAAAAATGAATAACCTTTGTTAGATTTTATTTTAAAAATAAAATTTTGCTTCACTTACTATTGGGTCTAGACATAATGCACCCAGCTCCTCTGTGTTTATCTTTTACAGTGGGGCCAAAAAATATTTATTCAGCCACTGATTGGTCAAGTTCTCCGACTTAGAAAGATGGTCTGTAATTTTCATCATAGGTACACTATGAGAGACAAAATGAGAAAATAAAATCCAGGAAATTACATTGTAGGATTTTCTAAAGAATTTATTTGTAAATTATGGTGGAAAATAAGTATTTGGTCACCCACAAACAAGCAAGATTTCTGGCTCTCACAGACCTGTAACTTCTTTAAGAAGCTCTTCTGTCCTCCACTAGTTACCTGTATTAATGGCACCTATTTGACCTTAATATCTGTACAAAAGACACCTGTCCACAGCCTCAAACAGTCAGACTCCAAACTTAACCATGCCCAAGACCAAAGAGCTGTCGAAGGACACCAGGAAAATGAATTGTAGACCTGCAGCAGGCTGGGAAGAGCGAATCTACAACACTACACACTACGCCGAGAGTGACTAAAATCCTGCAGTGCCAGGCTTATCCCCTGCTTAAGCCAGTACATGTCCAGGCCTGTCTGAAGTTTGCCAGAGAGCAAATGGATGAACTAGAAGAGGATTGGGAGAATATCATGTGGTCAGATGAAACCAAAATAGAACTTTTTGGTAAAAAGTCAACTCGTCGTGTTTGGAGGAATGCTGAGTTGCATTCCAAGAACACCATACCTTCAGTGAAGCATGGGGGTGGAAACATCATGCTTTGGGGCTGTTTTTCTGCAATGGGGTCAGGAGGACTGATCTGTGTTAACTAGGCCATGTATCGTGACATTTTAAAACTCCTTTCAATCAGTGAGAACATTAAAGATGGAACGTGGCTGGGTCTTCTAGCATGACTGTGATCCCAAACACACCGCTCAGGCAACGAAGGTAGAAAGCAAAGTAAGAAGTAAAAGCATTTCAAGGTCCTGGAGTGGCTCTGCATGGAGCAACATACCAGCTACAGTGTGAAGCTGGTGAAGACGTACAGGAAACTTTTGACCTTTGTCATTGCCAAAAAAGGTTATGTTACAAAGTATTGAGTTTAACTTTTTTTTTCTGACCAAATACTTATTTTCCACCATAATTTAACATTCTTTAAAAAATCCTACAATGTGATTTCCTGGATTTTTCCCCTAATTTTGTCTCTCATAGTTGAAGTGTACCTATGATGACAATTACAGACCTCGCTCATCTTTCTAAGTAGAAGAACTTGCACAATCAGTGGCTAACTAAATACTTTTTTGCCCACTGTACATTTTCGATTTCTCTTTTCTTTTCTTTTTGTAGTAAGTTGTCTAACATATGTGCATACATGTAAGCCAGCCTAACCTTAATATCACAGCTGTTTACACAGCTGCTTGCACCAGCATTAGTCATGCCTTGTAAGCTTGCTGTAGATTGTGATATAGGTGGAAAGGTTCTTAATTACCTCTCTCCGGACATATAATTTGAACGTTGCGAATGTAAACTACCTAATACATCACAGATGACATTATAAATAAGAACTGAGAATTATTCCAATAGCAAAATGAATGGCTAGCATTGTCATATATTCTGACACTGGACTAACATTTTCTATTGAGGAGAACAATCTTCTGCAAACCATTAGTGTGTAGTCTTCAGTTCATGTACTGACAGAGCTTTCCTCGTAGCACAGTGCTGCTACCATGCGGTCTCTGTCAAACAAGGTTAGGCTCACCTGGTTGATGTGTACAGAGGGGATGGCCGCAGCGGGGACGGACGAGTGGCTGGGTGAGTTGGGCAAGGATTTGCACGGCCCGATGGCCAATTGCTGCTTCTTCCTCAGCGCCACCACCTTCTGAGCGACTGCAGACACACGTGTGAATTTTTCGTTACAGTGAAACAAAAAAACAACAATAAACAAACAAACAAAAAAAGACACCAGATGTGCAGTCAGTCAATCTGAACATCCAGATGTTTAAAAAATACCCAGAGAGACAGAGAGATTTTAAGGAATAGTCTAATAGCATCTGTTTTGAACAATTATTATGATTTGCAAATCGCTTTATATACTTATATACATATACATATTATATATACACTTTATACTACTATACCCCTGCTATCGGTCACCAGCTTAACTCCCAGAACTTTCCTGTAGACTCTAGTCTTGTCCTAGCTGTACCCTAATTACATCTGGTGTGGCCCAGGTGAAAATGGGGTTTTCTTTGAGTTACAGTTTCTTTCACTGTCCTCTAAGTCCTCTTAGGATTTATGTTTCTTAGGTTGATAAACAGGATGGAAATTGTCTTTCTGTTATTTATTGGTGCTGTTTATTGTCAATGCTTTTATTAATGCATGTGCAGTATGCTTTCAGGGGACAAATGTCTTGTGGATCATGTCTGAAGCATCTGCTTGTATTGATCTCTCCAATATTTTATTTCTGCTACAAAAAAAGGCTCTCGGTAGGAACTGGGTGGTGTGTTACTATGAGAAATCCACCCACCAGGGGGTGTACTAACCTCACAGATCATTACATCACACCCATTAACCAAACAGTGCAACGTACACTGCAGCAAACAGAACAAAGCTCTATCGAGTGCCGGTCCGGAAGAAGCCGATCCACCGACATAGTGTTGAGCATTTGCTGTAATTAACCATCAGCAGCTATAAGAACTGAGGGGGTGGGGGGGCTCAGCGTATCTTCGTCTTCCTCTGGGGAGATTGCGGGTGGCTCTCTGCTCTGCGCAGTTATGTAAATGCCACCTTAAAGCCGTGAGCCCCCATGGCGCTACCCTCATTAAACGAGTTGTTTGCTGGAAGCTCGTTTATCATGTTGACGGAATGGCCTGTCGCTTCCCTCCGGATTACATCCCAACGACATAAGTTTTAGGGGCGAGAGGAGAGAAAAACCAAGAGAACAGAGAACTGCGAGCTGAAAGGAGGAGGAGGGGGAGGATAAATGACTGGACAGATCAAAAAGTAAGAGAGCTACTGTTGCGTCACTGAGAATAAAAGAAGAGTAGTACAGTGAGAAAGCAACAGAGAAAAGCAGAAAGAAAGCACTGCAGATGAGAGCATCGGAAGGGAGAGGAAGAGGAACGAAAGTGAGAGAACTTTGCAGGCAAGCGGAGGCTGCTGTCTGAACGCTCTGGAGTGTCGAACTGACAACAAAACACATCTTTTAATTATTTCAAACACAGCCTCAGGAAGCAATTAAGCACAGGCAAGAGAGCCGGGCATCGCCATCTCGGCAATAACCAGCGCATGGAGAGGAAGCCATTGTGACGAGATTGGACAGCTCGGAGTGAAAAAGCACTGCAGCGACGCGGAGCAATAAAGACTTCAGTTGTTTTCCACCCAGCTAATATAAAAGCTGGGCCTGTGGGCATTAAGCATTCGAGAGTGAGAGCGTTCATCTAGGATCAGCTCCTTCCTGGCCATTAAATCAAATTACTAGGGACATGAGAGGAGAATCTGATCCTAAATCAGTGCCCAGCAGGGGGCTAGCTGTTGATCAAGTGGAGAAGTGTATTATTATAGAGTATATCATTTAGCTGAACTGCCATTTGAAAGATTCTAGAGGATTCAAAATTTAAGATTGTAACTGCAGTCTCCAACAGACCAACTTCAAGTTAAGTTCAAGTGCTTTGGGGGAGTGGTGGAGAAATTTCAGGCCTGTGGCTAAATTCTCTGATTATTGGCTTGTACCCTCCCACACCAATACTAGAGCAATGGTTCAAAACACTGTTTAACCTAGGAGTTTTTTAGGACAGTGTCCTGAAGCCTATAACATATAATACATCAATTTTTACTGTGTTCATCACCTGCTGTTCCTTCAGTCACAAATCTACACCCACTGTCCACTTTATTAGAAAGGCCTATCTTGTACTTTGAGGGTCAACTGACCACTGCCTGTTTGAGAGTGGTCCTCCACCCAAATATATATATATAGCCTATAGTGGTTCTGTGGCCAGAAAATGAGCTCTGATGAAAGGCTAGAGGATGACTAACACAAACTGTGCATCAACCGATGCATTACAGTCTCAAACCATACACCAGCAAGCCAGAGCTAGAGGCTTTTAATGAAGTGGTCAGCGAGTGTAAAAGCTAATTATGGACCCAATGTGAGCAACCTCTCATTTAATTAGATCACTGCAATACATGTTGAACAGGAGAAATTACATACAAGACAAATATGTATAAGATATATCCAATTCTAACTTTTAGCATTGTAATGAACATCAAAAAAAAATCTTGGTATTAGACTATTCATGTGATGTAAGGGCATAATTATATATCTTCTGCATTGCCACAAAAAATAAGTTTCTCAGTGTGATAGAAACAGAAACAGGAAAATAACACTAACGGCACTTGTAACAGACAACGCAACATTACGGAGGTAGGCTGCTTCTACAAGACCTTTCCACTGCTATTCAAATTGTTTCTCCTGTAATAATAAAATGAAGATCAATGAAGTAGTGTGTTTTGCAACATAACATAACTAAGTCTGATATTATCATGGACACACATGGAAACCGCCTGGTCATCAGCACACATGAAAGAGTGCTAACCAGGTGGTTGATGTCACTTCTTGTTATCACAAAAGACTTTAGTATTTGGCCATCTCACCATCCTGGAAGACTCTCTCTACATTGAGGCCGTAAGTGGAGCAGGTCTCGTAGTAGGTGGAGCGCTTCAGGTCATTGGACAGCTTACGGGCACGGGCATCATCGATTACCCGTGGGTTGGTGGCACTGATGGCATCTTGAGAGGGGAAAGACAACAGTATATGAGGAACACTACTGTACACAGTGCTGCAGTCACCATGTTCAGCTTGAAACCAGTTTATAACAAAGTAAGATATATTTCAATGTAGCCTCATCGTGCTGTGGTTAGGATTTGAAGATTTCTATTTTTCTTAAAACATCTGATTATTAGATTGCTTTGATTAAAAAAAAAAGTTTACTCATTTTTTTTATAATTAAACAGTACTAGTACATAGTAATATACAACACACTTCTCACATATAAAGTGCTGGTTAAGTCAGTAAAAAGGGTGAATATAAAGCATGTCAACTCATCTGATCTTTCCATTATAACAAAGGAGTTTATAAAGACACTGGCGTGGGTAGAGTTAAATACTAAAAGTGCCAGAGCATAGGAGTATACAAGTAATATGGAGAGTGCAGAAGTTAGTTATAGTATATACAAGTAACAAGACATATAACTGGTGTTGTGAGACATTGGTTGGCGAGGTTACCTAGTATCAAAAGAAAAAGGAAAGCTGGTGGTGTTTGTATACAAGTAATAAAAGAAGAAGAAAATTGGTGGTGTTCATTGAGCAGTAAGTAGAGCCAGAGAGCCAGCTGTGTTTAAAGCGTAATAAGGAGCGACGCAGAGCTACTGTGACTCACCCTGCGTCCCGACCAACACCATGGGCACTTCAGCTGTGTTCCTGTAGCTGGACAGCCGCAGGAAGTAGTTATAGACTGTCTGGAAACTGATCTCATCCTCCAAGCTGAAGACAAACACCACCGCATCCACCCAGGCTGCAAACTGAGCAAAAAAGACAGCATAGTCAGCCTTCACAAGTATATAATTACTTACACACAATTACTTACTTTTCAGTCTTAACTCAGTTCAGTCTCGTCCAGCTCTCTAGGCGTCTCTGTCCAATCACAGCACCATCACTCATTTTCCATGGACTTGTATGAGATTTGCAGTCACCTTTGTTTTTGAACGGGCCGGTGGTAAGCAGTGTTTGTGAACGCACTTGTAAGGACAGTGAACCACAAGGCTTACAATGTGTTGCCGTAGACATACACACAACCTTTCAAATTATTGGAACCGCTCATCCTTTTCCTGTTTTTGAACATTTATATTCAACAATTATACAAAGTAGATCTGAATATTATAAGCAACACAATTTTAAATTCATATTTTAAGTATTTTTGGAACTCATTGTAACCTAATTGTTCATATTGTTCAATATTTGATATCAATCATGTCTATTTTTGCTTTTTTAAATGCCCTTGATTTCAGAAGACAATGAATGAGCAGGTGTCCCAAATCTTTCATCCATATAGTGTATTAACAACATGAAACTGAAACTATATCAGCATCTCACTTTGTAGTACTACACTAAAAAGGAACAACATCACACATCAGAGGTAAAAGCGGTTACTCAAAATACCTGCCAAAGAATTTAGTAATGCAGAAAAGCTTATTTTTAATCTTTCATTATATTAAAATGACATTTGGAACCTCTAATAGACACACCCTTGCTCATGTGGATTATTTTGAATAGTTGTAATTCAGTTAATACATTTTACCCCACTGTGTGTGTTCATGTACTGTCTTAAAAACATACAACTTAACTTTAGAGGAGAACTGAAACACTGAGTCATCTGAAAAACTTGAGCAGCTTATGTAATGGTTTATTATTCGATTAAAAATGTTCAGTTTATCATTATAGTGATTTGAGGTCATATCGCTTGGCACTAATTCACTGTCCACTTAATGCTGTTTGTTAAAAGCTATGAAAGACAATGATTTGCTTTCTTGAACATTTTTTACAATTTTTCTGTAAATGTAATGCATATTAAAATGAATATTGCAAAACACTGTAAAAAAAATATTTAAATGGTTTCTTAAATAATCATATCTGGATCATCTCGAGGGCATTTAATGGCTCAAGTTCAGGATCAATCTGAGGTTGTGGCTAAAAGTCGATCATGAACTTTCCCACTGGCTGCTGGGAGTCATCAAGCCTCTTATGCATATTTGAGTGCTATATTAGACACTACATTTCTGTGGTAGAAAAATACCTTGATTTGCTTCTTTCCTCCTACTGCATCACCACTTTGAGCAAATTTCGTTTATCTAGCCATTTGTCATGGTAACGCTACCATATTGGAAGATCCGCTAGCGGAGACAAGAAGCTATAATACCCCGCCTGCTCCACCAGGACTAACCCTACTAGGAAGCATAGCATCTCCATCCATAGCCATCTCCCTTACTGCTGCACAGGAAGGGAGTATATGGTGGTGGAAGCTGCCCGGAGCCATCACTGGCTTGTAATTATGACGAGCTGCAGGAGAGTAAGACAACAGGGGCCACACTGTGGCTGGCCCCATGGGACAGCTATAGTGAGCGACAGAAATCGTGCAAGAGGCATCAATCATTGCCTGGTAAGGCCGATGCGATCACTGCCAATTCCAAATGAGGACTGGGAGAACGCACAAGAACCTCCCAGCAGTCATTTGAATTCAATGCACTTTTCACAGCTTTCAGACACCCTCGTTTTTCGCTGAGAGCATTTAGCACTGAGAGCAATTAGCTTTGCACTGCATTAGAAGGCTATAACAGCATTACTCCTAATAAATGATTCACCAAGCCTGCCGAAAATGTCTCTCTTTAATAAAGTTTGCTACGTTTTATTCTCTAATTTGCATCTGATGCTGAATGCTATTTAAAGCCGCCTGTGTAGAGCATGGTGAGTTAACGGTATACAGAAGGCATGGTTCAGTTTACACCATGGTGCCCAAACGCACAGAGCCAAGTATATTATCATTTATTTTAAACAGTAAATCAGCTATCAGCAATCAGCTTAAGATAAACTTAGCATGGCATGTTGCTAACTTGCTAACGGCTTGCAGCTTTAGGATTCCGGATGGAAGCACTGCTTGTGACATATGCACTGAACTAATCATTATACATTAATTAATATTATTGAGGAATATTAGAAGCTACTACCAGATGGCAATTTAATTATCATAATATTACCAACTGGGAAAATGCAAGCTGTAGCTACATTTGTACCATGATACAATTGTTTATTACAGTAATGGTCATAATGGCCATGGCCATAAATGATGGGCTATAATCATTTCTGAATATAGAAACAATATATTATAATATTATGTATTAGATAATCATCTAAATGCACATTATCCTCCAAAGTTAGTTTAATGATTTTGATAAATACTGTAGCCACACCTGGAGTTCTGGAGGTCCTCCCTCGTCTCGAATCAGGAGGAGATAGCTCTGTCCGTCCACCACAATTTCCTTTTTAAAACGGCCTCCTGCGTCAGAAAAAAATAATGCCTTGATTAATGACCATTCCACCAAACATCTGACAAAGTGTGCAAGTGTTTTTGATCTTGAGAAGAAGAAGAAAAATCACTTCAGACGAGCAGAGAAATAAATAAGATTTAAACTATTGAAATGAAAACTATTTGAACATTGATTTCCAGTTTTTAGTTAGAAATCTGGTCGAATTTTTTTTAAAAGAGCAGAAATTGTTTAACGCAGGTGTAATCAAATCTGGTACTGGAGAGCCGGAGTCCAACACAGTTTGGTGATCTCTGTACTAGCACACCTACTCAACATGATAAATAATGTGTGTGTGTATGTGTGTTGAGATTAGATGTCTGTGTCAGGGGACATCCCCAAACTTTTCTGGTCTTCACTCTACAAGGACCAGGAATAAGACACCCTGGTTCAGCTACCACTTTGCTCCAAATGGAGACAGCAGGAGAACAACATGGGGCATTTGCCTCCACAAAATCATAAAGCTCATTTCCTTCCCTGCCATGAAGTGATACAACAGGAAACATCTCTGCCAGTTTGAGAGCAGAGCACGCAGCTGATAAAAAAGAAAATAGAATATAACCTACAAAATGAAAAAGAGGAGATCTATCCAAGGTCACAACAAATGACTTCTACTGCTTGTGTGTGAAGGGTAAGCACAATCTTGGGTATCTAGCCCCTCACAGAAATGCAGAACTAGATGAACAAGATATACATTCCCCTGTGCTCTTGCCTTAATACCAATATCAATCTCATCAACCCCTACACCAGCCACCGGTTCTATACATTTCACTCTACTGATGCTCTCCTAACCTTGTGCCTTATGTCTGTATGCAAACTGTTTAATAGACAAGATGGTTGGTGAAGTGAGTATCCCTGCCTCTCCCGCAGCAGATTACGGTTCAATTCCCCAGCTGGGCAAGCACACAACTCTACACTTCTAACTCTACATTCCCCCCTGCCAGTGTAACATGATTTAAACCTAAATTACTCTGGATAAGAGCGTCAGCCAAATGCCATAAATGTATATGCACCACTGCAATGTGCTGACTAAACTGAAACAGCAGGCGAAATGCCAAAACATGAGCGCACACGAACTACGAAAATTGGCACCAATTTCAGAAAGCAGGTATGACCCCTACCTGGCAGGACTAACACTGCTGGGAAGGCAAGGGGAGGCGTAACCAAGTATTAGGGAAGATTTTATTATTATTATTATTATTATTATTATTTAAGATACACACAGTCAAACATCAAACAACATATTACTCATTTAGCCGTTTACACAATATGAATTCATATACAGTCAGTCAACACACCAATATTCAACGGGGAATTCAAACATTTTAAATATACCTGAAAAAGGAACTCTGTCTGATAGAACTTGTACACCTTAAACGGGTGGAAACACCCTACATAAACCACTAATTCGCCAACCAGCATCTGCAGTAACACTTCCTGTTAAACAAACAATGAAGTTAGTTCTAACTAGCCCTTTTTAGGTGAACCGAGTGTGCTAGAGTAGTGCAAATGCCACAATAAGCAAACCGGAGGAAACCTTGCCACTCATAGATTAAGACAGTTGTTACTGTAGCAAAATTCCAACACAGTTTAAGGCAAAAAAAACCCCCAAAAAAACCAAACAGAAACATGTCCACAAACTGTGTCCCATCTCTAAAATGCCAGGAATGCATGTTGAAATGTTTGAAGTGCAGAGTCCATGTATATCCTTGCTTGCAGGCTAAACTTCCCTTTACACTGCTGAGCAGATGCCAATGGAATGCATGGACAAGGCCATTTACTTGGTCTAGCTAACTGTAATGAGTCTACAGAGGCACAGGACGGGATAGCCCACCAGAGGCAACAGATGACAAATGTCAAATTATGCAAATTGACCCTTTACAGTAGATTTGATATCAAAACAAATGCAAAGGATTATGAATATCCTACAGGTAAAGAAAAAAGTCACATGTTATTTGCATCTCCAGTCTCCTACATTCTTTTGATAGAAAAAACAAATTAGCTGGTCAACAAGCCTAAATGGTCAAGGCTAACTGATGAACTAGCCACTATCTGGTGCAGCACACAGGAGTATTTCCTGCTCATGATCTTAGATTCCATATTTGAACCAATTCCCTTTAGGATGAGGTGCGTAGTAGAAGAACTGTAACTCACAAATTCTTAGGCGTTTAGATGTTGTCATAATATGATGAGATACAGGACAATATGTATGCCACATTTTACTATCATTAATGAAGTACAAAGAGTAGGAAGGGCTCACTGGCTTTTGAACACAGACATCTTTTGTTGTCATCAAAAGCTGCTTCTTATAATTGCTATCTTGTACACTACCGTGCACAGAACGTCTTAATAACAGCAGATAATTACCATCTAGCTGAGAGGCCAAGTCTCAACATGTCATCAGTGACTGGGGAGAAAGCAAGCCAGTAGCTCTGGATCTGATTCACTCAGATATATATATATATATATATTTATTTGTCTTTCCATACAGTTATAGACTGACAATTAATGAAAGTTGAATGCTGCTCACATGATGCTTGACGCATCTCAGCCCAAACTGTTTTCAGGAATCTACCATCCTGCCTTTCCTTGGCAAAATCTGAGGTTTTATAACATACTCCAGCAGTTCAGACCTTGACACAGCAAAAACAATCCGCAATCCCAGCCTGACCCACTGTTGCTATGGCAACCATCTGAACTACCTGGCTGCCAATCGGTGCGCTGCCAGTGTGGAGGGAAATCCACTGAGACATAGTAACAACAAACAAACCACCACCAACCACAACAACCACAACAACCACAACTACAACATTAGAGCCATTTCTTAACAAACCTTTTCAAACCAGCATTAAAAACAGCTTAAAACATTCAGGAATGAGCAAGTCACTGGGCGTGTCTGTGAGTGAACCTGAGAAACTCCTTCCAGAGGGTCATTTCTATTCAGTCGAATCAAGCTAAGAACTTATTGTCTCTCAATTATTCAAAAGAAATGGGCCCTGTAGCTTAGATATTTGTATGAGGAGCTACCTGAAAGTCAGGTAAGGCTAAACTGAGCGCATTCAAAATAGAAATGCATGAAGAACTGGTAAACATGTCAATGAGTCAAACATAAGCCTAGACTTAAAGACCAATCTGGCTCACAGCTGCAGAGAATCAACACAGAAATTGTTTGGAGGTAGAGCTATAAGCCAAAGTGAGACACACCTTCATTTCCAAAGACTTCAATTCAAAAGAACATACTGAAGCTGTTAGATAAGTATAAAATCCAAAAACGAGAACCTCTGTTAGCACCAAGTTCTAAAACAAGCAGCATGTGTTGTATAACCATCAGGGATGCAAGAGGATATTGGCATCATATAAGTACAGACAGATTCAAAACGACATCAGACAGAAGTTTAGATTTGTACATTATAAAGCAAGTGTGTACTGTTTGGAGGAGCAGAACGTTTGGGTGACAACGCTAGGCTACTGTGCTAAACACCTGTTTTTACATTTTACTGAATTTCATCACTGTCACGCATAACCGCATATCTCCAAAATGGCAAATTTGCAGGGGGAGAAAACAAATGCATGAAAAAAATTGAATCAGGCAAATGCTCAACACAGCTAATAAAGCAATGACTTTGCATCTTAAATACTTAGTAGAGCACCCTTTTGCTGTTATGACTTTCTGCAAACATGACACCAGCTTCTGGCAGTGTTCCTGGGGAATCCTAGCTCATTCCCCATGGGTAATTGCAGTCAGTTCTAGACATACAGCTAATCCATAGGCCTGAAAAGTTCCAGTTTTGTCTCAGTGCTCTGCAGAACAGAATTCCAAATCTTCTGTGGAGTGAGTAAACAAAACTGGAACTTTTTTTTTTAGGAAAGTTTGGATCTGCTGCATGTCTGGAGGAGGAGGAATGAAGCATATGCCTCTGGCACTGAAAATCTGCAGCGTGTGGATGGCAAGCATCAAGAAATCCTTATGCTTCCTGTGAACTGAAGCTTGGGCGTCATTAGACCTTCCAACAGGACAATTATATCAAGCATCCCTCCAAGTCCACCAAGGTTTGGTTTCAGAAGTCGCCCTGAAGATTCCTAGAAGATTCTGACCGTTACGGTCATCTGACTTGAACCCCATTGAAAATCTTTGGTGGGATTTGATGAAGGCGGTTGTAGCGTACAAACAAAGAGGAATGGGCAAGATTCCTCAGGAATGCTGCCAGAAGCTGGTGGCACGGGTTTCTGTCATTCGGTAACTTTTACAGTCACTCAAATTTTGGAATTAGCCAGAATGCACATCCCTAATAAATTAATCCAAGACAGAATTCAGCTTTGTCTAATTGCAACATGTGGGAAGATTTGGCCAACTGTACAATGCCTGAAAATACTAGCTGTTCATGATTTTAGTCTTTTAGTGTACCAATTTTCCAAATTAATGCAAATGTTGGTGGTTGTTCCTACAAAGACATGAACAGTCAGGCAGGTGATCAACCGTTCGCTTGCGGTCAATCTGACCCCTTTTTGAAACTACAACAGCAAACTCCAAAAGCAGCTTTATGTGTTACACCTACCTCTTTTGATAATGTGATGCAATATGATCACAATATACTGTTTATATTGTGCTGGATGATTGAAAGCCAGATAAAGGGAGACAGCAAATCTTCTATGTCAAAGACCTCATCTTCATGGTTGTGAGACAATTGTATGAGGGGAAAGTTGGGAACTTTGGCTTTTAAGAAAAACACTGCTTTGATAGAGCTGCAGAATCAACTTTTGCCGTAGTGGAAAAAAACAAAACAAAAAAAAAAACATGAACAACTGAAGAAACAAATAAGTGTTTTTTGTCAGGAGAGAAAAACACAGTCTAGGTGCCAGTGGCAACTAGGAATGGGAAGCAAGAGAAAGTGTAATGGAATGAGCATGCTGTGATGTAGTTTCTGATGAAACTATCACAAAAACATTGTGAAAGAATCTGTGCAAAATGCAGAACAGACTTAAATGAAACAATTTTCATATTTGTCCATTGCATGCTGGTTCAAACCATCCCAAGAGTAGATTTAGCTACAGATCTTCCCTACATGTCTAATGAAGCAGATGAAACATTTCAACTGTTATTATTTTTATCTGTACAGACTAATACACCGACAGATATTCACACAACGCACCACAGTAGCACAACAGACCGGCCAGCAGGTGGTCTGGTTGTGTTTGTGACCCCTACATGCCTCCCACACCTGTCCCTCCCACCCCCCTTCCCCTCATTCACTCACCCTCTGGTGACTCCTCCTGGACATATGTTCCCGTCAGGTACCTGTGCACCAGGGCTGACTTCCCGCTGGAGAGGTTACCCACAATGCCCTGCAAATTGACGCAGAAAGGAACATTGAAGTCGGAGCTGAACAGAATTCAAAACAAGGGAACAATGTCATGTAAATATTGAAGCAGTTATTAAAATGTACCGTCATTATTTTTACCATTTATAATTTCCAGTTCTGCTGTATTACAGACTGCATCAGCTGTCCCAAAGCCCATCAGCTTTTTGCATGGTGCACCGTCAACCTAGCAGTAACACTTTACATGCCTGTAAACCCCCCCAACAGCACTATGCCTAATACACTCAAACATACAAACACAATGCGACAAAATTGTACACCAATAGTGTACCTGTCAGGTAGGTGGGGCTCATACAGTAGCCACTGAGTGGATGTACAAAGTAGATGTTTCTAAGATGTTATTTGACAAGGACAACTAAATGATGCAACATCCTATGTCAGTACAATACACTACTAACAGCCTTCAATTGGGTCAAATAGCTCAATCTGTCTTTTTTCTAGCTCTCACTCGCCACAGGGAGCCTCCAGTTCAAAATGGGGGAAAACAACTTTCGTTAACGGTTTGCCGCCAACAGATGGAGAAGTTTCCTCACAAGAGGAGAAAAAGAATCTATGAATGCAGTATTTTGGCTTTTTTTTTAAGGAGTGTCCTCCACAAACACATATACACAAATACTCTCATATACAAATGTTGTTGCTACAGAGCAAAGAGAACTTCTTATCTGGACTATAAACCGATTATGTGGCTTTCAGTTTAAAGGTATTTTACCTAGGCATAGCTGAATGACACACGTTTGGTATGTAAAAGTGATAAACTGTGAGTCTAAAACACTGCTGTATTTTCAGTGAAAAGAAATACCGGCATAACACAAAACAGAGCTATAAAACCGAGCAATTCCAAAACCTCAAACCTGTTACATAACAGTCTTGACCTTCCACTAGCAAAAACCTTTCAAGCCCTAGTCAACACTAGTGACGCAGTAACACTGGAGAGCAGAACATTACCACCAGACATCAAAAAACGATCCAAAAGATCTCCTGGGGTGCAGGGCTAAGATATCATCCAGTTGTAGAATGGATATAGAAAACCCCAAGGAAAACCTTGTTCTTTCTATATTTATGCATACTTTCATATTCAAAACCAAATATGCATTACAGGAAAGATCGGGAAGTAGATCTTTCTTCAAAAAAGACAGAGTTTGGTTGGGAAGTCATATGCAAACACCTTTGCTGATTTCTCTTATAACCCAAACAATCGGTTCATACTTTTAAAGATGTGTCATAGAACGTATATAACATTCTGGAATTGTTTAGAAGTTCTAACTTTTTGGAATATGGTAATTCAAATTCTTTCTTCATTAACTGATCTGCATTTTCCTGAAAAGCCTGTCTCTACATCTTTTACCTGACTACTTTTCCTATTGCAAATAGAGCACATAAATTATGGTGACAAGCCCACTACATGAATAACATAATTAAACCAGTCATCGTGCCTCTGTATGAACAACACAGGCCTTATGTAATCTTAATGGACTACAAAGCTCCAGCTCATCGAGGTGGCATAATTAGGCAACAGCTACTAGAGACTGGGGTACCTCAAATGGAGTGGCCTGCACTTTCTCCAGACCTGAATCCCTGAACAACCTATGGGACCAGTGGAGTTGCCATGTAGAGGCTCGTCACTCTGTACCCCTGAACCTCAATGACCCGAGGGCCACCCTTGAAGAAGAGTGGGATGCCAAGCCTCAACAGACAAAAATATATATTTTTATATAATATATAAATATATTTTTTCTTTTTTCCGAATACACTGCAAAGCTATTAAGAAAGCTCCTCACAGTTGGATAATGAACTCTAATCATACCACAAAAATAATCCAAGAGAAATGGAATGTTCTCAAATAGCAGCACCAGTCACCTGACCTAAACCTTACTGAAGAAAAGACAGTGAGACTTTCATCCAAATATTAAAAATAATCATTTTACTTAAGATTGTTAGTCCAATAAAACATGGGGGTGCTAAAGCAGGAATGTTACAAACCAATATTAAGTCTATCTAGAGCTCTAAAACACTCTAAACTAATGTTTGTGTCACTGCATGTTGCCTCTGGCCTGTAGTAGATTTTTTTATTTTTTTTTCAAGGGCACTGCAATCCAGCTCAGTCCTGCCATGCCTGAGAAAATTCAATTGCATCCCTGTGACTCTGGTGCTCCGAAATCCCTGATTGTGGCTTGAAAGAAGCATGCTTGATCCCCTCAGGATCCACCGTGTTCTCACAGGACAAGGTGCAAGATGCCTGTGTGTCTAGAAAGAACAAAGGCTCTGACAACGCAAACATCCTCTTTCCCCTCTCTTTAAGTAGCAAGTGGGTGATTAAGCCGCGTTTGGGTTTAATTACGGGGATGAGGACGCTGAGCGGCCTTAACGAGGCTTTAGGAGGAGCGATCCTCCAGAGCGATGCAGACATAAATACACTCCTGATTATGCAAGTGGAGGCTCGAGGCTTCTTATGCAAAAGAAGGTTAGAAATCTCCTCAGAGCATGATTGATTTAAATGTTTTATCAGCGTGTGTTCTTTTCTCATCAATGTATAATGAGTATTTCACCGAGGATCCTGTTAAAGAACTGAGAAACAGGCACAGTATGTTGAAGAAAACTGTAAAGCAATGGTCTATATAGTGACAATCATAGCACCTCATGTTCGGAAATGAGGATAATTCATTAGTAAGTTATTAATCCTTAAAAAAAAAAAAATAAATAAATAAATAAATAAATAAATAAATAAATAAATATACATACACACATCATATTTTATCAATTATGGTCATAGTAAAGAAAGAAATACAAAACATACCATGATCCTATAAAAGTCAAGAGAGGAAAACAGGAACCTAGGAATATTTTCCCCACTGTATTACAAGAGTCCTCACTGATGCTTTTTCTAAACGCCTATTCTGCAGGATTATGCAGTTAAAAAAAACAAGGATCCACTGCTGTGTCCTTTCCTTCAGCTGCTGTATCGAAAGCAATGCCACTGATGAAATAATGCACATGATTATGTTAATTCATTCCGGTAAGTGGAGAAGAAATGGAAATCTAATTGAAATGGGCATGGTTTTAAGAAGCTAGATTTTTCCAGTTTTGAACTGACCATTAAAGGCTAGCCACAAGTGGTAGAGAAGGCAATCCACATTTATATATATATATAGAATATTTATTAGAAGTCTAATTTGTTTTACCTTTTAGTGATAAGTAAAACATGCACAACAGGATCGCTGATGACTTAAGGGTTAATCTAAGTAACCTCATAGTTGATTGACCAGAGAAAAACCTTCAATTTATACATGTGCTGATAAGCAAAATTCTTGTTTGTTCTGTGCAAAGCAAAGAAAATCCCTTCATAGTTTTGCCACATTGTTGTCATTACCACAGCATGTTAATTGCACAAAAATAACTAACCATATTTCTAACAATGTAATTACATCATTCCATTTTAACCATGGAACAAATTGTTTAATTTAGGAGACAATATAAGCACTGTAAACTTTACATTACAACAATGTGTGTGTGTGTGCGCGTGTGTGTGTGTGTGTGTGCGCACACGAGCACGTGTTTGAGAGAGAGAAAGAAACTTCAAAGAACTCTAATGATTGATGCGGGAGGATCATTTTCAGGTACCGTCAGCGGTCTAACCTGAAAGTGTCACTCACTGTCAGCGGCACATCTGCCCCGCTGTGTCTCTGTGCCAGCGACGCCAGTTACAGTACTGTTTATGGGAAAGGTTTTTTTCTGCACTTTTCCCACTGAATTTACAAACTGTGACATTCTCCCAAGCCTCACAAGCAACAGTTCCATTTGTCTGTTCATATTTTTTTGCATTTCATTACTTGTATGATGCTTTTCATTTGAGCATGCAGGTTCAGGACTGATTTTGTTTTAATATCCTTCTGTTAAGTAGTGAAAAAAAAAAAGCTTAAGAAGCTTACCACTTTGAGCTCGGGCACTGATCTACTCAATGTCCACTCCTGACTGTTGACGAAGGAATCTGCAAAAGAGAAAGGACAGTCATTGTTAACACAAATCTGGTGTAGGGCTGTCGCATTGATTTTGAAATAATAGGAGTATCACAATGCCTGATGACAAATGGTGCTTTGGCAAAAAACACTCATCATTGGGCGAACATCAAAGGTTTGTGTGACTGAACAGAGAAGAATATTTAGTTCTCTACAGCTTAAATGTCTCCCTCCCCATACAAAATACTTTTACATGCAGACAAAATGATGTCAATCTGATGCTAGTTTATTTAAAAACACTGAAACTGTACTAAACCTTTAATTACAGACACCTCTAAATTAGTGTGCTAAATGGTAAAAAAACAGGCAATCTTTGAGGCTGTATACATGCCCAGGATGCACTGTGATCGGATTATGATCGGATAACTAAAACCTGTGTAAACAGAGTGTAAATAAATTAAGTGTAAACAGAATGCGTTTTCTGTGTCTGGATACAGTTATGCAAGTGGATATAGGTCTGTCGAGAAAGATAAGTATTTCTTACTGGATACTTGTTTGTGTGTGTGTGTGTGTGTGTGTGTGTGTGTGTGTGTGTGTGCCCACTTATTCACCAGTAGACGATCAAGCATATTCTGTATGACCCTTATTCTGTTCCGCAACTATTCCTCTAAACAGAAGATCTCAACATCTCTAGGAGCTGTACCACAATGTTACCACGACCCTGCTGGATTTTGTAGAGAGCAATGGTCACGCTACCGAAATCACAGCAGCTGCGGGACAAAACCGATGCAGATGATTTACTGCCTAAACTGGTAACAGCAGAGGAGATACCATGTTTACAGTTGTCTACAGAAAGTAAAACTGAAATGATGTACGTGATTTTTAAAAAAAAAAAATATTTTTTTTTAAATACACGTCCAAACTAAACCAGATCTCATGAGGTCACACTGGAGACACACATTTTAGCCAAAAAGTGTAAGCAGAATATGAACGATCTGAAAGTGAAGGAGCCTCGCCTGGGTACTTTTCAAGCTCTGCTTGAAAAGCACCTTCCTACATAAAACAAATGACGGGTTGCAGCTGCATCCACACAGATTAAATGTACTGATTAAAGAGGACATGTATGGCTCATTTTCACAACAACAACTCAAGTCTGTACTAAAAAGGCTCTTCAGTGGAGCATCCTTGAGGAATGATGGTAAAATCTAGTCCGACGTTTACACTGTGTACAGTAAACCAGTCCCTACAGCACACACAGAACAAGCAATGAGAAGCCAAAACATTTTGAAGCCCCCACTCTCTTCACACAATGGCGTGTAATGAGGGTGCTCTAGCGGCATAGCAGGTACTCAAATTAAAAGTGAGCGCCCCTCTAAACTGATCCCAGACCAGTGTCATTCTGCGATGGGATGAAAAGTTTACAGATAACATCTTCCCTCCGGTTTAGGGTTCAGACAGTGTGTCTCCATGAAGCAGGTGGGGAAAGGCGTGCAGCCCACACACAGCTTACTGCTGACGTTTGGGAGTGCTCAAGGGAAATCTGGGAAACGAGTAGTGTACTTCCAGTGAAGCAGCCTACAGCTGGTGTTTAAGGGCCAATAATTGGAATACTTTTCTTAAATGTCATTTCTGTCAAATTAGAAATTTCACTCATTTCCACAATGCTGACTTCACAGTAATAATGACACTCAGTCAACCACTGGGTTTGGAGGCAATGAGGGGTAACGAGAGGAGCCATTTCTTGCTAAGTAAATATTTCCCTCAGAGAAAAGTCAAAGACTATAAGAATAATGTGGCACCACGCCCACATTCATAACACTAAAACACACTGTTCCCAAAACTGAGAGACAAACACACAATTCCAGGTCAGCAGAAATGCGAAAGAGGTTAGGGTGACTTGACACCTGTCATTCATTCAGCACTGCAGTACTGGAGGACGAACCCAAGCAAGCTCTCCTTAAAAGGTCCTATAACTCAAATTGATGATCATATTGATGACACATTTCCATCTATCCCACGGCACTTGAACAGGAGTGCCTTGGGATGTCTTATTTGACCAAACTTACTTCAGAAGATGAAGTACTAGGTTTTGGTTAAGGCTAAATTGTTCTTCTGAAGTTTCTTTATGAAAATGTACCATTTTATTTTTTTAATCAAATTCAGATGAACTGGCCTTTTTAGCTTAAAAAAGTACTTCAGTTAACATTCAGTAACAGCAAGAAATTGGAAGTATATGGATTGCATTCATAATTTACTTATACATATGTGGAAGACTTATGTGCATCAAGAAAAAGCTTCAGCACAAGGAAGCCCTATTAGCACTTAATCACTAAAAGAGTGAGAACCACCAAGAACCTACAGCAGGTTTTCAGCCAGTTTCAGGATCCTTTTATTGAATAGTTTAAAGTAAAGACCCAAGACATATTTCTATATGACTGTTTGTAAACATGAGAAGCATTTGCTTGATCAGACATGTTAGCTGGATTGAAGGACATAGAAGCACCAGCATGTTTAATAGAATTAATATTTGCAGACCGCCCATGAAGAGGCAATTTCGTTTGCTGACTGGCTGAGTGACTGACTGGTGAACCTTGTTGAAAATAGCACGCACAAGGACTACCTCTTGTTTGCCTAGAAGAGACATTTTCTTGTCTGAGGACATTTGCCACAAAGCTAACAAGTATATGCTGTCGTGGGAGCTGTAATCTTATGTAAGCTGAGGTTTGGTCTCCTTGCCTGCAGTGTTGACTCAACATTGCAACTGGGCACTGGCAGTATCGCTACTGCTGCGTTGGCATCACTATTGTGCCGGCCGCTGGCCTTGCCCAGCTACATTACCACGGTGTTGGTCACAAGCCATGTTCATGGTCCTGGGCCCTTCACATCCATAAAACAAATATGTGGTCTGTATCTTCTGCAGAGTGCAAAGCTCGAGTCCTTTGCCAGGCAGGGTCACATGAAATGTTACAAGAAGCAGAACAGATGTGATTTTATACCACAGCAACCTTTTTAAAGTAAAGCATATACTTTTGGTCTAAAACTCCCCATTGTTGAAATGCCAATGATGATTCTATGTAGCCAGTGGCAGACGGTAAAACTAGGCTTGCCTGGTTTTTCTTGTTTTCGATTACCACAGTTAGCTAGCCCCATGGCTGGATGCCAAGCATGTTGTGAAGCACAAGACAATTTCTGCCAAGCGGAGTACTACAGTACTTTCCATGCATTTACATGTTTCCGTCAGAAATTCATTGCAATGCCATGGTGTCCAACAAACAATGGCAGCTAATAGAGACTAGTTATGATTCAAAGTGCTGACACCAAGGTATTGTGTGTTGTACCGGTAGTAGAATCAGGTGCAATGAAGCGGATTTAATTTTTCCATCTAGAGTTTAATCAAAGTTGAGGCAACGATGGCAAAAACAAACAACTACAGTGAAAAGAGAGAGAACAGAATGCCTGTTGTAACTTTGCGTAAAGTTCCACCTTCTTATCTTTTGCTCAGCGATTACATCACCTCTAACATTTCAGAGAGCCCGCACTGAATCACTGCAAGAGTTTCCCTAAAATGCCTGACACACACACACACACACACACACACAATACAAATCAACACATGTTTTATTAGGTTAGATGGCAGCACTAACAATGCCAGTGAATAAGACTACAGCTCCTAACAGAACCTGGTGAAACTCTGGCATTGTTTTTCATTTTAACCTGAAAATGAGGAACAAACAAACATTCAAGATTCTGCAGGTTTCTAGGAACATACTTTAATTTTGAAATATTCACCATATTTACTATGTTAATCCCTTTGTACAAAAAAAGTGTTTTGAGTCATATCTCCTCCATCGAAGCTGATGTATGATGACTGTCAGGTGGATTTGTTGTCCTCATCTAAAACTTGTCCATGCCAGCTCAAATACACACTGCCCTCACAGCAAAGGGGACACTCATTTCAAAACTTTGACTTTTCATTCAAATTGATAAGCTGACCCAATCATTGGCAATACAATTTTGGTGTGGAAATAAGTTTTTTCACTAGTGGTGGACTTTTGGAGCCCCCCCACAAAGTGTGTGTTCACCAGTAGCCCTGCACAGGGTTATGAAAAAGGGTGGGATCCTCTCCAATGTAAGGGTGTTTCTCTACTCGTCAGCTTTACCTAAACGAACCAAACACGAGCATGGGGTCACTCCCCCTTCGCAAAATCTAGCATCAACCTTCTCCGCTCGCTCCACTGACGGCATGCCGTCCGCATCTTCCAGCTTCATTACAGGTGAGTCTCCGTGAAGACCTGCCTATGTTTCTGTGCTTTAACTTCTTCTGTCTGAAGTTTTAGTTTAGCAGGCCTACCACACTCCACAGTGTTTTAAAACTAGTCACATTAGAACTGCATTCATTAACGCAGTCGCCCCAGGAAAGAAAAGATGAGTGAGAATTGGGCTACAGCCACAGTAACGTTACATTATTTTTATGTTCTGTGAAGTGTACATGATCAAAATCGTGGTTTAATAAGACAGGTTTAAGGATCCTGCGGTTAGATTGCAATAGATAGAATGCAAATATGTCAGTATGAACGCTAAGCAAACCTGGACTAAAATGTAACTATGCATAAATTGTTTTGCTTGGTCTGGACCAAACTACAAGCATCAACACACCTTAAAAATGCTGAATCTTAGGCTTAGGACAGAACGTAGGACAGAAATCAAATCAAACCCAATAATGATCACATTTACCAAAACTAAAACAAAAGTGAATGAGGCACTCAGAATTCATGTAGAATACAGAACATCTTTGTCTAGCACAGCATAGTGATTAGTGTTGTTGTGTTTGTGCCAGTTTTCACTTCACTGATCTGTCCAATTTAATCAAAATTATTATTCAAAGTCCCAGGGCTACGAGGGCCTCCTCCTTCTGAACTGACATGAAAAAAAAACAAAAACAGATTAACTGCAGTAAAGAGGAAGAGGTGAAGAAATCTCAAGAGACGTTACACACATTCTCAGTATTAATTATTAATAAATAAATAAATAAAAACAGACAAACGTTTCAGCACAAACTAATTCCAGCAGCAGCATAAAGTTCACTTTAATTGATTTGGGTGTTTTTGAATGTATACTGCAGGACTTGAGACCAGGTCATAACCAAACTCATTCGACTACATTAGTACCTCCTATGTGCTGCTAATCTGCAACAAGTGCGGACATGACTCCCTCCTGAAGCTGCTGCTCAAACAGCATGATATCAGAGCTGCCTTTCAATCTGCCTTCCAAATGCATGCGTCTAATGTCCCCCGGTGCCAAATTCCCATTAGAGACGCTGCAGGAATGACTGTCACCATTACTCAACTTACCACATTCACCCTCAGACTTGAGACTAAGCTAGCCAAGATATACATGTAGGAGCTTAACCGTACAAGCCATTGTACGGTTAGAGTATCCAGATCAGTGCAGACCATGCCGCCTTTCTCTCTACAGAACGAGGCGTTTGCTTCAGACCGGTACAGATTTTTTTTCTGCTAGAGGTGGTAGGGGTGGTAACCAGAGATGGCAAACATGCGTCATTAGTCAAGAAGGAGTTCAGAGGCAGAGCACATATCAAAGAGCTCTTACTCCAGGTGTAGCTCGCCACTCGAGATCTGCAGTTCAAACAAACAGAGCAAGTCCTGTTCTGAGCAAACTGCGAGCTGCAGAAATAAATCAATAATCGCATTAAACAACCAAGTTAACGTCACAATTTCAAATCTTCTGCGATACGTGACATGATGGCCCACCACTGTGAACTGGGCTAACCAATGGAACGACAAAAAAGAAAGCTGTCGCCAAACCTACAGGCTTCTGATACCTTTGTGATGTCAATCGTTCAAAGCCTTAGGCACTTTGAAGCAAGTTAGGAAAATAACCCTGAGCCTGGGTTGACAGTTACTGTCTCAAGCACAAACACACACTAAAAGCATAAAAAAAACACCAACAACCCAGAAAGAAACAGGTTGGAGACATGCCAACAAAAAGTGCAATAGACTGCTTTTGGATTAACCTGCAGTATTATGTAAAAATGACACCTTTTACATTACAGTGCTCGAACCCTCCCACTGCTTGCCCTTCCTGCTCACATTCTTGCTCCTCAGCCAGGCCAGCTCATTTACCAGCAGCTTGTGCCTAAGACGTGACACCAAAAACCCAACAAAGGAGCTGTAACCGAGAGGAGGTCTGCTCCTTGGCAGGTGAGGACAGGCAAGCCCACCCCTCCTTAGGGGTTTTGGGCTTTCGTCCCATGAGAGCCTGAATGCTGGAGCCATCTCCAAATCCGTTAACAGCTAGCTCGTCAATCAACGGGGGGGGGGGCAGGTCGAGACAAGTGTACCGGGCCGGGCTTTTGGTGGAACACGCCTTGGCTTAGCACAGAGAGGTCCGGAGTGTTAAAGACACACCTAGATTCTGCCGATTGCCTGCCTGACACATTCAACCACTCGATCTAGGGCGAGCTTCCGGGAAGGACAGTCTCTATAGAGACGGCAGGCAAAATAAAATCACAAAAGAGGCGTTGCTGTTTGGAAGTGTAAACCACTCCTTTAAGTAGCGAGTTCTGGCAGGGCAGTTCCTGTAACGCTGTGCTCAAAGGCAGTCATAAAGGCCTTGTGTAGAAAAGGCCATGTCAGAGGTATCAGAAGTGCCCTTGGTTATGTAAGACAAAGTTAGGCATGTCGTTGTTAATATTTACACTTGCATGAAACTCTTATCGATTTTCTCTTGAGGGCTGCTGTACTGGCTGAACACACTTCTCTTTCACGAAGAAGAGGGAGGAAAGGGAGGCACGGGGAAGGAGAGAAAACTGTTTTTGTTTGCCTCTGCATTTGTATAAGTGTTGAAACGTCATGGCAAAGTGACTCACGTAGGTGACAGTTTCACTAACAATTAAGGGCTGGAATACACTGGAATACACCACACGCTGTCTACAGAAGGAGAGCTAAAACCAGGGTTGGGATTGTCAGGGTTTTCTTCCATTGTTCACACAGATGGAAGAGCTCCAAACTTAGCCTGGAGTACTGCCAACATCATCCTTCTACCTCACTCCAGCCACCTTAACTTTCTTACCTAACTCATGAACTTCAGGAGAAGGCTATTTAAAAAACTGCCCATCACTCACTCAGACTTCACGCTCTCCACACATAGCACTGCATTTTAACACTTCGAGTTTTGCAGGGGGTGGGCAGAGGACATGTGAATGAACAAAAAGCTGTCCCCAAATGTGAAAGGGCTAAAAGGCTGAAGATAATTATCCATGTGTTCTTGACCATGGCAATACAGGGCAATGTGCTCCTCGGAGGAAATGAATGTATGAATGAATAAAAGAACGACAGAATACATAAATGGCTTGCTACAATCCTAGAACCTGAACAAAAATATGGGGGATAGGAGTATGACACAGCATTGTGGATATACTGCTGTAGGCAGCTTAGGATACTGTAGATCTAAGATGCTCTATACATGTGTGGGCAAAGCGTTACATGACGAAGTTACATGCATCTGCAGATAAACGCAACTACAGGCAATCTTTTTCTCTGGCACCTTTAAACATCATTCTATCAGTTAATCCATAGAGTATGCACTGTTCGTTAAAACATGCACAGTAATAATTTGTATTAATAATTTTATTCACATGTATATATACTGAAGTATTAAAACTTTGGAAGCAACATATTTGAGATAAAAAGGCTAATAAATTGCCTGACCAAACAAATCTCATTTACGGAGTTACTGAATGATGCATCTAACCTCTGGAGCCTAACCTCCATTTCCACATAACTCTTTATGGCTTTAGTAATTTGCCTGGATCTTTTCAGCCTAGCTCAATTTCCTTCTGGGGTCTGGACTCTTCGGAGAGAGCAGAACCTTTCACAATTGGAGGCTTGCGGGCTGCGAGGCTGTGGGAATGAGACTCATGAATTTAACACAGCTTACCTTGACCTTTGCTGAAGTCAATGCCAGTGAGTGTCTCTATGGCAACAGGCTGCATTTTTTTATTCCTGACTGGGGGATCTCTGCCAGCTGGTTGGCTTTCAGTGCAGGGCTCAGATTTGTTGCTGGACGACGGGCCCTTTCTCTTGAAACGACTTGTGATTAGCTGCCAAAACTTAGGCTCTGCCGAAGTTGGTTTTACGGGCTTGGTGAGTTTGGCAGGGGCTAAGGGGACCTCCATAACGGAGACCTTTCCCCTGCTCTGAAACTCAATGTACTGCTTACTCCTCTGGTCCTCATCTCGCTCATATGCAGGAGACAAGGTCCTGCCAGTCAAATAAGAAAATGGACGAGTGGAACGGGTCACATCCTCTCCCACACTTGTTGTCCGTGCCCTTTCTTGTGTGCTGTCTTGCTCTGGCTGGTTACGATTCCGTCTAACCCTTAGACTTAGGCTCCTCCGCAAGGAGCTGAATTTCTTCTTTTGTCCATCTGGCTTGCTGTAAGTAGGCGCAGACACAGCTGTAACCTCTTTATCCTGGGCCTTTTGGCCAAAAAGCCTCCATCTGAAGCCAGATCGAGGCAAGCTAGCAGCATCGCTAGAAGTGCGGTTAGCCAGCTCGTGCTGGGAAGCACTAGCCTCCTTCAGCTCCAAAACGGTCATGCTAACTGGCCGTGGCCTTCCACTCGTCCGCAGGGGCCGCCGGGCTAGGACCTCTTGTTGCGGGTATGGGGGCAGTCGGAAGGAGGGCGGCATATCCGGTTTGAGGCCATCAACGGTACGGAGCTCAGCTCTCCTGGATCTGCGCTGTGGGGGGACGTCCACACGGTCAGTTTTACCTCCGTTAGTCACAATCAGACTGCTGGACTGCGAGGCAGCCAACATGCATATACTGTGAGGTCTCCTCAACCTTTCCTGGAGGTGCACCGTCGTAATCTGCTGCTTTTGGGGGTCATCGGGGGAGCCATACATGCTCACCGTCCTCCTGCTGCCAAGGAGCTGCACCCCTGGGGTAGACCTTCGCAGGACCACCACATGGGGTTCTGCTGTGGCCTCTCCAGAAGCAACATTACAGTATTCCTTTACAGGTCCGTGGCCAACTACAGAAGTCGAGGTGAGCTCCTTTGCCCGCGTTGTTCTCTTGTCTGAGGCTAAGTTGAAATCTGCAACAGACAGATTAAGCTGGGAACTGTCCTGAAGCAGTGCAGGAAACCGGTCTGTTTTCATTCCTGGCTCTTCCAACCTCCCCCCTTCGCTTCCCAGCCCGCCCGTGCTGCCGCTCAGGTAAGGCCACCTGTCAAGCTTCTTCTCAGGCACCCTCCTCCTTTGCCTTAGGCTCTCTCCCAGTTCCTCCCGCTTTGCTGCCTCCTCCTTCGCCTTAATCAGCCTCACCTCTTCAAACTTGGCCTCTCGTATTTCCCCACCCTCTTCTCCACCTCTCAAAGACTCGTTCAAAAACACAGAGACTTGGTACACAGCTGTCTCAGCTTGCAGGTGCCGAATCGACACAGCTGTGCCCTCAGGAATCACATCTGTAGCACGGCTGCCGAGGACCAACATGGCAATGCCTGCTGACATCCACAAGCCCGGTCTCGCAAGGCTTCTCTTACTCCTCCTCTCTTTCCTTCTACCTCGTTAACACAAAACAGCTTGTGGCTGCTCTCGGAGTCTTTCACCTCCGGGCCACATTCCAAACACCGGCATAATCCCTCACCTCTGACATGTGAGACAGGGAGACAGGGGAGACAGGGGAGAAAAAAAAACAAAAAAAAAAACCTTGAGACAAGCTTCAGCACGACCTCACCAACACCTTCAGGAACCCCACAAGTGAGTGCTAAAGCAAAGCCACCCCTGGCATTAGCGAGGAGGACAAACCCACTACTTCTGAGGGCTTTTTTTGTGTGCCAAAAGCTGGGTTGTCTTCTGCTGCTGGCTGCTCCTGGATGTAGCAACGGTACATTCCTTAATTTCTCGGTTCATGGCATGAAGGCAAGAGGTTGAACTTCATGTAGTTCCAAGCAGGACAGCAGAAATGCATCCCAATGGCAACTTGGAGCAGAGATTTCCACAGAACCACAGTAAAGGAAATCCTGTGGGGGTTGTAGTTTATCAATGCAGACTGCAGCAGAGGAAAATCAGTGGAATGCAGGGAAAACAACAACGACAAGATCCTAGAAAACAATCTGTGAAAGGGCACATTGTACCCCTAAGGCCCCCTCTCTCTTGCTTGCTCGCTCCCAGTTTCTGTCCCTTTTCACCCCCATTTTTTTTCTCTTGCAACCACATGTTCTCGTCCAACTCAAAAAAAGGCAAAACGGGCAGTTCTTTGGCCAGGCTTACAGTGGGGAGAGCAGAGTGTCCAACACGTCCCCTCCAGGATTTTGGCTGCACTCAAGGGTTGTCGCTTTAAGGATTTCTCATGGCAAGCCCACCTGTGTGCAGTGTAGGTGGGCCGGATGAGTGAAACAGAGAGAAACAGTGATTTCTTACTAAGAAAAACTGCAGATTCTGCTTTCTCTGAGCAATGCCATACACGTATTCCACAAAAGTAATACTAAACCCCACATTTATTACAAAACTAAAACAGACTTGTACAAAAGCTTCAACCAGAAACATTTAAATAACAAACTGAACAAAAGAACAGCTTGTCATTCCCAAGTTATTATTTTATTAATACTCATTTATATTAACCCGGACTGATTCTAATAAAGATACAGAGAGCTTTGCTATTATTCCCATGTAATTTCAACATCCCTTATAAACATATCACATTTCTGTTGTCAGCCATAATTTTTCATTCCCAGCATGCAGCCCAAGTGTATCTTGGTGCTTCCATGATGCCGGATTTTAACTGGATACCACCAAAACCACTGAAATTCAATCAGATTGACCCGGACATATATTAGAGTGACCATCCAGTTTGACCCTAAAATCCTTGTCAAGAGGAATCTATGATGCAGATGAAAAGAGCACCCTCAGGTGGTTTCTAGGAGCATTACCCCTAACAGTTTCTAAACCCCAATCATTTTAAAGCATTGTATAATGACCATTAAATGGTACAAGCTATAGTCTAAATTCTTCTCAGGTTGTTAAAACACTCAACCAACCAGCAAAGTTGTAAGACATTTTTGTGAGTAATGACAAGCAGAAGTCATCTCAAGCTGGCATGGGAAAACAGCAGAGCACTTTCTGTCTGTCTCTCACCAGCAAAGAGAGGAGGCTAGTCTGCAGATCCGCACAATCTGTGGCCAAATCCAGCTTACTCTATTATGACAGCATGTCCACCATCTGACAGGCGCGAAGCACAGAGCTTGGCCGAGCTCAGTTCTCGCTGCTGACCTACAATTTTTTTTTGTTCTCTGAAAATATTTACATATATAGTAATGTCATAAGTCAAATCTTAAGAGAAGGTCTGTATGGTAGCCCAGTGGGTTTTTTTTATTTATTTATTTTGAAAACTGTTTACCACTTTTGCCATCTTGTCCACACAGTAAAGAGATCAAGTAACACCACCTAGATTTGTTGTGTGCCACTTCCTAAAAGGAACATCGCCTTGTAAGATTTAAAGGCTTAAAGGGACTGACAAATTATTTCCTTCAAAGGTGCCCTAGAATGGATAACTGCATCTGGTGTTGTGACATCCCAGAGTTTTATTCTAAGGTGAAAAAAGAGGGTTTTTGGGAGCTTAGCCAAGGTTTTTTGCCCTAACCAAAGGCACATGCTTACTATTTGCACATCAAGAAGCACCTAAAATACTGAATACATGCTTTTGAATAAATCTGGTTTTAGGGCCTAACATGAATACACTACAGACTGCCTATTAATGCATGTAACAGTCATGACATCTACTATAAAAGCACCATACATGGACCTAGACTCACACTTCATACCTTTTCATACCCCCAACATTATTAATGTTAAATATGAGTCGTAATAAACTGAGTGATAACTTCATGGAACATTCTATTGTGTATCTATCTGTGTACCATTTATCGCAAGATCAAAAGTCATATTATTCTTTCAGGTGGAGTACAAGATCAGGGGTCCAGTTTGGCCATGAACAGCATAGAGCACAATGACCTACAGAGGTAAAAACATCCTCCAGCAGTTTAATTCTATAGGAATTCAATCAAAAACACTGGTTTGCTAACTGCCATGTTCCAATTTGTAACTCTTCTGCAGCCACCAACTCGAACCAAAGGCCTGATGATGTTCAATAGTTGTGCACCAGGGTCTTAAAATGTTTCCAACTACGCTGTAAACTTCTGATCACAAGTATAGTTAAACAGAATTTTGCTCTTATTGGACTACCTGGCAGCACAACTGTATAAGGTTTTGCATACACCCAGCATTGACATGGCATGTCCATGGCAAAAGGCCAGTGCCTACGGATTTCATATTAGTGTTCATTATAGAGTACAGTTGTTCGCTTCTTTCTGCAACACATGGTGGTGGTCTTTTTGCTGCCAGTGGAACTGGTACATTGCACAAAGTGGATGGAACAATGAAGTAAGACCAGAATAACCTCAACCCATCAGCTAAATGGTTTTAACTTGGACACAACTGGGTGCTTTAACAAGTCAATGACCTTAAATGTACATCAAGAAAGGAGGACAACAAGTCCCCAGCATGATCAAAAACATGGTCAGATCACAACTGTAACAAATATATGGACAGGAACAGATACATTTCAGCACAAAACAGGAACACATTTAAATAATACAAAACTCTAAAATCTAACCTTTGAGTGAGAGGAACAAGACATAGAAAACAGTTTCTATGATAATCAATAAGGTTACTACCAAAAATCCCTAATCTCAAAAGATCACTAAAATGGAATGTAAAATGGTTATTACCTGTGTCTTCAAAACCAGGGTTGGACACAACCTGAGCTTCATCAGTAATCAGACAGTCTCCTTCACTCCACGGGACAAGCTGGTGCCTGGGCCGCCGCCGGCCACCAAAACACAGCAGCATGGTCACACTGTACCACTACAGGTGTTAAGCCAGCAGGCACCATCGATCACTCCAATCGAACTAAGCACATCCTAACAACCGCTGGGTCCATTCCAACCATCCAAGTAAGAAATTTCCTTCACAGTCTCTTCTTCCCCCCCTTCATTTAAATTTCCCCCTGCACCGATTGCCTATTTGCCCAGGGACTGAGTGACTTTAACCTGAGGACAAGCATTTGAACTTCTCTACCTGTTAAACCTGCCCCGCTTAGAGGGAGGGAGAGCTGGAGGGAGAAGAGGTTTCAGGTGCATGAAGACATTTCCGCTTCCACTAATCCCTCATAAGGAGAGGTCAGTGGCCTCACCTGCTACCTGAACTTAACTCAGATCAGGATAATCCTTCACCAATAATAAAGGACTGAGCTGGCTCACTCCAGAGGTCTCTCCGCATGCTCAGTTACATACAAACAAGCAATCACAAGCCACTGATTTTCACAGATTACTCTGTGACTAACTGAAACTAAGCAGAAACTGGTTCTGCATGTCTGAGTATGTTTGCAATGTTTCTGACGCATCTCACAGTATCACAAATGTTACCTGTCCTACTACAGTTTATGTGGCAGGTCGAGTGGCATAGGGGCACTTCCAGAGTAGAGGAGAAGCAGAACTTATCTACACATTCCTCACTTTTAACCTTATAGCACTTTTTTACTAGTATAAAACTAATAGTGCCCAATATAACATGTTTTTTTTGTATTTATTCTGGGGTTATTCCAAGGGTAGAGTGCTATTATGATTCTATTGTCAGGGCCATACACAGACATTCAATGCAAAATGATTCTAATTTTCGAATTGAACAACAATTTAAAAGGGAAGGTTTGGACAAAATGCAAAATGAACAATTTCACACTTAACCCAGACGTGTTCCAAATGTTGCTTTGTTAGTATTGTGCCGCAGCCAAAAGTTTAACATTGCTAAACGTTTTCATTAAGGGCTTCCTTAAAACTGTGTAGCATCTCGTCTTGGACAGCATTGACATGGCATGTCCATGGCAAAAGGCCAATGCCTATTGATTTCCAGTTAGTGTTCATGATGGAGTACAGTTGTTCGCTTCTTTCTGCAAGAGCAACACCTCATTCGGCACTCTCAGGACTCTGAAATAAACATGCAAATAGACTCTTTATATTCCACCCATTTTAATTACGCAGGCTGACAGAAATGTCTTTTCCACCATTCTTTCTGACTGTCCTTGGGGAGGCACGTTTGTAATTGGCAACCACAGGGGAAGGAAAAAAAATTTGAGGGGAAAAAAAAAAAATAAAAAAACGGCCCAGCAAATCTAATTAAAATACTTTCATAGAGAAACTCATTAAGGTCAGATAATTAGGCTGCTTTGCTTCTTGCCTTCTTTTAAAACGTCTTTTTTAGATGCAGTCCGAGGTCAGCAGTACGCCACGTTCATTCTCCTCCTTTGTGAAGACGCCTCCCAGCAGTTACTATGGCAGCTTGCCACTGCAGTCCTGTACCTGGATTCATAAAAAGCATCAGATCCCACTCACCACATGCAACCGCAGCTAATCGCAACTGGAAAGTCAAAATCTAATCCTGGATTAACTCTCTTGCTTTGAAGTTGTGCTTGCAGCCACAATGCTAGCCGAGGTCATTGAGCCGATTTTCTTCCTCGTGAGGTATTCAAAACAGCCCTCGATGAAAAACTCAGCTTTTCCAGTCCTTCTGTACTGCATGTGAATAATGGGTAAATGCATCTGGACATCTGATAGACAGCACTTATTTTCTACACACACACACACACACAGACTGTGACCGAGACAAAGACAGAATAAAACACACTGAAGTGGCCTTCTAACAGAAGATGACCCATGCTTCCCCACTAGGGGGCAGACATGCATCTCTCAGAACTGCCTTGAATTCTGCCAGTGACCATCAAAATTTCATCAGTGCTGAGAACGACTGCTCTAGATCTTTCTAAAGATTCCATTTCTCACGCTATTCTTTAGTTTCTAACAGCAGCATGTATTTGCACAAATAACAGTGTTCGGATTAGATTCAGTGAATCTTCAAGAGCCCACAAATAAACACACACACACACACACACACACACTTCAAGCATCTCTTGTATAATTTCTCTGACAGGATTCAGCACCTGGCGGACCCTCTTTCAGTGGCAGAGGCACTGAAACTCCCTCCAGCAGCTCTACAGGAGGCCTTCTGGAATGCTTAGTGGTAGTGACAGCTACGGCTAAGCAGTGTGTTACATAAGCGTGCACACAACTCCGGTGTCCAGGTACACTGGTCATGCTGGAGACACTTCTGAAAGAGCATGCACCTATAAGACAAATGCTAGAAAAGACAAGGGGGGGGTTGAAGAGAGCTAGAGCGAGAAACCTGGGGATTGGGACACAGTAGCAGGAAGAGAAGGCTGCGGTAATGTTACGTAAGTGCAGACAAAGAAACCATCAAAGACAGCCCAGACTGAGAGATGCAAAATAGAATCTTGATTCGCTTGCTATCAAAATTTAATTCCCTCTCAGTTTTTGCTTAATTGATATGCTGTGGAATGTTTTTCTGACACATTTGGATGATATAATGATTGCAAAAATGAGCCCTAGGGGAAAGTAAAGGAAGGCTAACTTGTATTTAATATATACATAATATATACAGAATGCATATCATAACCTTAATTTATGGTTGACCAGCTGCCTATGGGGAAGTACTTTCTACTGTGCTATGCTGTAGTATTTAGTTGTAAATACTTTTCACAATAACGACCAGAGATGTTTGTTCCACACTTATCAGCAGGCATCGGGCATCTTTGCTGGTGATTCATTGCGAAGTCTGCAATGCAGCCATGTACACTTCCAGGGGCCTTTTTGCCTTCTGCCTTATCATAATTAAGTGAAATGCATCCACAGTGTTCTCCTCAGTTTGACTGAACTGAATAAAGACTCTTTTTCGTTCTGCAAGGTAAAGTGGCAGTCATTATGGTTTGGGGGTATTCACTTGGATTGATGTGCGAATTTGACAGTTGTTGGATATGCTAGTTTGTAGCAAATGGTGGCAATATGACAATTTGTAGGTAATAGCAAAGTGTAAGTGTAGTAAGTTTATTGTATGTGTATTGTATGGGTAAAAAGTCTTAACACCAACATTAAATGTTTGGCATATGGTCCACCCCTACAAAACAAAACTACAGAACAGCATTTTAGGTTCACCTGAAAATACAGGGCATTTAACAATTCAAATATATTAGTATACATCAAAAACACACACGGCAAAATGTGTAAATGTAAGGCCTTTTAAAATCCCTGCTGGAATTACATTAGGTTTTAATTTCGGTCTCATGCTAAAAGATATCAGGAAATCCCTAAAATTCCCTCACCAATTTCTTTTAACATGTTCAGTATTTGAAATTGTTTGTTGATTAAAAGAAAAAAAAATCTTTGAGGGTGAAAATGCCCAGATACGAGTTTTCATCTCAGGACACAGTGTTTTTTCCATTTATAACGGGGTTGTGAATAGGCACTGTTTTTAACACCGCAACAAGAACATTATGATTATTATTATTCATTCACTGTTATTTTGTAATCATTCTACAGTTCTGAACAGATGGTAAAGCCGGTTGGCTAGTGTTAGCTCTTAGCCTAGCAAGGATACCTTCTCACTTCCCCGGCTTTCGCTTCCCTACTCGCTGCTTTTGAGCTGACCTTCTGTGGACACTGACACACAGCAAAGCCATGGTCATGAGGCCTGGTTATCCCAGATCTAGCTGAATCGGCCGATGATGTGCATGCTCAGTGTTATTTATGCGCCATCAGGGCAACGTCTGTTTTAGAAAAATAACACTGACATGCATTAACCGACGTGGCTGTTGCGTTTTACCACAGCTTTTGAGGTTAAAAAGCTTTAGCTAGCGGGCAGGGTGTGTGTAGATTTTTGGGGGTCAGGAATGTTATGAATCTGTCTGGGGTTTTGGAATTGTTCCGTTTTACTTTGCCCCGATTTTACTTTTGAATGTAGAGACAACGGTGTATGAGGTTCACGGTATGTCACTTTTATATACCGATCTCTCATTTAACTACGACAATAAAAACACCGTTTTCCATTTTCTGGGGCATTTTTATAGCAGACATTCTGAATAGGACTGCCACACGGCCAGAATTCAAATGCAAACCGAAACACAAACCACGGGGCTTCTCACTCTAAAATGATCCATCATATAATGAGATAATGTACGCTTTCTGACAGAAGAGATCAGCTCTTTCCTGATCACTTCCTACTCCCAGTTACGTCGTGTAGTGCACCATGCACATGCCATGACGCCCAATCCGGCAACACCAGAATTAGGCCCACTACTGTCAGACTGCTATTTGGACCAGTTGATGACTACGTGTCAAACAAGTGACTAAAGTGCTGGAGCCTACGCTCTGGCGAACATGAGTCAGCAACAAGGGAAAAAAATAAAGAAATAGAAATCACACACAAACACACTTCCTCTTGTGAGTAACCACAGACCACGCAATAATTACAATCTTCATCACTGCTTTCGAGGACTCAGTAACAGAGGACATATTTAAGCAATAATAAAAAAGTAGAAAAGTAGTTTACAGAAGTCCCCCACTGGCTGCTAACGCTGTTTTAAGCCACATTTTTACATTTTATACATTTTATACATTTGTAACAGGAGATTATAAACTGTCAGAAGCCAGAGTTGGTAGACTCAGAAAAATAACAGGCTGGCTAGTTCTGTTGAGAAATCGGCCAGTGGACGGAACTGAATAGACTGTGCGTCACACCACCACAGTAATTCCTGGCAGTGGAGATCTCCCTCTATTATTTACTGTAGTTTTTCCCCTTCCTTTTTTTCTTTAATGACAGTAAAGACAGGCACTCAACTCTGGCATGATACAGCACCTTTCAATGGTAATAAACAGTCAAATGTGACTGTTCCTTAATACAGATTCTGGCAAGTGTGATGATTAACAAATGTCGTTGTAATTGGTGGGGTTTAAGTGTCCAGTATTTGTTAGCTACATTAGCCAACACTCTTGGAGAAAAAGAGTTCAAACAAAACAAAAACAGCTAATAAAGAACCCCCACAATACATTTCTTATATAAGACAGGATAAAACGAGAAGCAAACGTCAGGAGAGAGAACATGACTTGGCAGACTGAAAAAGTCACTTTCTGATGACCGCCCACAAAAGGGCGCTATACAGCATGCCATCCACAGATGACCAATCCAGATCAATCCTTCTCTCTAAACACTCGTTTAAGAGAGGAAAGGCTAGTCCCCCCCCCCCCAAACACCAGCTCCCATTTCAACACCAGTTTTAACAAGGCCTAATCCACTCTGCTTTACTATTCCCCTCCTGAGAGTCCCGGACACCATTTTAAAGGCTAGTTTATTACTTTATTAGCTGTAGTGAAGATGATTATATGAGCTCTTGGAAAGGCAATAAATCAACTGAACACAAGAGCAGACTTCAGCAGCAAAATGTACCCAAGTGTTGAGCTGAGAAAAGTGTTGTCACTAAACAACAGTATGGAAACAGGACCAAAGATTGCTGTAATCCTAAATTTGCTCAAAGTGGCCCGGATCCGGATCTCTGTAAAAACGCTTGGTCACAACAGTTGTTGAACAGAACTACATAAAATAAATAAATAAATAAATAAATAAATAAAATAGATTTGTGAATTATTTATATTATATTATTTATCAATCAAATGCCTTAACCCGCCCCCCGAAGAACCATGTCCTGCTTATTTTTGTCTTTTTTGGAGGGATTGGGCTTGAGCTTTGAATGTTAAAATACAGTTTAAAAAAAAAACACTTCACCCAATTTTTATTCCTTTTTTATGCATGTTATTTATGACATAATTCAGCAGATGTCTGTTCAGAATGAATGAAAATAAAACCCAGCCTTACTCTCAGTCACGGCAAGGGCAAGACTGACTGGCTGAACTACCAGCAATCCAGCACAGGATCACACAGGTTACTGAACATTTTCATGAAGAGTTGATAAAAAGCAATACGACATGCAGGAAGAGACACACACACACACACACACACACACACACAACATAAAAACATTAACTTCTGCTTAATGCTGCAAGCATTCCTGCCTGCCAGGATCACCATGACAACACGCATCAAAATGGCGGACTGTTTCCATGGAACCAAAGAAAGTGTGTGCAGGAATTGTGAGGACTTCCATTCAGGCCCCTCACAGATGCATAAAAACCTGCGGTTGTTTCGCACAGGCACCTTTAACCGAACTACCGTAAAGGCCACTCGGCACCACTGTTTCTTTTTTACTAGGTTTTCTTTACGGCTGACCTGGCTTAAGCGGAGAGAACCGTTGTGAGCCTGGTCTGACGGCTAAAAAGGAAAGCCTCCTGTGGGGCGCACCTTGCAACACTGAGGATATATGAAGATAAAAACGTCCCCACTGTGCTGCGTTCCATAAACAGGGGTGTAGTCCATGGTTATTCAGCAACATTAATGGCATGAAAGGGTAACCGGCAGGTCCAGGGGCCAACGGCTTCCGCAGCAATAGCACCAAGACGCCGCCATAAAAGGTCATACGGGCACCCTCATCCCAGACATACTCAATCAGTCAATTACTGCGACACTTGTTTTCTCAGGGGTTTCTGGGCCAAAACAGAAACGCAACACTGCGGACTTGCAATTACACACATGCGGGCACGTGTGCGCACACATTGTAAGAGAGCTATTTGCAAGGTGCAGAAGGAGAGGGAGAAGGAGATGGGCGAGTTGTTGGTAATTATGCTTGCAGTAGTGGTGCCGTGCGTAGGTGGCTCTTTAAAATTCAGCAGCTCTACCGACTCGTGCGCGTCACAATTCTTCTACTGCGGAGAAAATGATAGGTTTGAGGATGTCTGTGGGAGGCTGTTAGAGAGAGAGGGAGAGAAAAGAAAAAAAATTCCAGACGCTTCTCCCTCTCTCTCTCTCTCTCAATGTGCGTATGTGTGTGTACAACTTATAGTAAAATCTTAAAGATGAGCTTTACATGTGTGTGAACATGAAAAAAGGCAGACGGATAAAAATATGGGAGGGGAGCTTGAGAGAGACTGCGATCTTAGAGAAAGAGTGAGTAAGGAAGGGAGGGAGGGAGGGAGGAACGGGGGAGAGCGAGAGAGTAAATAAAGAAAATAAAAGAGATGAGAGTAAAATGGCGTGATCGCATGGACAAGCAAGAAAGAGAGAGAGACTGACTAGGACTCAGAGAGACGGAGACACAGCGAGAGTTGCAGTGTTGCGCAAACAGTGTGCATCTGAGCAAGAGGGAATGCAAGAGAGAGAGAGAGAGAGAGAGGGAATGCGAGAGAGAGAGAGAGAGAGAGAGAGAGAGAGAGAGAGAGAGAAAAGCTGGGAGTACAGCCAGAGGATGGGGGAGGATAGAGAGGAGAGGAGCTGAGCTGTAGAATTGAAGCCTATGAGCGTGGGTTCACCGATCCATTCCTCCACACTCCGTGGGCCCAGAGCTCAGAGCTCTAGAGAAACCTCCACAAAGGGTAGCAGAGAAAATCCACACACAGCAGCCTTCTGCAGCACAGCTAAAGTGTGTGACAGGTGCAAGACATCCTACAAACCACCCCTGATGTGTGCTAGGCGGTCTAAATCTTTACTGTTTTAAACCAAAATAGCATTCTGAAACACAGGAAAAACACTGCTAGTAGCGCATTCAGCACACAGTCCCTCTCACAGGTACGTACGCCTCAGGAAATCTGGACGTGTGCGTTGATCTTGCGCCAGATTAAGGTTACCTATGGCCACAAACAGCAACGGCATTCGCCAGACCCTGAAAGCAACAGCTCATGCCGTATCAAAATAACATGTCTCACTACGTTCTGTTACATGTATAAATCGTTATCTAGGAAAAAGGGACAAAAGCACAGGCACAAAAGTTTAGGCTTCACTGTCAGGCAGTGACTGAACCCACATTAGCAGGCCTTTGTGATTTACTCTGATGTCCTGAAATGATTGTGGAGTTGAAAAATGCTCAGGTGTCACAAAGCATCTGTATTTGTTGATGTGCAGTTCAGGAAACAGTGTGCGTGCTTCCATTACAGAAATGGTTTAGAATTTTTGGGCGCTGCATGATGCACGTCACCTGTGCCGGGCTTCATGTTATATTGAGAATGTTCTTTTCAACTCTTAAGGTTAGCTGGATTAATCTACTTTTCTCCACTCTCCTCCCTGCCTTTCTTTTGTCGCGTGCGTAGAGAGGGGAAGACCGTGCTGGCAGTCATCACGTCTCCACTTCCTGTATTCATCGTTTTAAATTATAAACCCTCAGCAAATTCTGAAGTAGAGGCAGCAATAATTCCACAAAATAACAGGGCTGTAAATAGGTTTGTAACACCAAATGGGAGCATTTTTAACTCCAACCCAGGACACATACTATTTATAAGCGTTGGTCCCATCATCAGGTGGTTATAAGAACTGTGGCCCAGGTCTCAAGCAAGGTCACACAAAAGTCTATTAGCCTTAAGGACAGAGGTCAGACCGTTTGTGTTTTATGCATGCAGGTCAGTTCAGAGTGATCTGTTTAGACTAATGACCGACTAAAACAGAGACAGTCTTGGCTGGATATTTTTCTTAGAATAATAATCCACTTTCAAACTAGCACCGATTATATGTGTAAGACCCTTAGCTATGATGCTGTGCCTAAATTGACCATATCAGTGTCACTAGTGTACTGGGATGATGCTCTAGCTGAGGATTTCTAAGTTCAAGTGTACATTAGAGATCAACTAATACATACAGGAACAATACATGACAAAATAATATTTTTATAAATAAATGCTAACGCTGTAAAAATAGACAAGTTAAAATACACACATATTTGACTTAGTGACACATGCTGGGAACTGCCATAAACAGTTTGCAACATAATTAATGAATATGATGTGTTTATATATTGCATCGCATTATGGCTGCGACTGTAAAGCGTGCACTGCAGCCGTGCCTAGCAAGTCAAATTTCTTCAAAATGGCCAGACAATACAGCGTATAATCATCTAATAATAACCACGCTCACTGCGAGACAGACACTGATCGGATATGACACCCTGAACAGGGTCAGACGGGGCTCACTCCACTCGGAGCAGCAGATAACAACAAAAGAGGGAATGAAATCACTGAGCTGACCCCAACTATTCAGTGACTGCATCAAAAACTACCACCTTACTTGGTCAGTTCTCTCAAAACCGACACAAAGCATGTACATACAAGTTTTGATCCCCATGATCACCATGCAGATAAACAAACAATGTGTACATAATTTGTCGTGTTCATGAGAAGAAGCCGGTTAGCAAGATCTGGCTAACTGGCCTAACACTTGCACTACTTAGTCTTTGCAAAGATGGTGTTTCGGGGGGGGGGTGTCAAAGCTCATCAAAGACCCATGTCTGATAAGCTCATGGTTACTTCTTTGTTCATTCCCTTTACCTGGTTTTTCAGTGGCAGCTCTTCAGACCACCTATATTGTAGGTAGTGATGAGTGTGAAGAACTTTTACACCAACTTCTTTAAACATTTAAAAGGTTCTTCTCACACACACACACACCATTAACAAAATTAATAAACATTTTTTAGAAGTGTAGAAGAGTGTAGGAGGAAAGCACTCCTGGTGGACATCCTGGACTCCTGTACTAAAGCCTCTACTCCATTAAAGACCATAGGACTTGCTACAGAGGGAGAGAAATTTCAAACGGTCAATCAAACAGAGAAAAGAGATTAAGAAACAGGGAGAGTTCTGGATTAGAGTTTTGGTATCGCAGAAGTGCAAAAACAAAAGATTTGCCGATGGGGGAGATAAAAATGAGCAGCTGGTTTCACATCCATAGAAATAAGTAAGCACATTCCTCGCAATGCCTTTCAAAAGCCATCCAGGATGTCCACCAGGAGTCCTGGCCAACAGCTGTGACCAGGAAAAACTCGAAATCTGCTCAAGAAGGCTGACTGCAACAGTCTGGGTCATATGGGCCCCTGCTTGCTCAGCCTCCAGAGCCAGTAGAGAGAGAACTGAGACAGGCAGAGAGGCAGACAAGCCAATGGAGGAGATGCACTGACTACAGGCCATTCAAGGCTTTTCTTGTACTTTCACTCAGGGTTTATCCATAAAGGCTGTTTGGTACCTGCTCACTGACTCATTCAAAAACTGGAGTCAAACAGATAGAGTTATGGTCAAAGGTTTACATACACTCATCATAGACATGAAGGTCATGGCAATACTGGGCTTTCAATTTTGTTGAACTATTCTTTTTCTGGGGCAAAATCAATGTACAACCTACATCTTTATTAAACACCGGGTCAGAAATATACATACAGCACCTCTAATATTCCTCTAATACTCCTGGTAGCCATATACAGACGTCTGGCAGAATTCTGGTTGGATATTTGACCACTCTTTATTATACTTTATTATATATAATACTCTTTATCTATTATTATTATTATTAGCCTGCTTTATCCATCCCCAACGACCCTCGATGTGTGTTTGCAGTCAGTATCCTGTTGGAACACCCTATTGTATGCAAGTTTTAACAGTAGCCCTCAGGCCTTTCTCATTATTCCATTCACATTATTTCCTTTCATCAGTTTTCACCGGTGCCACAACATCCCCAGAGCATGATGCTACCACCACCATGCGTAACAGTTAATACAGTGTTCTTGGGGTAGAATGCCTTAACATTTACGCAACCTCTACTGCTTTACTGTTCAGAAATAGCTCAAAAGAAGACATTTACATTGAGCTGATTAATCTGAACTCTAAACACCATCAACAATACAATAACAACTGATCATGCCACCAAAATCGCCCAAGCACAATGGATCTACAGCCACAGCACAGAACCTGGTCTGAACCAAGCTGCTTTTTCTACAGCTGCTGTATTTTACTATAATAGGATGTACAGGTGTCTTGTGTTCCGGATGTAAAGTTATAGGGAATCAGACAGGCTGGATCTGCTTTGTGCGGAAACCGGACTCCCGGGGCTGTCGTAATGTCTGAGCTGTTACACACTTGATGCTGGTGATGGCTCAACATCGCTGCATGCTTTTGATGTGTCATCCTCTGCAGGCCCGGTGTGCGCAGATCTCACCGGGAACATCAACGCCAATTCATTTCCACTGCAGCATGTGTTATTATCGTGCACAGCCTCACACACACACACACACACACACACACACACACACACACACACACACACACACACACACACACACACACACACACACACACACGTCCAGGGATGGATCAAAGGAACACGGCTGGTATCTGAGAACATCTCCTAGTACGCCAAAATGACAATATAAACCTTCACAATGAAGAGCGTGTGAGCGAGAGAGAAAGAGAGAGCGAGAGAGCGAGAGAGCGGAGAGAAAGAAGAAAAAAAAAAAAAGAAAGAGAGAGAGACATTTTCACTAACAAGGCCAAAGTTGAGGCAGAGCACCTCGCCTTTCCAAATCCAGCATGGAGCTCTTGCCTCAGCAAAGTCCTGAACATGGCAAAAGAACCAGTGACAAACAAGGGCCATCCAGTGGTTGACTTTGTAATGACAGAAAATCAGCCTCCTCTCTCATACTGTTACCTTGCATCATGGCCACAACAATCACTTTGAAGATGCAAGTCGGCTTTTATGAGGAAGCATTTTGCTTATTTGTTTATTTCATTTGGTGCAAGCACTCTTCTGAGACATTATTCAGAAAGGCAAAGCTTTTACAGATCAAGAAGAGATAAACCGCTTTTGAGGACACAAACCAAGCAGTTGCCCACCAGATCACGTTCAGAGTTTACTGACAGAATTATAGCCCAAGACTTCCTGGCTTCTCATGAATCGTGCCTGGGGATGTTCTAAGTCTTTCTGTCTTTTTTGTAATATTAATACAGGATACTTACATTTTCAGGAATCCAAAGATACTTCACTGGCAGTACACCAAACACATAGGGGAAGAAAATAGACAGCACGTTGGTAGTTTGGAAGATTATAAGCTGAGTTAAGATATAAGTTTATGTTTACATATGAGTATGGTGATAAAGTCAGACTGTTGGAACAGTGGGGGGAAAATACAGTTCCAGAACCAGTAAAATGCTTGGTCAGCAGTCCAGCTAAAGAAGACCTGAGAGTGCGAGTGGGTGATTTTGTGGAGATTTTGGAGAACAGGTATTAGGCAGTGATGTGAGCAGGCATGAGTAAGAAGACTAGCAGCAGAGTTCCGGACCCTCTGAATTTTGCTAACAGAAGAAGGTAGAATGTTACAGTAGTCCAAACGGCTGCATCATGAATCTATCCACTCCACATCTTTGGAGTCTTGGGGCCCCTTATGCCCTCTTTAATCCTCCCTGAATAGGGTTTACTTTACACGGGTTCTTGGAAAACTTCCTTTTTCTCAGGTGTTCCTGACAGCTTCATTACCATACAATGCAGCCTTGCCCTCATTTAAACCCCATCTAGGTGGGTTGAGGGGGGCAGTGATAGCTCAGTGGTTAGAGCACTGGGTTATCGATTACTGGGTTAAGGGTTAGATACCCACAACCGCTAAGCAGTCACTGTTTAGGGGCGCCATAACACAGTTGACTGTGCACACCGTCTTTCTCAGCTGTGAAATGTGGAGAAATATAACGGCCTCTGACCTTTATATACAAATGCAATTGAATGATTACAATTGTTTTGCCATTTTTAACATGAGCAAATAAAAAGGGCGACTTTCTACTTTACTTGGATCAGTTTTACAAGATCTAATGAAATAGCATCTGTTGTGCTGACAGATAATGCTAGAGCAGAAGCACTTTAAATCTGGGTGGCTTTCAGATGTTCCCAGCCCAGAAGCACTTCACAATACAGGCCTGTATTCTGACCACCTACATCAATAATGTATAGCGTCATTTAGCTGGATGCATGTAACCAATCATGACCAATCACAGAAATGAGTCTTTCACTCCAATGCCCATGAGGTGTCCAATAGTGCACCTCCCTGCTGAGGAAGGGGCAGGTGTGACCGCTAACATAGAATGAGTCACAGACTGCTGCTGCACAGCTGTCGAAGAACGAAGAGAAACATGGCCGGTATTTGGTGATAAAGCATTTAATCAAGTGGCAGAATATTTGATTTTGGGGGAACATGAGTAATTCAGCAAATATGAGTAATTCCCAGCATCTTCATCACCTGCTGCCTGCATTCTAATTGCAAATCACATCAGCAGGGAAGAGCTCTTTAAATCTGCCTATTCAAACACCTCAATCTACAATGCACAAGGGTTAGATTATATAGTATAATGGCAATAATAGAAAACTGTGAAGTGCAAAAATCCAGTGGAATCCAGCTTGAGTTCAAGGGCTTTTCTTTATTTCTCTATACAATATCAAGATCTCACACAACCCGTCTGCCACTACTCATGCAGAAACAGTGCAGAACTTCTCCTTCTACTATGATTAGGTACAGGGTTAGAATAAGGGTTAGGTTAAGTCTAGTACACTGTACAGCGAAATGTGTCCTCCGCATTTAGTACCCATCACTACCCATCTGGTAGTGAACACACACTCACACACACACACACACGTGTTAGGGGCAGTGAGTACACACACACACCCAGAGCGGTGGGCAGCCAACTCCAGCGCCCGGGGAGCAGAGAGGGTAAAAGGCCTTGCTCAAGGGCCCAACAGTGGCAGCTTGCCGAGCCCGGGAATCGAACCCACAACCCTGTTATCGACAGCCCGGAGCTCTAACCGCTGAGCCACCACTGCCCTGTATAGAACTAGTACTGATTTTGGGAGAAGTAGTAGTGCGTCAGTAATTTTCTAGAAGCGAATAAACTAAGCCCATGGGCTTGCGTTGTTCACTGTGCATGGTACAACTAATCCCTAGTTGCCAAAGAGAAATTGAGCTAGGTCATGAAATTGCACAACAAGTGATAGCCGGGACTCGCCGTCGGGCAGACAATGGAGCATAGTTCCCTCACTCGTGTCATGTCAGCTAATTATATTCAGAACATCCTAAACAGTGAGACTGCAGCAGTCTTCCAAACCCCAGAATTTCCCACTTCAAGTTCCCTTTGTGGCACTGGCTACTGGAGATCACAACCTTCAGAGAGGTTACAGAGGACAGTGGCACACAAACAGGAAGCTAAGCCATCCCATGTGCTATTCCACTACATTTGCCTGTCGCTCTAATTGATCGGCTAATGCAGCAGGGGAAGCCAGGTGGCGTTTTAATGATGAGCTGATCTTTCGGGCAGTCACGCGCTGGCATTTGATGAGGTTTTGTGCCGTCGATTTGCATTCACATGCTTCATCTTCCGTCGATCGAATAGGCATACAAATGAGGGGAATGCTCTGCAGCTGTCAAGGAGCATCCAGAGAGAGGAAGAGAGGAGAATGAGAGAGAGAGAGATGGAGACGAAAAGAAAGAGACAAGGGAAAGGGGGGGGGGGGGGGGGGGGGAGAGAAACAACAAAAAAAAACACGACAGACAGGGCAAAAGTGTCGGAGACAGCAGGAAGCCAGGGAGACTATAATTATTAGTCATAACACTAATAATGGTAAAAGATGAGCATAAACAACATAAATAAGATATGAACATAAATAAGAGACACTGCAGGTCTGAATGTCAGAATGAATGCCTCTTTGAGTTTTGATACCCTTTCCCACACATTTTTTCCAATGTTGCACACTTTCTTTATTAAGTTGACGCCTCTCTTTCATCACCCTGTCAATTCAATGACTGCAGGAAGGAGAAACAGGTCATGTTTTGGCTGACTGGTATGACACCAATTACTCTGACTTCAGAAAAGAAAGATGCAATTAACTACAACTATTTATTTTGCCGATACGGAGGTCCACTGGGAATACTTCACCTCCTTTGATGGTCTTTGATCACTTTCCCAATTAAAAGTGCTTCAGTGATGCAGTCAGATCTTCATGGGTCAACGCATCGGACTCAACAGCACAGCTAAACAGGTCTTCTACTCAACGCCACTAACCCATATAAACTAATTAACCAGCTAAAATGAATAAATGGGCAGAAAATGCTCTTCACAGAGGAACAGGCCAATGCTCGCACAGAGGGTTAGCCTTATTTACATTTTGGAGAAGCAAAAAGGTATTGCTGCATCCCAACAGTTCCTTGCTTTCTCATAGGTTTGCCTTAATTCTTAATTAATATGTTTTGCCTTAAATGTGGTAAACATGTAGATGTATGTGGTGGCCAGCTATTCCAATATTTATGGAGGCCAAAACCAGGGAAAGCAGACAGGAAAGGAAGTGGGACACAGTTAAGAGTATTTCACTGCCTTTCAGAAGGTCAAACTTTAATCAACAGACTAGATGTCAAATAATCGATGACCCGGTTGAGATTTTTGAGCTAAAGACGCACCACGAGCAAATAGAGCTGCACGATATTAGAAATCTACTGACATTGAGATTTTTCCTTGTTGTAGCATGGTGTTCGGTTTAACTTGCCTTGTGTAATGTCTTGCGATGTGACTATTGCATAGACCTATTTATTATTATTATTATTATTATTATTAATAATAATAATAATAAAAAGGTATCAAAATAATACATTATGGTCTTCTCTGACCACATACTTTAACCTATAACACACACACACACAAAACAAACAACAACAACATGTCTCCAAGTTTTCAGTCTCCAACATCAACACACCAGCATAGCTTCATAGCAGTTTAATAACAGACTGCAGCACCCAAGTGAATGGTGGTAATCAGACTGAATGGTGGTTAGCATGGTGGGTAACACCAGTGAAAGGAAGCTTCACTGCTTCCCAGGCAGGGTGGAGATAATGGCAAGTCACAGAGCTTAGCCTGTGTCAGAGAGGAGACGGTCTTCACTCCTACTCTGTGATTAAAGGCAATTAAGAGGCTTGGGGTTACTGTGAGGAGACCGATTGGGCTGCTCAAGTGTTGCAGTGAGATGGTGAATAGGGAGGTGGCGAACCATCCAATTCCAATACCTTTACAAAGCCTCTAGTGCTATAATAGTGCAACAGGATCAGTCCCAACGTTTTAATGACCCATTGTATGATGAACACACAGGAAGAATAAAGACGGAGCTTTGAAAAAGCTGTACAGGAGACTTCTGTATTTGCATCACAAATTCATCATGGGTGGAAACTGGAAATGTCCCCTGTGTATGGTGCGTTACACATGTCACAGGTAGAGGCCCCCCGAGAGACAATGCATTGGAGTATAAATAACCATAGGCAGTGCCAAGGCTGACAAATTAGTAAGAAAAAGACCAAAGTGGCAACTTTTTTCCCCCTCACAGCACTATTTGCATACTGATTGCATAATGAGCAGTCCAATGTCATGTGGCACTTTAACTAATTTGATTATGCAAATTTAATTGCAGATAAATGGGACGGGCACTGATTAGAAGGCCCTTTCTAACAGGTAAACATCTCAAGAGGCATATGCATTAGTTGTAGTTAGTGGAGGCTTGGGGGAAGGTGATTTTGAATAAGTCCAAAGTCTGTGCTTGTCCTGTTGACTGTCAAAAGGCATTACATAGCCCCCCTTTTATTTGGGGAGATCACAGGTGTTTGGGATGGAAGCATCGCAGGCCATTTTGGGACAAGGACTGTGCATGCCTTGCAAATTGGATCAACACTCAAGCATGGTAATTATGCTATTTATCTTGTGCCAATTCCCAATTGGTTGTGGGTTTTTTTGGTGTAGCAGAAGGCCTGGTGACCATTCATGCCGAATCCCAAGTGGATACTGCAACCCAGTATTCCCATCACTCAGCAAGGCATTATACACTCCACCTTTAAAAGTCTTAATTAGGAAGTGCTAGGGCAGCAACTGGCAGCACAAAGTGAGCTATTGAATTTCTAATCACATATTTTAATCAGGGCAAAGTTTCAAATGACTAAGTGCTTCCAGGAGTTGCATTCACTCATTCTCAGAACCTTACATCAAGTGTCATGACTTCTTATAAAAAAATTCTTATAATAATTATTATGTAAAGAAGTTATTTTCAAACTTAAACATTGAGAGCATTCAGAAATCACTATGGTGAAATAACCTTGACTGCCAATCACAGCTTTCTTGTCTTGGCAGGCTCTCCACTAGTCTTTCACATTGCTGTTGGGTGACTTTATGCCATTCATAGTCTGCAAATACAGGTAACTCCACTTTGTTTGATGAAATGCCTGGAATAACATGGCTGCTGTACACGTAGAGATACAAATTTTTTGGTCAAAAATTTTTCCAGAGCTGTATGTACAGTATTATAATAGTAATACTGTATTAAAAGGGTGTGTACTGTTTAAATATAAGTCAGCCCAGATAGGGACATCCCTAGCATTGGGTCTCAAAAATGAATGAATCATTTACATGCAAAGATTTGTGGCAGACAGTGGTTCATGTTGTGTTCTGAACACTGCTATCTGGAGATCTGGCTTTAAACAGATCACACTGTTCTGAATGTATAAAAAGTAAGATTTTCCTTTACTCAGATTTGCTATACATATGCCTTGACTGTTTACCTACAATTTAATCAACAGGAATTGAATTGTAACCTCTGTATCGCAATGTTTATTGTATTGGCAGGTTCTTGCCAATACGCAGCCTCAGAATGAAAGTGACTGCTATCAAAAATCTCAGAAATAAAATTTTGCTAACTGCAATGTTGGCATTTTCAAATGTAGGCAAATTTTCCAATACTCCAAAGCAGTAGCATTTTCAGCAAGCTGCTCCCTGTCACTGCTACACCTCCTCCCACTTCTCACTAACACATACCTGACTGGGATAAATATAGAGGCAGGTGGAGCAAGACCTCATTAACTCCATCAGCAGGCAATGGGACTACCTACTTCCCCTCACTGGAGGATGGGAGTCACGAGTCTGGCTTGCAAGCTCTCCCTCTCAAACCCTCATTATCAACCACGACAGTGCACTTGCTAAATATACACTGAAACACACCAGGAGTCCCCCTTGCAATGGCAGCCCGTGCAAAGAGAGGTCAATAGGAATAGGAAAAAAAAAAATGTAGTAGTAGTAAAGAAAAGCTTTGTTGTGAGACAATGCTCAGATAATGCCTAATTGATGTCCTCTGATTAGCAACAAATTTTGTCTCCTTCAAACTGTGACAGCAAAAGGATCTCATTTGTTTTGGGGGGAAATAAGCCCTCGGAAGCTCTGGGTTCTGACAAGATGACTAGGTGATACCAGTTCAGCGCCGCTGCGTCAAATTACCAGGAGTGACAATTGAGGAGGAGAAAACAATAACCTTGTAATCTTCCCAACGATGGCACGCGCCAGAAACAGGGGGGGGGGTGATGGAGGGAGGGGAGGGGGGGGTTTAAACGAAGAGCTAATCTAAGTTTAGCCTGTGCTTGAGCCTTGCCTTGCCACAATAAACGCAAGAAGCCGGGCTAAATCCCAGCATAAGCTCTGCCCACGTACAGCACAACAGCCGCTACGCTCGCCAGAACAGACAGCGTCTATTTCTGCCAACACACACTGCAGGGGGATCTCTCTCTCTCAGTCTGTTTAAGGAAACACAGCAGTGGCACTCCATCTTTGTCTCAGACCTGCATGAACGTGCGGGAATGGGGACAGGGCAGAATGGAAATGGTTACTTGACACCGATAATGCTCACTCCTACAGAACACAGTCATTCAAGCGCCTTTCAGTGCTTCTTATAATCCCACAGTCCATCCTCCCCTGATAAATGGTACACAATATCTGGCCTCTACAAGCTGACCTGGGACGAAAATCCACCTGACTGAAATAGACATTAAAGACTTAACAGTTTTGGACAAACGGGACAGATTGCTCTGATCGTCTTCCAGACTTGAAGGACAGACCTGTACCTCAATTACTACCCAATTGTGACATACTATTACTGTATATGGACTCATTCTTCAACATTCTGGTGTCTAGCGGGCATATGCAGATACATCTGGTCTGCTAGGATGTAAAACTGAATAAACGTTCTTTTGGATTCAGTCACGTCTCAGTGTATCTGGCCCGTTGTACAGTGAGCAGTTCTCTTCCATTGTTCCTCCTTTCTGTGAGAGGCCTGTAAGCATGCCTGACTCCCAGGAGGTGTCAGTATTACTGCAGAGGCCTTACATAACAGCAACATCATTAGAAGGACCGAGTTGGGAGGTGTATGTCAGGACCAAAATATAATTTGTCAGAAGCAAAAAAAAAAAAAAAAAAAAAGAAGAACTGGAGGACCATTTATTGCTGAAAGTGATGCGACGCTTCAGCTCCTTAACTGCTCAAATACTTAATCCGAAAGAGGGGCACTTGAGCGAAATTCGATTTACTCCACTTTACTGGGCGTAAGACTAAAACAAGAGCCGGAGAATGTTTTCGTTCCTGCCTCTGAAAGCAAAAATGAGCGACATGTGTGTCAAAAGCAAATACGAAGCAGCACGATTAGCATGCAGTTTGCTTCGTCTTACTCTGATGGTGTCTTTTTTTCTGTTGACGCCGGTGCCGATTTACCACTTGAAAAGTGAACGCCTTCAACACTTATTCAGTTCTGCAGTGTGTCCAACACAATGACTTATCATGTCATTTACTGAAAAACACACCGCTCGTACTAATTCAGGCTGAGAGGCAGTTTGACTCAGCTCATGTTCTTTGATGTATTAATTCAGAGGCTTGGAGGCAGATAACATATGGTGGTCATTAAAAAGCAATGTTTGCCTTGTTCAGTTTTGACACACTTTAAGGACATTGTGTTGTGCAATGCAGCTTCTGGCTTTGGAAATGAAATATGAGCCTCTTCTATGAAGTTGTACAGTTGGAATAAGCACTGCACAGGTACATATTGTACATTTTACCAACGTATTAAGACTTATTGCAGTTTGAATCCAAGAATATAGTACACCCACACCCACGCCAACCACTATACGACTGGGAATCCCAATCTTCTTTCTGCAGAGTGCAACACGACTGCTTATTTCTGCCAGTTGCGATTAATAAGCACAAAATTAAGCATGAAAATTCACAATTAGCATTTTTATCAGAATCCTGCAGCCCTTCACACTCTTTCCCGCCTCGACACAATAGGAACCATCTCAGCAGCGGCGACAAGAACACCGGCACGCATTACATCAGGGCCACCAGAAAGATTGAGGGCTGGCTGGTGTGTGCATTATGTAACATCCAACAGTGCAAGGAGGAAGCCCTTGCGGCATGCATACTCATCTAGCAGGCTTCTTCTGCCTGTAGAGCTGCACAATCACCCTGCTACATCTCGGTTTGTAAAACGGATAGTTCCAGTTCTAAAATCTGACTGGCTGAGCGACGTTCAAACCAGTAAAAAAAAAACACTGCGTATACTCACACCTGACTCACATCAGTTCAATTCTGTATTATAGTGCCAAGTCACTAAAGCATTGTACAGTTAATGGACGGCTGCCCGCACTGAACAGATGAAGTAAACTGCTCCCCCATTCATTTTCAGTGTTAGCCTTTGACCTGAAGTATTTCCTCAGAGAGCTGCTGTAAAACTATAATACGTTTTGTGGTTTGGTTATATCAGCCTTCTGGTTTGAAGCCCATGCTCTTTTCTCCCTATGCCTACGAGACTGGAAATTTGGTTTCAGCGGGCAAATGGCGCTTTAAATGTCAGCAGGGAACGGCGAGCACCCAACGAAATCTCACATTCAGAGCTACCGGTTACACCTAGTGCACTTTGTAGGTCTCCCCGAAACAGCATGTTGGGGTCAGGAGTAAGACAAGACAACCCAACCATATACACTATTTGTGACATTTGTGACACAGATGGAATTTGGCTTCCGCTTTTATCCCATCCCTGCAATGAACACACACATACATGCCAGTGAAACACACAGCAGACAGTGACCACACATGCCTGGAGCATTATCTGTCTTATGTTTTTCATGTTTTTTCCCCCCATGGTCAAAGACAAAATTATGAATCAAACCAACCAAAAGAAAACATTGAACCAAACCAGACAAGCTTATTTTAACTGCTGACCCTTTACCAAGTAAGCAAACCTTTTTACCTGCACTAACACACTCTCTGAAACCAACCCTCAAAATAGGGCTGATTAATTAGCTGATTCATTGAAGCAAGTGGATTGGTCCAAGGAAAACACCAAAATATAATGAGGATACTCCTGGACTGGGAGCATTGGGAAATATAGCCTTTCTAAGCATTTTGGAATCTTTACACCCACATTTTTGTGCCCCCTTGCGGGTTTTATAACTAGAAGGTCTTCAACCATCTGTTCAAGTCACCACATTACAAAGCTATGCAAGGCTCTTACAATGACCTAGAGGAGTCTAGATTTTATCCATTATGTAAAAACAATGTGAAATTGTGTGTGCTGTTCAGTTGAGATAAATAAATGTTACACAAAAAGAAGCAGAACACATATTAGGAAGCTCTAACTTTGTTTATCTGAACTTGAGGCCTGTTAGTTTTAAGGGCTCTAACGAAACAGCGCAAACATCCCCTCTCTCCTAAGCACCATGTGTTAAAACAAGCAGTCACATGTACGCTACTTTCCTTTGAACTGCAGTCTGTGTGTGTGTGTGTTTCTGTGTGTGTGTGAGAGACTGCGCATGTGCAACAACTTCTCAAATCATTGACCACTTAATATCTGCCAATAGATGCCTTCTGCTGATTTCTGCCGAGGCACACAGATGGTTGGCCACAAATTGGCACCAGGACCATGAATCTATGGGCCCAAACCTGCCTTGCGTCACTGGCCCAGGCTGATGGAGGTGGTGTAATGGTGTGGGGAATGTTTTCCCTGAATAGGCCAGGCATGATAATTATGTTATTAACTTGTAAGTAAATGCACATGGTCTTGCATCTTTTGTTCACACTGGAATGACTGTCAACAATATTTTTGCCCATGACTGGAAGACCTTAAAGACACGGAATGCACAAAATATCGCCCCAGCATCGCAATGTGGGCATGTGCGATAGTCACACTGCAAACCGTGAATTGTCAGGTGCAATGTCAAATTATATCAAACATGTTTCTTGACATTTCTATCATTTCTAGGCACATTATATTAAGGATCACTGACTTCTGCCGACCTTATGTAAAATTCCTGTAATTTTTTTAATATTCCAATATATTACAGGAAAAAAAATTGAGATGTCAGTTTCATGACAATGGCAAAAATAACATAATATTTAAAGACATTTTCATATATGCAATACTTATCGCAATATTTTGACACTGACAAAATGCAATGGCAGCTATAAAAACAGCTATGTAACAGCAGCATGTCACAGAGCAAAATTAAGTCTTAAGCTGGTTTCATGGACATGACAAGGAGTTTAATGCTCTCCAGTGGTCTTCATAACCAGATGTGAACCCAATAGAACATATTTGGCATGTGGTGGAACGAGAGCAGAATCAAAGGAACATTTCTAACATCTTTTGTTATTCATGCGACAAAGCTGTTCTGAGAGGAAAGGGAGGTCCTACCCAGTATTAGTGTAGTCTTCCTATGGCTTGGTGACTGTGTAATATTTTATACATAAATATATAAAATATTACATACTCGCAGGGCATGCGGTCATCACTGTGACCAATTACTGATCTTGACTGCAAGAGGTCCGTCAGTGTTTTGATCCCGTTAATCACGGGCATTTGCACAGTCTGCCTTTATTCACATTACAAAGATGTTAATGCGTTTTGTCATCACATCATGATATAACTGTTTCACAGAGCAATAACATTTCAATATGATAATGTCCATTTCATGAGCCCCTGCTGTGTATGTGACTGTGTGTGTGTGTGTGTGTGTGTGTGTGTGTGTGTGTGTGTGTGTGTGTGTGTGTGTGTGTGTGTGTGTGTGTGTGTGTGCTCTCATCCTGCCCACTCCCTCCAGCTCTCTTTCTCTCTGCAGCAGGCTGCCTGTTGCCTTGGCAACCCACCGTGCTCTAGTGTGTATGAATGTTTTAAAAAAAAAAATCTTTTTTATTTATTTATTTCTCTAATTTAATCTTTTTTGGGGGCAGAAGGACTAGCACATGCACTTTTCCTCCTCTAATTCAGAGAAAAACATTAAAGTGATGAGGTTTGACATAATCAAAGCACAATGTCCGTCACTTCAGCCTCCAGTTGGGCATCTCCGAAAGTTGCACTGCTTTAAACGTAGGTTTCAGTGTTTGTTGCAAAGAGGTCCAATTGGGGTCTGGTGTTCAGTTGCCACATCCGTGGGCACTCCAAGACCATAAAAGGTTTAAGTATGGTGGTAGATGCAACAGTGGTAACATAACTACATACTACTGCTGACTGGCGTTTTCTAATCCAATGAGCAATGCAATCATTTCCAATTTAATCATGACTCTGGCAGACAGGAAGCTTGATCAGGACTACGGTCTCTGTGTGTCTGTCTGTGCTGACCTTCTCTGTGAACACACACACACACACACACACACACACACACACACACACACACACACACACACACACACACACACACACACACACAATAAGTGTATCTTTAAGTGCGCCACATGTTTAATGACACTAGTGCCAGGCATAACAACTATGTAGTTAATGATCTGCATGAGTCAACAGAATGTACAAGACGCGTCATTTGTAGAACATCATGTTCTATAATGTTCATAATGTTTATAATGTTATCATAATATTCATGACGGAGACCATTCTAATCATCAGAAACCCTGAGAGGGAATGCAACATCCCACAGTTCACCTAACAGCAATGGGCAAGAAGGAGACCTTCAATCAGTGTTTCCAAATGGGAGTGCTGCATGTGGGGCACATGCTGTACTGGAATAAAAGAACCAGTGCGATATCACATTCATCATGCAGATAATAAACATGCAGATATCCTTCATCCTCTGAAAGGGAGTGAAACCAATATTACATAGCATTTTTACCTCAAAAATAACCGCTTCGGGGCTCAGAGTGGTCTACTGAGCTACCAGCCATGCTGTTTTGCCAATAGTGGCTGGAGTCAGAGAGAGCACAATTGGCTGTGCTTTCTCCAAGTGGGCAGACTGCACCCTCTCCCTCTTTACTCTTCTGTGATGTTAGCTGGTGCAGCAGAGGCAGTGAAAAGAGGCAGTATCTGGCTTTGCATGTATCGGAGGAGAGACGTGTGAACTCCTTACCACCCTAGTGTCTGGAGCATTGCTAGTGCTAGGGGGACTTATGAAAGGGTGAATTAAAAAAAACAAAAAAACAACACAATTTAAAATAAATAAATAAATAAATAAATAATCTGACATGTTTCACTGACTAGAATAGAAAAAAAAGTGTCTGTCTTGTTGCTACTCAGGGATTAGGAAGGAAACTGCATTCTATTCATGTATAAAATGTGAAGTTTAGAAGTTCAAATTCCACTTCCCCACTGTAGGGGGAGCCCAGGAGCAAGAAATACCAATTCTCACACCACCACTTTAACGCATGCAAGTGCACAAGTAATAGCCTCAGTCCTTTGCATGTGCATTTTGTCCACACACACACACACACACACACACACACACACACACACACTATTCTTTTGCAGCACTGTACAGGAACTGTACGCTACAGTTACACACACACACACATCTATTTTTTTGTGCATCTTCAATTAAGTGCACAAGTGCTGCTTATGCCTCCTGTCGTTTTGCTGCTTGTCCAGATCCATCAGCGGCACACTCTCACCAGGAAGAAACACTCAACCCACACCCATTCACCAGGGGGGGGTGTAGAGCGATGTCAGAGGAAAACATTTATTTAAAAAAAAAAAAAAAAAAAAAAAAAAAAAAAAAAAAAAAAAAAAAAAAAAAAAAAAAAAAAACACACACACACACACACACACACACACACACACACACACACACACACACACACACACACACACACACACACACACAACATGGGGAAATGCTTTCAAGTACTATTCAGTCGAACAGAAAATACATTAGCCTACATACTGCTCTAAACCTCACAGTAGCTGCTCCTGTTCGTGTGTTTGTGTTTCTGTAGATGTGCATACATGCCTGTATTTATGGAAGAGAGGCAGCGTGTTGAAACTGCCCTCTTCTGCACTACAGAGGAACCACATTCAGTTCAGCACATTCATTCTGCAAGCTGGGCCATTTTCCTAATATGCAGAATAGCACACACATTTCCAATCTCTAGTAATTATTCATTTGTGGGAGCTGTAACCAAACCACAATGCACATCATACAGCTGGAACAGGCCTTTAAAACAAAGGAGATATAAATCATGAGCATGTCTTCACTGTCAAACATGAATAAGAAGAGACCGGTCCTAACCAGCACAGGCTCAAAGATCAGATGAGACCTGAGGAAAGAGGCACAGGGGGAAGGAAAGAAGAAGGAAAAAAAACACCTGTGCTGCCAAGATAGACGGGTAGAGGTAGTCACTGTTAGACAGGTGAGATGGAGAAGAAGGGAGAAATGCAAGTTTCCTTTTGAATTTTTTAGAAGAGCAACAGAAAGAGTGGGAGAGCCAGAGGGAGAGAGTGTGCAAGATGCAAGAGAGAAAGAAATGGAGAAAGGAGAAAAGATGGATGCGCAAGAAGCTTATTGAAAATATCTCCAGACCCAACACAGGTAGAGGGTTTACTGGGGCTAATCTATTAAAATGAAGTGTCTAAAACACTGTAAATGAAACACTGTACACAAGGACATGAATAAAGAGTAGGTTCTTACCCAGGAGTGTGCATATGTGCATCAGACATGCCAGCGTTTTACCCTGCATTTGTTGGTTTTACCTTTACAGGTCACAGTTATCATGATAAAAACACAAGCCTAAATAATCATTAGTTTTACACATCTACACATCTGTTGCAATCAGAAGCCGGGTTGTACTCCACATAATCCCAAACTGGCTTGTAGTTTTGTTCAGCCTGCTGTTTTAGCGATGCTACATTAGCTCGGCAGTAGACGGTGCTCGGCTGGGCTGCAAGACAGCCAAAGCTACAAAACAAACCCATTTCCAAGCTGTTCTTTATGCTCTGAAAATAATGACAGGCACAAGTGACAAGAAATTAAATTTTCTTTGTTTTGCAAAAGACATTGCAGTACTGATTTAGTTGAATTTTAGTTTGCTTTTGAAATCTGCTGTTTATCCACTGCATGTTTTCCTTAGCGTAATTCTTCTGTTATGATCGTGGCAACAACGAAAAGCTGAAAATGTAGTGCATCCAATCCAATCAGCCGCCACAACTGTCCCATGGTTTTGTCTATGTTTGACACCAAAGCAATGACACACAGGGATGAGAGAGAGAGAGAGAGAGAGAGAGAGAGAGAGAGAGAGAGAGAGAGAGAGAGAGAGAGAGAGAGAGAGACTCTTTCTGGAACACTGTCAGTGTTGTCCCTCTGTCTCTCTCACAAACACACACACAGAGGCCGTTATGGCAGGGGAATACAGCTGTGCATTACAGAGAGAGGAAGGAATCCATCAGCAACACATCAACATCTAAAATGGGCTTTTTACAGCTGAGATCCTGCTTGTGTCGTGTATGTGTGCGAAAAAGCAAAAGAGAAAAGGGGGGGACAAAAAAAAAAAAAAAAAAAGGGGTGTATATTGATCCATCTATCTATCCATCCATCTATCGATCATTATATCCACAACTCCTGTTCTGACAGCAAGTTCTCAGAGCAGCAGTGGAGCTCGAGTGTATCAGCTTCGTTAAGCAGCTTCTTTTTCAAGGCCACCCACTCCCTCACTTCACTACATTCTGATCCAGAGAAAAATGGCCATCTTTCTCTCTCGTGTGGGGGCAACAAGTGCAGTGAATGTGTCATTTTCATAAACACCTTTCAGTTTGGATAGTTCTAGTCAATATTTTAACTCAAGTAGAATGAAGGGTGTATGGAAATAGATTCGACTGATCAAATTGGACTGAAATTTCAACAGAAAGGTTGATCTAAAGTGAAAATGTTACTTTTTTGTTAATCTAACCCAGTGCTTTACCAGTTCAGTGCTGGGCACCAACCTCCCTGCATGGCCGCAACACTTGATCCAGATAATGAAGGGTTTGTTAGTAGCCATTAGTAAGTTTCTTAATTATGCAAATAGGGTGTTTGCTCATTAAAGCAACAGACAGGAAGCATAGCCTTGCAGAAAATTCTCCAAGAACATTCAGCACCACATTAAATGCCAGCTGACCAGCAACATTTCAAATGAGCCTCAAACAACAAGGGAAACACTGCATTAGCCTCCTCTTAGCTCTTCAATACACACTGAAGATGCACTTTATTTTTCAGTGTGAATAAAAAAAGTCTCACAAAGCAGAGACATTCTGTCATTATACCCCCATAAAACATGATCCATAATATGACAGGTGGGACCTGATATTGGCCCTCTCGCATAGAGGGCGAAAAAATTAAAATAAATAATAAAACAATCCAGCCCTCCATAAGATGAAAAAAGGGCTTCAGTCTCACATATCCATGGCTTTCCATCACGAGGTCACTTTGGTGAGCATTAGAGCCGAGGCGGCTTGCGAGCTACAGGTGTATCCCCTTGATCTTGGCCTGGATCCTGGTCCGGGTATCTAATTTCAGATACAGGCATCCTCTCCAGATGGTGGGCAGAGAAAAGGATGGGGGGGATTTGGACGAGGGAAGTGACGCCAGATCCCGGATAGATCCGGCCAGCTCGGTCCAAGTCTTCCTGGAGTGCAGGTAGAGGCTCAGCGCACCAGCTGCCCGGAGCAGGATGCGGTGGCCTGCGGTGACCGACGTCACGAGCATGCGCAAGCAACTCGCTTATGTTCGCAAAGCCAGAGCAGGGTGCCAGCGACAAAGGCGTTAACTGATAGCCAGTGACTGTAAAAGAAGGTGGTCAAGCACACCACACCATTAGACCTATATCTTGGAGATCTGCCAACCTTCCACCCTCAGCACTGGAGCCCCCAAAGGTTGCGTCCTGAGCCCCCAGCTGTCCTCACTGAATACGTATGACTGTGTAGCTACTTCCAGATTTGTCACCATGGTCAAGTTTGCAGACGACACTGCTGTGGTGAGCATGATCTCGAACAATGGTGAAAGAGTCTTACATGGAGGAGATTAAGAACCTGAAGAACTGGTGCTAGGATGACATCAGTTCCCAATTCACAGGACCCATCAACACCCAGACATTTTCAAAGACCTAGAAGGTCCTAAAAGTTTTACACTGTTCGAGGCCAAGCTTTATACTTATTTAAGAAATCATTCTATATCAACTATATTTAACTTTTAATGTAAAATAGGTGCAATGGCACTTTTACATTTCACTGTCAAGTAAACCGGCAGCACAGAAACGTCAACTGTGAGAAGCATGGAAAGAGTTGCATCAGTCTCGTGGTCTGGCTGACTTTCAAGAGGTGGTCACCGCCAAGACCTAACATTTTTTTTTTTTTTGTAAAGGAAATACATCTGTCCAATGAAACAATATAGGTATTCTTTTTTTTTGCTTCTCATCTCAAATCAAACTTTTGTCACATACACGGTCAACCACTATACGGTGAAATGCTTCCCTCAACACAGCAGTGAGAAATGTGGCTTTACTGCATAATCAATAAGCATTCATACTGCATTCTTACAGAAAGAGAGGTTGGTCTTCACTGGATCTCAACTGAGAAATTAGCCTCCATTTGAAAGTACTCAATTCAGCAAGAACCCCATGCAGACCTGCCATCCTGCATCGCAGTGTCCTCACACCATAACTAAACAATATTGCTTATGCAACACTGTTCAACAGTGCCAGTTGCACAATGATGCAAATTCTTAAAGAATATGTAATCAGAACTTCCCCACTAACGAAGAGAGAGAAGTGATACAAATAAAGTAACCAACACTTTTTTTTTGCTTTAAACTTTGCAACAGAAAAAGTGAACTTCCTCCATTCCTGTGCTGTAAGAGCGTGCGAGAAAGAAAGAAAGAAAGATTGAGCGCGAGAGACGGACCTTAGCAACAAGAGCATCTAATGCATAGCTACTGTCATTCTGGGAATTATTACGTAGGAACAAACCATCTATAGCTGCTCTCCACCACTTGGATGTATGAACCAAACTCTGCTGTAACCAAGTCCACTAAAAAAAAAAGCAGAGCGTGAGATGAGATCGTAAAATATCCAAAGATAAAACATACCACCATTATAGCTTATGTGCTCCAACTTAAGGTAGTGATTGATATCTTGGTGAACTAAGTAACTAACTAACCTGCTACTGTCAGCCACTCATTTGGAGCTAGCTAGGTACACTATATGGAAAAAAGTATAGGCTAGTATTTACTAGCTATTTAGCCTGCTTTTGTTGACGTTATTGTCTCCACTCTCCAGGAAATGCTTTCTACTAGATTTTGGAGCATTGCTGTGGGGATTTGACTGCATTCAGCGTCAAGAAAATTAGTGAGGCCCAGACATTTGATGAACATCACCCCACCTCATTCCAAGCATTGGATAAAGCACCAACCATCACCCCAGATAACACTGATCCACTGCTCCGGAGCTTAATGCATTAGGCATGATGCCAATAGGATGATGTTTATATACACTCTAGAGAGTCCTAGTCTGTTGGTAATATTTCTCTACAGGAACTAGACGAGCTGTGTGTGTGCACGTGTGCATTTGCACATTTGTGTCAGCAATGGGGGCAACATAAAGTAGCTGAATTCATTTGTGCAAAAATATTTAGATATAGCAGTTCTTTAACATAGATAAACAGAACCGCAATGATTCCGAGACAAACTATTCTTAAAGTCCAGCCAAGTAGACTGTATCAAATATGTACAAGGCTGTTTAGCATTTCTGGTGCAACAGAAATGTCAAATGTTCGAGGTTTTGCCTGGCCAGCGCAGTCGGTCATGTTGAAAGACTTGTTTGGATTGCTACATATTGGCTAAGCAGTTAAAGGAAGTTTCACTGAACTTTCTTTAATTGTAAGAAAATATTTTACATGGTTGTGTTTTTTACAGGTTTCAAGGTAGAGATTTTAAGTTGCTGTTTCGTGTGTGGGAAATCCCCATATCTACTGATTATACTGACTGAAATAAAAATGTTTTGATCAGATAGAGAACTAGATTCATTTGCAATAATAATTGAAACAAACAAAACAAAAAAAGCTGCTGTTGGCCATATGCAGACTTTATAGAAGCATTTCTGTTCTTATTTTCTTCTGTAAATAAAATAACTAAAAATGAAAGGAGAAAGAGGAGAGGTATAAGAACACAAAGAGTAGAGTAAGGGCCTAAGGATAGAAGAGTAACTGCTAAGAGAATATGCTTGAAAATAAATAATTGGCTCATGAAACTCATGAAATAAGCTAAAATCAAGATTCCAAGAACAGCAAATTTTATGTATGTAGATTTCAATACGGAAATGTACCAGAAAAAAAAAAATAAATAAATAAAAAATAAAAAATCATAACAAAAGCTGGGTATGGTCGGTATGGCAGAGGGGGTATAACCATGGGTCAGACTACAGTTTAATTCCCCATCTGAACAAAACCACCAAAAGACTGGAAACCATAGGTCACTATAATAGGAGTGCCTGCCAAATGCCATAAATGTAAATGGCTGTTGTGGAAAGATATGATGGGCTGATGTGCAGCCTTATGCAACTCCGTAGCTCCACACACCTACAGAGACCCAGAGTTTCTGCATTTCTTCATCGGTCAAGACTGCATCCATGTCATTATGGCCTAAAAGCGATTATTCCACACACCCATGAGCTGCGGGAGTCCGGGAATTAAAGGCCGCGGCAGAGCCCGTCGAGCCAAAACGGCAGACCGCGCACAACTGTCAATGGGCAGTCAAAGCTGGAGGACAAGAAGGAAAGATGAAAGGCGGCGCATGTCATCGAGGACTGGGATCTCAAATTGCGTGTAATAGTTGGAGACAAAACCGGCCCTTTGATTGGCCAAAATGGAAGATCAGATGTCGAGTTAGGCTCTGACTCTCTGAATCCAAAGCAAAGCTTTAGGAAGCCACAGATACGATAAAGTCTCTGAAGGCAAGGTTTGAAACATTTTGCACCATAATGATGAGCAAATTAAAGACCTGCACACGCGCTATTAAATGACAGCCACACAATCATGACCTCAACCCCCCCCCCCCCCAAAAAAAAAAAACTATAGTACTACCACTACTGTGTATGCATAGACATGATCATCAAAGAAACGTGAACCATGCATGTATGTCAGTGTCTTGGTGTATATAAATAGCTGCGGGAGCATACACATGTGTCTGTGTGCAAGTAAGAGTGACAATACGGCATGTGAGGGACAACGGCACACAGCAGGTAATCGATGCATCAGCTTCAAGAGGCACCCTCTGTGCCCAACACACACACACACACACACACACACACACACACACACACACACACACACACACACACACACACACACACACACACACACACACACACACACACACACACACACACACACAGCAAGGAGGACAGAATGGAAGATCTGATTGCTTCAGGAAAAAGGAGGCAAGAGAGAGACAGACAGAGAAAGACTAACATGAGAACATCTGGGCAACAAGCTCAAGCAATCAGCAGCAAAATCAACGGCACACAGCTGCCTTGTCCCAGTCACCCTTTAAGCCCCCAAACCTTTAATGCTCTACTACACAAATCCCCTCTGACAATTTTACACAGACAGCAAGTACACTAGACTAACCGTCTGAGCTACATGTAGATCAGACAGAAAAGAAAATGATATAATTTTGTGGCATTTATTTTGGACACCAAAAACAGCCATCACCAAACGGGACCCTGGGTAGATTAACTGGAGCAACGATACAGAGAGCAAATAGCTGCATTTGTGCAATACAAAAGTAAGAACTGATTACTGTATAATTATTATTTATATATATTACATATTATATCATTTTAATTTACCACAATGAACTTTTAAACCATTCCCATTTAAATGAAGCTTGCTATGTTCTAGTGGAAGTTTATAACTGATCCCTTAATACTCACATTTAGACAGGCTGATCTATTTTAGTCTAAAATGTGTTCAAGAGGCAGGCAGTGTAAATCACATTGAGAGATGTTACTCCTCAAGCCTCTTCTACATACCTGTGAGGCACAGGAGCGTGTTATCATTTATATTGTCACATTCACACAAAGAGCTTGCTTCTTCAAACTAGCAACTTTATAGGAGGTTAAAGACCTCCTTGACTTTCATTGCCAGACCATGGAAAAAGACTTTTTGGAGCATTTCAATTGGTCCATTCTTTATGAAATGTCAATGTAAACAGCAGATACAGGATTGATGATTAACAGTAACTATATGGGTTTGATGCATTTGTTGACCAAAAGGAAATCAGAATCAGCTGAGGTGACCCTTAGAACTGGGCGACATGCTTTAAAGCTAGTTCCAGTGTACAGCGACCAGTGATGTGCTGTATTTCAGCTTAATATTTTAACAACCTATTTTAGAGATGAGGAGTAACCAAGCAGTTTGTTTTTAGCCTTCCATTTCTGTTTTGCACATTTTGCTCATTGTATCTACAAACTGAGGGTTAATTGCTGTGTATGTCATTTGCTGGGCGCTTCAGATTGTTTTTGTTGTTGTAGTTGAAAACACAGTTTACGTAACTGAACATTTATGGCATTTATCCAGAGCGACTCAATTTACAATTCAGTCACGTTACAAAAGGTACCTGAATGGCATCCCTTTGTTAAAGTGACATGTTATGGGTCATGTGTCCTGAAAAAGAATTAAATCCAGTGACAACATGATGACTTACCTAGAACATGGATGAACCCAGGGGTTTCAGTGGAAGCACACACACACACACACAGCACATGGAGAGAGAAAAAGAGAAAAACATCAGTGAAGTCAACTGAAAGATCAGGTCTATATATCTGGATGAACATACCAATAGAAATATTTTACATTTCTTGGAATAAACTTTTATTTCACATTAACTTAAATTCAAACAGCAGAACATGTTTGACTTCTCCTTAGACACACACACACACACACACACACACACACACACACACACACACACACACACACACACACACACACACACACACACACACACTGTGCAAACCTGACTGTGGGATAGATCAAGACATTACTGTTGGGTTCTACACTAATGAGAACACCTGAAACCACATTTAATTTCAGAAAATAATCTGAAGGTTAATAATTTCTTAGGCTACAACACAGTTCATTTGTTTAAATTAGACATCAGAAAGCTGATGTATTTCCAAGCTGTCCCAAAATCAAATAAATAAATAAATAAATAAATAAAAACCAACAAGAAATTAGCATTCTTCAAATTAGATCATGCTAATTGGTAGGCTTCAACAAGCATCCTGGAAACACAAACTTTCACTTTATTCCTCTCAGTTTCCGTCTGGCCACCTGTTTCAGACAATTTGGGCATATGGCCGACGAGCAAATTCTTTAAAGAGCTGATTCAGCCATCGTTGTTTATGGCTTCCTTCAAGCACAGTGTCTTATAATCCCCGCAGTTCCTTCAGGCATGTCATTTTGCACATAGTTACAGAGGTTTACAGAAGAAAAACACTTGCCATAGTGAACATGAGACCATCTGTGATCAAACTGATCAAACATGTGATGCAAGTATTGGGCACTGAAAAGTGTTAGGACAGTGTTGTAACAAATAAACTGTTTTAAATATCATACTTCTACCTTTTCCACTGTTTCTACTGTGATCTTAACGACTCAAGTGACTATACAGAGCTAATTTGCTACTGCTGTCGGTCAACAGTGGGCAATATGAAATGCAATAGATCAGACATGCCCAAATAATTTTCTGATGGAAATTAGAATTCTAATAAGTAGAATATAAAAAAAAAAGTTGTTTCATTTGATCAATACATATTTGTCTAGCACTGAAATATATATTTGCTAAAGTGCCCACCCTCAGCTGTCAGTAAAGTACTTCAAAACACTCACAGAGACGGCCACTAATTATCCAGCTACATCTCATACTGTACAGTTGTACCAGATCCAGACAACCCTGCAGAACTCGAGAAGGCTGGAATTGAGACTACTTGCTGCCCACTGTCCTGCTGTCTCTTTAGACACAACTCACAAATCTAGTCCTATATAGCAATTTTTAAGGACATGAAAACTACAGCATTTGTTATGCAACAATCCTCAGGAACTACAAACTGACTAAACACTGTATATTAAAAACACTTAAGCCCATCCTACTTCACCAGGAGCAATGCACTGATGACTCCCAGAAGCCCAGTCAGAAGAAGGGGGGGGAGGGGAAAAACAGAAAGAAACAAAAACATTCAGTGCATCCAAGACTCACCCAGTTATGGTGCTTCTGAGACATGTCACCCATCAAGTTCAGAAGTTGTTCAAACATTTTGTGTTTATTATTCAGAAGCTTTCAATTTTTTAAATCTTTTCTCCCAACAGAATTCCAGGGCACTCTTTCCAACAAAAATCACTGACTATAACAACAATGTACAAGATCATTACATGATGATGGGTATAATAAGAGGCTATAAAACAAAAACAAAAAATAAAATAAAAGCATGTAAGAGCCACTTTAGCTTAGGCCGAAAAGATTAAAATGTCAAACAAGATTTACATTCATTTGGAGGATCTGAGCACGTCTGCAGTCGCTTGTTTAGCTGCTACAGATCTGAAGGATGCAGGAAAAGCAGAGGCAGGCTAGCTAATCGATTTAGGTCATCAATTCCTGTAAGAATGAGCAGCTGTACAATCTGCACTGCAGTCCAAAATGGGGAGGAAATCTAAGAAAATCAGTTTGAACTTACAATAAATAAATCTAAATAGGTATATTGCAATTAGAGGTCACTAATAATAGTGTTTGAATAAGTTTAATAAATGACATTGTGTGTGATATATATATTGAGATATATATATATACACACACGCATGCACGCACACTTGTGTTACACACTTGTAAGTTTTAGGGAATGAGTAATGTAAAGCATTTTATCAATAAATTGTTAAATACTTAAATAGTGTTAACACTCCACCAAGCAAATACACCAGTAGAAAAAAAACTACTTATGAAAACCGGTTCCGTGATAGAAAAAACTATGGATATATAGCAATCCAATGTCTTAACACACAAGCACGCACACATCCCAAAAGAGTCCATGCTTCAGAAAAGCCCACCTACTCCACCTCTCTCTCTCTCTCCGCTTAAGAGTAACACAGCAGTCCTCTTTCTCTCTGTTACATAACTCCCCACCTCCCACCCACGACACTGCTGCATCTCTCAATGGAGCCCAGCTCTGCGTGCGCACACACACACACACACACACACACACACACACACACACACACACACACACAGAGAGAGAGAGAACATGAGACGTGACACACAAACGTCTATCCAGAAGCTGCTAAAGCTTTTTGTAGGTGGAAGTGGTTTCACAGCGTATGCATGAAGCTCTGGCGTTTCGCCACTAGAGGCCTGCAGTAGTCCACATGCCTGTCCCCTCACTGTAATGAGAAACGTGCTCTGTGTGTATCAAACAGTCTGCTCAAGGTGATCTGGCTTTTTGCTTCAAGTCATGGACACATGCTGAATCCGCTCTCGCGCGCTCATTCTCGTGATCGCTCCCTCTCGCTCTCCCCCACACACCAACTCTCTGGAGGAGTAGAACGCTGATGTAGTGCTCCCAATTCTTGTCTTGCTCCCGCCCACCCACTCCTACACACACACACACACACACACACACACACACACACACACACACACAGCTGAAGGATCTCAGATCTGATTTCTGGAATAAAGGGAGTAACACCACTACTCTTCCATTTGATCAGTTAGAAGTAGTAGAAGTTCATTACTAGTTTTCAACTATGAAAAACTGACAAAGTTTCACTGTCTCAAGCCTGGATTTTTCTCATAGATGAGCACTTTTTTTTTCTTTGCAGTGGAGAAGATTAGAGTAGAAGCGTGTAGTGAATTTCTAAAAGCTCAAGCTGGCCTGCTGCTGAACGTAGCACTTTCACTGCCAGCTCTGGGCACTGCCAAACCAGCATCGGCTTCTCCAGAGCACTACCGCTGAACCCCCCCTCCTTCCCCCCCTCCTCCACAGGATCTGCCCACTTTCAATCTCAATACTGCACAGAGACAGTATAAAAAAAATAATTAAGATGCCCAGGATTTTATTGCTTCTCAATTTCAGAACAATGGATGGGGGTATCTTTTAGTGTTCTGTAACTGTATCGAATATTTTACAGAAGTGAAAATCTGAATGACTGTATTGCACTGTACTGTATGTCCAGTCATTCCTTTTCTCCTTCTATGGTCAGATTTAGTGTTCAGGAGTAGTGGTACAGCACAATAGAGGCAGGGGATGGTGTATTACAAACCCTCTCTTTATTTGTTGCCAACCAAGAGCAAGAGAAAAAAAATAAATGAAAATACTAAAAATACCCCAGTATCTATGTACAAAGTAACCCAACATAGTCAGCTTTCTATTCCAACACCCAAACTGAAGGTTACCGAAGGTACATCACATCCATTAAACCAATGTTTCTCAACCTGGGTCCATTTTAGTGGATTCCCTGCTTTAATACACCCCCTGAAACCCTGAAAAGGCTTGTTAATAAGCTGATTAAGTCAATCAGTTGTCCTGGGAGCAGGGATAACACTAAAATGTGCAGGGCAGGGTGCCTTCATGACCAGGGTTGAGAAAACACTGCAATAGCCACCCATCAGTCAAAACACCTCTGTGTACCAAACACTGACAAATGAGGGAGAGGATGAGGTGGTGAAGGAGGGATCGATAGAAGGTAATAAGGTTCAGCTAATTTAAAGCGCAATGTCACAAATATATCAATACAAACATTATTAAAAAACAAATCCGAATTGATCCAGATGTGACCAACCTACATTTTATTCCAATTCATAAGCCACAGAAATCATAAAATAGTCTCACCTCATTGGACTACAGCTACCTAGAAATATTCTACAGATGTTCTGAAACTATCTGGAGCATTTACTGCAATTCTCAAAGGGTCCAGGTGAAGGTTTTGGATTGAGGTTAACGTTAGAGCGTACAGCCTGATTTAGAGGGGAAATTAAAGTGAATAGGAACTGAGTTGAATGAATATTTAAGGCAACCATCGAATGCTCTCTCTAACAAGTCTTTGCATTTTTGTTTTTTAAACTGCAATTTTATTAACCAGATGATTGAAAATGTGCACAATCCACAACAGTACACTAGCCTCAATTGTACACTCAAGCACTTTATTAGGAACACCAACACTGGGTATGACCTCTTTTTGCTGTCAAAACCATCATACATATAGATTTTACAAGATTTTATTTTAGTGCACCTTCCAAAAATAATGGATAAAATGTCCTTAATTGAAATTTTTAAATGTGCACATAAAACAGTCAGAGTACAATAGTTGGAGCACAAAAGCAAATACATTTTTGTCCCAAATAATATGAAGGGCACTAAAACCAATGCATTTTGTATCCATTTTCTAGTGTTGAGATTTGGCCGCCTATGGAATCAACTTTAAAGGCCCACAGTATATGAATCTATGTTGCTTTTTATTGCACAAAGCTCTACTGCTGTGTAGCTGGATGTCAGAATATATATACATATATACATCATATATGGGTTACACAAGCCTGACAAAACCAAACTGAAGGAGAGGTCATTACAATGCATTTCAGTAAAGCAACATTATTCTTTCACATGATGTACGACTGCCCAAAACGCACTTGATGGGCTGATCCGTCTGTACCTGGTCGCAGATCAAGCACTGCCCTATTAAACTGCTAAATGACACAACAGAAAAGAGACAGATGACAGTGGATCTTGCCATGTCATTTAAAGTGCGCCCACATCAGCGCTGCAGCATTCTGTTGACCTTCCTCTTCCAACGTCACTATAGTAACCACTCTGCTGAACTAGAACGGGAAAGCAAACTTGTGCTTAAATAGAAATGATCTCGACAGTGTTGTCCATTCCTCTTGCATCTATGGCTTCCTGTTTTAGAATGAAATGCAGCTCTCAAGGCTCTCGAATTTGTTTTGCCTGCGGGCATTCTTATGTTATTTGCTACTTTGCATTTTCAGCTGTAACATGCAAGCTACCAGCAAGAAGACGCTGAAGACCCTCAAAACATGCCCTCTATCTCTTAAGGCTTGTGTAATAGGTTATTGACAGTCATTGACATTGACAATAAAATTTTCAGGTACAAATATGCAGTAAAATGAGTCATATCAGGGGTCTTGTCACTATTGATAAGGAATTTAAGACAGCATCCACCCAAGTACAGGGACCTCTTTCATTGCACAAATGGAAAATAACAGCTCCAAGCTAGTCGAGCAGTGGTGGTGGATCCATTTCTGAAGCTGTTTAGCGTGGGATTTCTGCAATCTGCAAAGAAAGACCACAAGGGGCCGCATGTTGAAGAGACTCCAATCTTCCCGCCTAAAAGAAGGCAGCAGGAAAGAAGCTGAAGCGGGGGAAAAAAAGGGGGCGTGGAGCTGTTTGCCATGGGGTCAGGCAGCCCCCACTGCTCAACTAAGCTTTTTGGGGAACACAGGAAGAGGTGAAGTAAACAGTAATATCAAGTTTCAGTCCCTGGACAGCTCATGGAAAGTGGCCCCGAGTTACACTAATCTGGAGTAAGCTCATCACACTCAAATCTTACTGAAATCTTACGAGTCTTACTAAACAAACTCTAATGCTGATCTCAGTAGTCTACTGATTTGCCGGATCCAACAACCTCTCTGCATCTGTGACAAAAAGCATGCATAAAATCTACATTTTTAAGTAAGGAGGAATTTAAATGAGGGGCTTTTAAATTCAATTTTGCTATTTCAAGTAAAGTGCGTATGTATGTACGTATGTATGTATCAAATATAAGAGTTGAGCCGTTATATTGGTACTGCTATACCAGCTCAAAATAATACTGCGGTACTTGAAATTACCCTGGGGGGAGGGAGAGAATTATGTTTACTTGGCTTCCGTACAATATCATATCACCTGCTTTATTTTGGAGCCAAATAATGACCAAATACAACATTCAGTTTCCTCACAGTGAGACACAGTGAACACTAAGTGAACAAAAAGTGTTAAAGCATCAATCTAACCAACAAATTTGGTGTCCAAATGCTTACTCTACAACTTTCGAACACACACACACACACACACACATCTACATGCTACAAGCCAGATAGCGCTTCATCCTTAGCTTTCCAGCACCATCTCCCACCTCGTCTGGCACCAACAGTCATGCCACGCTCAAAATCAATGAGACCACCATTCTGATGGCTGATGTAAACATTAGCTGAAGCTGCAGACTCATAGCTGTATGATTTTATGCACTGCGCTGCTGTCACACGATTGGCCGATTAGATAATTGCGCGGATGAGTCGGTGCATAGGTATCGCTGTACAGCGTACAGTTGTATGTCTCAATCTCACAATTCTGTCTGCATTGTAGTAATCACAGGGCCCTACGAAATGCATGACCTTTAAGAAAATCTGGTAAACATTTTGTTCAACGCTGTAATCTAAACAATACTAGCCACTCTGCTCAAGCAGCCTGGGGAAGAAGCATAGAGTAGCATTGTTTGCCACGTTCACCAGCCATTACAAGAGAACAAAACCAGGGCTAGAATGAGAAAATTCTCAGTGAGGTGCCAAATGTATCCAACAGTTTCTCCAGCTTACTCCATGAGATGACACGGTCGTGCTGCTATCTAAGAGAAGAGGAGAAAAAGGTAGGAGAAGAGTGAGACAAGAGGAGAGGAGGAGGTAGTGGTACTGATGGCAGGGATTAAAGTCAGAATTACAAAACAGGGAAAAATCAGACAAAAAACAAGTCCACCATAATGTGGTATCTGCTTAGTTACACAACAGCAATCTGGGACTACTGATACCAAAAATGCCTAATGTAACTCTCTAACCTGTGTTATAATATGATGTGGGCTATTCAATTCAAAAAGCTTGCAAAACTATTGAGTACTGTGGTATGTTTGAGTATCGGTGTTGAGGGCAGACACCCACAACCATCAGTGAAATTTTCAAACGAGCAGAGCCAACACTCCACCCCCACGTGACGCCCACTAAACAGCTCGAAGAGAATCAAGCTTTTATATTTACAGTGTTCCAAACTCATTAAAAACTTAACACAGAGAAATACCTGAAATACAAAGAATGTGCTTTCTGAATAAAGCGTATAAAGAATTATTCAGATGAATAATCTGGTTATTAAGGGGGTGGAAAATCACCACTTGGGTTGTGTTTCAAACTTTCTAAGGGTCCTTCACACAGAACATGCATAATAAATGAAATATCTGGAAAATGAGTAATCACACAACAGTATCAAGCAACGCATTCAAGAGAATGCAACCAACAAAGTGTAGGTGCAATAAAAATGAAACAAGAAAGCTCACTGAAAAAAAAAAAAAAAAAAAAAAAAAAAAAAAAAAAAAAAGACACTTTCCCCTTGCCTTGACATCAAGAACAGGGAGATAAAAAACACTTAGTGTATACAAACATGGGGCTAACATATTTGTATAATTATTTAAAAAAATAAATAATTAATAAAAAAATAAAATAAATAAAATTAAAAAAAAATCACATCCTTGGGCATCTTTTGCATCAAGGAGCAAAAAAAAGATTGATTGATTTGCCTAGTGTGATATTGCATATCCTGCGATGTGACCATTGCACATGTGCACATCGCTATGCCGATGCTGAAATGACATATTGCACAACACAATTCCCACATGATCACGCCACCACCACCTTACTTTACCTTTGTGATGGTGTTTAAGTTATAGGCAGTGTTGGCTTTGCGCCACGTTAAAAATTTTGCCTCTTATGTCTCTTCTGACCCATAAGATATCTTGGCAAATTCCAAACACACTTTTTTCTTTAGTAGTATCTTTCAGAGCCAACCATTTTATAACAATACAGGCCAGCTGTATGCAGAAATTCTGATATTGCTGACTCATGCACCTTTACATCACTCTCAGGAACTGAACTCTGTAGCGTCTCCACAGTGATTGTTGGTTTCCTTCTCTGCTCCTCATTCACATACTTTTCTTTCTGTTTCAGGCTGGCTAGTATAATGCATTATTTCCATATAAAAGTAAATACTTTTAATCATTCATGAGTAAATGCCAAACATGAGACCCGTGTGTCCATGTTAGGGCAAGCTCTTCTCTGTGTAAACTTGGAGCTTCCACAGCACAAGTGTTAAATAATTATTCAAGAGCACAATAACATTTCCTGACTAATACGGCACAAAATAATCTTAGAGCCAATACACTTTAAATAAATTACTTCTGACAGTCTTATAATACATCGGTACAAAATATGAACATGTCATTTAATCCAGATGAATCTGAAGATTTAAGGCAGGTAAAAACTATTGCACTGTAATCAAAAACAAAAATAAAAACACCAGTCAGAACCAGCCCAGTGTGTTGCATCGTGTTTGTCTCTACAGGAACAAGCCTGAAAGGGCACTTAAGGCAAAAGAATGTCCTTGAAAGTTGACGGACGAATACCCCCCCTTGAAAAAAAGGAAAACCGACATGGCCTCGTTCTATAATTGTGATTAAGAAATTCAATTTAATTTCTGTGGGCTCAAGGTCCCTAAATAGACCGTGCAACTCCAATTATCTTGTTTGAGAGCGCGAGTCTCCAGCTCATGACTCTGATGCCGTCACACTACACTGCATCCTGCCCACACATATGGCAAACGTCATTCTTCCAAGACTGTACCATTAGCAGGGACCACAGGGGGGACCATCAGTAAGAGAAAGCCGAAGACTCTGCTCTGCCTTCCCAGACTGGGCTTCAGAATTGCCTGTGTGGTTTGGTTGGTGGTATTAGGCTCCATAACGGAGCTGGTGAGAGAACGTCATTGAGGTAAGCTTGGAGACATTTGACAATTTGCGTTTGTGTCCTGACTGAATGAGTGTTCCAGTGCACATGTGTGAACGCATGCAGGATGGAAGGAGAAAGTGCCGGTCTTCATGCCGAGGAGAACCAGGGTTCCTTGGCAGGTTTCAGTCCCAGCTTTGCAAAGCCTCTTCTCATGTCACAGGCCATCTGTTGCTCAGCAGCCCTGCAGGCACTAAAGATGAGCACCAGCACGCTGGTCCAGATGCCTATCCGGCACTCCTCGCCGAGCTCCAGCATGCTGCCGGCCAGGAAGCTCTCCCCAAACTCCACCTAGCTGGCACTCTCTCTCTCTCTCTCTCTCTCTCAAACTCAATCACGCTGATCCAGATGCCTATCCAGCACTGCAACATTCAACTTCAGCAGGTTTTCACACCAACAGGTCCTTGTACAGCAAAGGCATTCATCAGCTCACTACTCATTACATAAAAAATATAATTGCAGGTTTTTCTGGAGCATATTACACTTCTGGAGCATAATTACTTACAAAATATGGAGACATCATTATTAAGGGTGTAACAATGCACCAAAACATAGTAACTTTGCATGTAAAACCAAGGCTATGCATTGTGGAGATGTGACAATGCATCACTGAGAATACATGTTATTAAATTCAAATCTAAAATGAAATCTGATACAAATGCACTTTGCAAACAACCAACACCAACTGACAACTCACTGCATGGCGGTCATGTGCCACCCTCCTCCCACTGTAGTGTTGTGGTCCCATCAGGAAATTATGCATGCACAGTCAACACCTTTCTTCCTTTAAATGATCACAAGAATATTGAATCATGAGTCAAATCTAAATGTGGGCTGTATATCATTTTATTTAATTTATATATGCATTCCAGCTGTTTTAGGGAAACTATATTTATGAAAGTAGTGCAAGCTTATCTCCAGTAAACTGCAGCAGAACTCTGGCACTGGATATAGTAGTCACACCTTTAGTGCTCACTGAAAATTTAGATGATTTTACATGTCAACATTTATTTATATGGGGGAAAAATTGAGCATATCCTGGCTATGATATACATCACAGACCCACATCGAGGACAGTGGAAGAAAAGCTTAAGGTTTCGTCACAGTCAAAAACAACATTAGTCATTAGAAATATGCTACTGTCCAAGCTCACAACTTTAACACTTAGACCCTCACGTCACCACAAATTCCAACCCCTTCAGTAAGGCAAAAGGACACACGTGCTCTCTCAAAAAGAGGGACAAAAAACACAGGCCTGTCAAACAGAGAGAGAGAGAGAGAGAGAGAGAGAGAGAGAGAGAGAGAGAGAGAGAGAGAGAGAGACTTTGTCTCACAAATACAATGGCCTACTTTCTCTTCTTCAGATAGGGCATGGCATCAGATTTTCATTGCAGTGGCACCAAGCAATGGAAAGAACTGCCTCACAAGTGTGCTGTCTGACCCAACGACCTTTCAAACTTGCCTCTCCTCTGAGCTGCGCTCTCCGAGCGTTCCAGCTATGAGTAAGGGTCAAAAGTCTGGTCCAAAGTTGTGCTCATTAGCATAATTGTAAACATGGTTGTAAAATGGTGATTGAGAGGAACTGGACATATGCGACCGATCAAAACATGGCTCAACAAAAGGGCCTCTGAGTGCCCAAAAGAAGCCTGATTATGAAGATGGATGGACAGAGAAGGATGATGCTCATATGCGGCAAAGTGGTGCTTCTGCTACACGTTTTTTGCATTCCAGACACGTCTTGTTTAAATAATTACTTGACTAAAAAGCCTCTGCATGAGAGCAGACCATTACCAGCAAATGATTCCTGATCGCCGCTAAACATTAGTCATTCACAGTCGTGATATTACTTTACATAGTGTAATCATGAGTTTAATCAAATAAAAAAAATAGTAAAACAAAAAAAACAAAAAAAAAAAAAAACACAACAACAAGAAACAGTTTTTCAGCAATTATATGTTGCTTAGCGTATAACCTGACTATACCTGATAACCTGTGGCACAGTAAAGATAATGCTTCAGCCATAACAGCGATTGTGTTTATCTATCAATCTGTTCATCTTGAAAGAAATTTTGTTTGGGTATCAGATCATTTGGGTATCAGATCATTTCAGAACCTTTAATGCAATCTTTCGTACATTGCGCTGAACACTCCTGATCTGAAGGCCTATGGCAGGGTGAAGTTAGTAGATATGCCTTGGAATGGCCAGATGAAGCTGACTGAAAACCATGCACACAAAAATGCTGAGACATACATTTGAGAAGGCTTGCGCTGCAGTATGCTTTTCTCTCAGAGCGCCAAAAGCACATTCTCCTTTCATTCATAATTCCACCATGACATCAAGTAGGAAATTTAGAGCAGGGATGACACACTCTGGTAACCTGACCTTCCTGGCTGAGAGCTTCAAAAAGGGGCAACTCAAGACCAGCAAATTTCATTGTTGAAAAAAATCCAGTTTTCACTTCAGATCCACATCTGCAAAGTGATGCAGGAGAAACAGAATAACAGCAACCTTCCGCCCAACATTAGCATGTCCTAACTTACTTCTCACACACAAGCTACAGATGGCACAAATGGACTCAAACTTCTGTCAAAACTGCAGGACATCACAATCTCAGCTCAACATTTGTCGTTTGCTTTTAATGCATCTTCAGTAATGCAAAACATTACTCATTTTCCTCAACATTTTCGTCAAGAAAAAAAAGCAAGGAAGGAATGGAAACACTACCAGCACAGTAGAACACAATGGAACAGACTAAGCTGTATTCAACACTCTCAGAAAAACCAAGACATACAGTACACAGTATAGGCAAAAACGCTTGATTAGAGCACTTCAGAGTTTATGGAATATGAGCATCCACTAAATGATTAGGCTAAACAGTCTGGAATACACATATGCTCAAGCTTTTAGTGGACAGACAATGAAACAGAACAATCACAGCCGAGTCCTTTCCTTTTTAACTCCTCTTCTGTTCTGATCTTCAGCAAAACTATGGAGCCTCTGGTTCCTAAGCAACAGGCACTCAGCTATAATGCAGGACCACTGCGAGAGTCTGCAGTCCAGGCATACAGGTGGGTGTGTGCTCATGAACGCACGCGTGCGCACACACACAGCATTTCTCCCCTGTAACAGCTAGACAAGCTTTACTGCAGAGAAGACTGCTGCATAGATTCCCTCCTAGCCTCTCCGCTCTGACGCATTAAATGGTCACTCAGCACCACATTAGAATAATGCAGCAGGAGCAGAGCATAAATACCTGTATGAAAATGAAACACTCATTTTCACTGTGTAAATGAGAAATGATTCCACGCAACAAGACACCATGTGCAATTCCCCTTTACACTTCATTTACCTTACAGATAGGACAAACCACAGGGTGTGAACATGAAGACATTTGGAATTCATGAAAACAAATATCTAATAAAAAAAACATCCATCTGGAAACATGTCAAGGCTCGTCTTTCAGAATGGAAGAGTGACGACGACGGCAGCGCCGACGACAGCAGGAAAATAAATGACAGGAAAAACAAATTCGAAAACAAACAAACTGTGCATAGAGATTTGTGCCGCTTATGACAAAAACAAAGGATATGCAAATTCCTCGAGCGGCAATTTCCCTTTCAGCCAGCCCACTTCGGAAAGCTGCGTTTTCAATAAAAGAGGAGGAAACCATTTGCACAAACGCCGCAATAAAAGAGCAAATAACAGAGCACAGGAAAATATTTGGGGCTGTCCTGTAACTTCAGTGCTTAAAGATGCTGAAAATAGTCAAAAAGGAACGCCGTGACCCGGCAGTCAGTTTAAAAAAAAAAGTGTAACAATTATAGACTCTATCCCAGCCATTCACAAAGCAATGATATCATCAAACCACTGGTTAACTGAATTTGTTTTAGCTGGTTCAGTCATGGCTCAATTTCCTGTAATAGACAGGAGACACTGCTGATGTCATTTGTAGCCAAGATCCATGAACACACTAATAATATGCTAACAGGAGAGGCAGAGTGGCAGACTGACTCAGTGGAGACACCAGCTAGAAATTTCTAGAATGACATGTCTGTTATCAGGGGTGTAAAAACAGCACACCTGGCTGCACGAACACACTATGGATATGTCAAAGATTACCAATAAAATACATGCATCATAGCCTCACAGTTCCTCGTATTCATTTCCTATTTATGAGTATAACAAATTTATGTGAATTTAAGATGGTCGCCGGGAAAAGGTGCATCACTGAGACATGGTCCCAACAATCCCCGAGGTGCTTACCTTTTCCTGTGAATGACAGATTGAGGGCTAGATGTTCGTGCAAACCGACATCTTCCATGCAGTACATGGTAGCCTCCTCATTGAGTCAGTCACAACATTCTCCATCATGCCAGCAAGTGAGGTTATACTACATACTTAGGAAAGGGTCTTGTGGATGCAATGCCAACTGGTGACTCAGCACCTACAGAGCACCATAGCTGCTACTGGTCAGGTGACCTCCAGGTTTGTGGTACCAAAATACAGTCTGTATTTTGAATGGGCAGCATTGTTATTAATTCCACACGTGTTTATGAGAACATCTCATAAAACCCCTGGTTTTCTTTAAACCAGTCTGACACACAGAAACAAACTGAAGAAGCTGAAGCAGGCTACGTATTAGTAAACTGTATGCATCTAGACACCACCGCGGTTGCGTCTTATCTTAAATGCTAAGCCATGTTAAGCCGAGGTTAACTAACCCTGTCTTAAATCAAGAGGATTAGAACGCTAAGACTCAACACTGATTATTCACACCAGACACCAAGACACCAATTAGCTACACCACTTTCACGAAATACATGCAATCAAAAAAAATATCAATCTGAAAAAAATGAAGTGCTACTTGCAGGGACAACTTCACTCTAGTGCTATAGGTACAGATTCGAAAAGGCAAATTATGACCAGCAGTGCAATTTGGTTCCACACTTTTAATCTGTGTCCAGCAAAAAAAAACAGCCCTCAAAGGGTTAAACCACAGATTAGGGGCATGCATGTCATATCATGCACAGACCTCACAAAGGACCTGTGTAGTCTAAACAACCTCACGGTTGTAAATCTCAGCAAGAGTGAAGGACTTGATTTGCACACCAATGCCCAGTAACAGAGAGAACTCCCGCTGGAGTGGCCATAGTGCTCAGACTCAGACACTCTGACACTCACACACGACAGTAATGGTCTGTGGAACATCTTACCAACAACCTTTTCAGCCTCTGGATCTGTATTTCACAGAGACTTCAAATCAGGAGTCTCTGCCTCTCCATGTGCTGCTGCTGCTGATGTTGACTGAGTAACAACATGAAAGCCATTGCAGGAGGAATCCTTTCACTTCACTGTGACAATGGTCATCGATCAGCCATACATTTCAGACAAGAGTGGTCAACCTTAAACCAAATTATGAATAATACCACTAGAAGAAAAGGACCTCTAGAGGGTCACTGCCCTATAAAAACACGTTTTATACAAGTGTGGGACATTTAAAAACATAGCGGTGAAAGATCACTACAGCTTCCACTGTTAACCCCTTCCAAAAACACCCAACACTGTTCTGGGGAGCTCCGGGAGGATTTTAAACACTCACAGCTCGATTCAAATGCTCCAGAAAAAAAAAATCACAACACTAAATGCTCTCTTGAATAGACAAGAACTTGGAGGCATCGTGTCCGTTTGTCATTCAGCAGCCTAGCCTGTTAGGTTAGCAACACAAACAACAATACCACAGCTGAAGCGGACAGGATTGTGCCTCGTTAGCTCACTTTCTCACCGCGATTATGGGCCAAGCCTACGGACACGACGGTCACTTTGTGACTGTTTTTGTGATTTTTCTGGGAAAATAGTGTGTTTTTGCTCAATTATCACGAGCCAAGCCAACACTAACCCCGCTCGGCTAGCCACCGCTACAAGCTCACCTTCAATGGAGATGACGTGCTCGCGAATCTGGTTCTGCAGCGCGAGGTCGTCGATGCGCTCGATCAGGTCGTAGATGGCGTAGATGTTGGGGTGCACGGACTCGAAGCGGTGGATTTCGGCCCGGATGGCCGCAGAGTTGGAGAGGACGAACTGCGAGCCAGCTGCTCCTGGCTGTGCGCCGGGGCCCGACACTGACCCGCCGGACGACGACGAGCCGAACTGAGCGGGCATGGCCTGGGGGACCGGCACCGGCGCGGGAACCGGTACCGGACCCGGGCCTGGGGCGGGCATGGCCGGCTGCGCCTGTTGAGAGATGCCCGAGACTGACACGGAGACGGGCACGCTCGACTGGTAATTCATCTCTGGGCTGGCTGATTTCAGGGGGGAAAACTACTGAGGGGATGGTGGAATAGACAGCGCGTTCGGGAAACGGCAGGGAAAATGGGGGGCTCCGCAGTTCTGATCTGACCAACAACAAAAAAAAAAACAAACAAAAGAAACGCGGTGTGGTTATAATCGATGCATCAACGGTCAAGTCTCCGCCTGTAACGACCCGAGCCTCTCGCTCATATTACCAAAACTTGACTCTGGACCATTGTTCCTTCTTGACGGGGTCTCTTTCTTGTTCGTCCTGGTGACAGCTGGGCACACCTTCTCGCGCTGCTTTCCCGGTCGCTCGTCGTTTGTTTTGCTCACCGCTTCTCTCTCTCAGAAGCACACAATGCGCCCGGTTCCGTTCTCCGACTGAACGGCTTTTCCACACTGAACTCATAAAAAAAAGACCCCGTTTGAATCCTCTGTGGTCAGCTCTGCCCCACCCCCCGCCCAGCTCTGCTCCGCCCCCGCCTGCCTCTCTAAGCACACCCCTTCGCCACCCTCTACGATACCCAGTGACGTCACGCTGGAAATTCGATCCGATTGGAGGACTTTGGTGAAGGGATAAAGCAACGTGCGCATCATTTTGATCCCTGACCGTTATGCAACCACATATTTTACTCTCATATACTACAGCGCGCGCGCGTGTGTGTGTTGTGTTGTGTTGGATTTTGAACTTTTGTTTCATATATAACAAAATAAATACAAATAAACATATGGTTCTTGTTTTAAGGAAGGTCACTTATTTCATATGATTAGAAAAACACAGGCTGCTCTAAGAACTCCAGCCTCTGTATAGATTTGTTCAGTTTCACCAGCAGCTCACCAGATTTACGAGATGAAATAAAGTAGGTGTTGCATTGTAAATACTGGCATTGCTGGAAGAGAGCTTTGGAAATGATAAAAACACACATGCACACAGTGCTGGCATGGTTTGGGTGCACTTGATCCCTTGGAGGGAGTCCAAATAATGTGCTATGGCCTTTGCAGTGAGCAGATCTCAACTCAGTTTAACACCTTTGGGAGATTTTGGACTGACATGTTAGACAGCACTGTGCACCACTATTATCAAAACAGCAGGTGAGGAAATTGGCATCCAGTACAGACTACTGATGAACACTGCAGTCCTGCAGCTAAGGCTAGAGAGGCTAGAGAGGGTCAGGTTGCAGATCGTGCCCCACCTCTGTGTAGGAAGGCATGGGCAGTAGTAATGATGCATGTTGATTTGAACGTTTTAGAGCAATCTAAAGTGAGTAAAGCACCCAAAAAAGAATTACACAGCTGCGTTCTGCTATGTAATCTTACCTCATAGCTTTAATACCCTTGTAATCTATCTATTCTTATGTTGTAATACCATTATATGCCACTTATAGCTGATACCACTATAGATGATACCATTATAACATTTAGCTAAGGAGGATAGAATCCCTATATTGGAGTTGCTGTATGCTATTTAACACTTATTACAGAACCTTTTCAAAGGAAAGATGTGCTATTTGCGCAATACATGATGTGCTTACCTCAACTGGATGCAACTGATTTGGACAGATCTATTTCCTATATTCTTTTTTTTTTTTACAAATTAATTGAAGTTATCCAGTTTTTAATTGCAGTTCATCTTAGAGCACTTTCATTATATTAACAGCAGCATTACTCTGAAAACATTTCAAGACTATCCCTAACTCTCAACCACAGATTGTTTGTTGAATGACATGTTAGAGATTTCAGTGTTCAGTGTTTATAATAATAATGTATACAAAAAATATACGAATAAGACAGATATTCTGCTATTTTTAACAGATTTCCCACAGTTATGCAATGCGCTGACCCAACAAAGTTATGCAATTGTTGACTGACCCATAACAAAGCCAGTAAGTCCCTAATGAGCACTGACTGAAACCATCTTGAAGTAAGAAACAGCAATACCAGAATATTTGAGGTTTGCTCAGATTTTTATGGTAAACATGAGAGCATTAAAATGCCATCCCACATGGTAACAATTTCCAGAGCATGCAGACATTGTAGAGTAGTGAATGCAATCCTTAGTCTTTTAGTGAGGTAGCTCAGATCAGAGTACAATATCACTTTAAACCAGCAAGTAATGACAACACAATAATGTCAGGGCCATTGGCCAGTTTAGCAGTGCCATACAATAGTCTCCAGTTCCAGAGGTCTCCCTGCAGGGTTGAAGAGGAATCTGTCAAAACACAAAAATGTCTTTCAAGTCACTAGGAGTGTTCCTTTGTTGGAGAAAGCTGACCTGAAGCCGGAAACCCAGGAACATATTACAGGACTATTTCTTCTATAATATATATCTAGAGAGATAAAGTCTAATCTCTCCCCAGTGTCCAGTGACAACATAGGAATATGAAGTACCCAGAGACGTGTGAAAGACTGTCGTGTTTACAGTTCCATCAGTTTCATCAACCTACAAATGAACCTTTGTCTCCAATACTTAGGCCTACATTTGCCTCGTTTCATGAGGACATCTTCGACTCTGACTGCAGAAAACCCCCTACTGCTGTGAAGACACCGCAGGCAGTGTTTTGTGGCTGCCCTCTTTAAAAGAGTGAGAATCCAACTCATTAAACTTTATTAATTAGAAGATAAGAGCACAAGAGTGCTGCTAGAGCTCAGAGGAGTCCCACTTTTGCATTGTACAATTTAACGTTTTCAGCTATTTTAACATCCTGAGAATTTGCTAATGGTGCAGCAATTAGGCATGGGCCATTTTTTAATCAAGTGGCAGATTCGGAAATGCTGTTTCATCTGATTTTAATGTAGGTTTCTATGAGCTCTCATGTGTACTTGGTTTCTTTAGCATCTGTTGCAAGCGTCATGATGCTTCACAGGAGAAACGATAAGCAATGACAATGACAAATGACAAAAAAATTAGCCGTCATGTTTTCCTGCATTCTATTTAGTTAGTCTGTCTCAGACCCATGACCATAAAATACATTAAATGATTTGGCTCACGCACTTATTCAGAGCACTGTTGGTAAGTGAATGTTGTGTTGAGAGACCAAAGACACTTAGCTACTGGCATAGCGTAGTATGCTTATCTAGCTGGGGAAACTAACCTTAGCGTGCTATGGGGAAGATAATGTTTTTTCCCACTATGCTACACCTGCCAAAAATAGAACCGTAAAAGACAACTAACAGCTGAAATATATGTGTTTGTTCAAATTGAAATAAATAGTTAGAAAACAACCATCCAAGCGAGGCTTTCCAAAAACACCTTAGTGCAAGGATTTCATGCTTTTGTTGTGCTATTTGTTTTGCTATCCAATGTCGAACAGAGGAGGATGGGTTCCTCTTTCGAATCCTGGTTCCTCTCAAGGTTTCCACCCTCTCACTCTGAGGACATTTTTCTGTACTAGCTAACTTGGGCTCAGACCAGGATATCTGTGAAGCTGCTTCATGACAATGTCTGTTAAAGGTTTAGATAAACAAACTAGAATTTGAACATGAACGATAATCTTTAAAGGATCAAATGAGTGATCAATATTCAGAAATTCGTAAGTCTAGACTGATGAAGATTTATTATGTCAAATTTTTTAAATGACTTTTTATCCAAGATGTAAATTAAAGGAGTGTTATGTGAGGACTGGTATTTCTAGCTCCTGCGCTCCCCCTACAGTTGAAGAGTGTAATTTGCGTTGTTACCACTGCTGTGGAAAAAATTGTCCTATGAGCTCTTTGTGGACTGCTCCACACCTGAATTTGTTGACAAGCGAAGAGATGCAGAATTGGCATCTGAAGCCAAAGGAACATGTGGACGGTACGGTAGAGTAATATTACAAAAATTCACACAAATATGGTTAACTCAGGTTATGCAGAACACTGTTCCAATGCAAGTCCACCAAAGATACATTGTGCAATAACAGCAATCCAGCCCGGCAGCGACAGAAACGCCAATCTCACTATTACAGTCAGTGGAGCGTATTCCCAACATTCAGTCTGAATTGGTCTGAAACCAAAAAGTCTAAAACCGAAGAAGCATGCTTCTACATTAATGTTTCCATTACCCTCCTCCCCCTGCACCCCCCATTTTTTCCATTTGATGGATCTTCATAACATAAGAATGAATAACAGTGCCACCAAAGGCATCAGAACTAACCATGCAGATGTGTTTTATCAAGTGTTTTGTTTCCATCTGCTGGTGCAAAATGGAGTTACACCATGTTTGTCCAACTCCAGTCCTGCAGTCCATCTGCACTGCACAGATTAATGTTTTTATCTGAAGTAGAACTTGATCATTAAATAAGAACACGAACATGCAGGTGGAACACATGAGCACACATGTTCATTGATATTTTAGTTTGAGAATTAGTCGAGCTTTCCAGATTTCTGCTATGGGTGGGCTATGGTGGGCTATGGGTGGGCATTACTAATGTCATTTATTCCAGTCTGTCTTCCTGAATCTGAATGCTCAAAGAACAAACAATATTAAAAAACAAACTACTGCTTTCTGTTGAATAATGAGTATGTTGTTCTTCCAGTAGTAATTGTGTATTATTTCATATTATTTTGAAAAATCTTAGAAGGTTACATTGATTGAGGGCTTTTTACATTAAATACTGAGTCACAGCAAGTGTATTGTGAATACATTTACATAGAAAAAGTTTTATCTTTGAAACAGCTCCAGTGGATTCTCTTAAGGGCCAATGTGAGCGACCTTTTCCCATGCACATATGGCATGTATAGAGTTAGTTGCAGGCATCACTCATACTGTACATTGCACTGTGCAATTATTACATTATTTGTGTGTGCGCAGAACCTTAAGTCTCCATTTTCATGTCCATTTTTATCCTAACAGATGGTGTCTTTGGCACTTGACTGTGGGTGGGACGACTCCTCGGGCGTGAGGGGGAAATATACAGTCGGCAGGGTTTTCCTATTGGCATCGCTTGGCTACCTAACCAGCTGCTCGGAGTGCAATCCTTTTCAAAAGCTCTCCACCCACTCTCTCTCTCTCTCTCTCTCTCTCTCTCTCCCTCTCTCTTTCTCTCACTCCCTTCTTCTTGACTTCTTGTACAAGAGCAGAGAGGAAGCAGCAAACAAAACATATTGTCCAATAAAAAATGAAAAAGCATTATGCAATCAGTTCATTTAAGAATCTTTTGTTTCAGTAAGAGTGAAGATTTTGATCTAGGAAATGGAACGAATGCAATGGAATACAGAAAAGAGCTTTCATTGTCATTACAAACTGAGGCCAAAATGTTGTAGTTTATAGTTTGTACTAATGTTAAAAAAGCATGATACAAAAATCCCAGATAAATGTATAAAAGATTAGGCAACAACTTTACAATAACAATTTTACAGTATTACAGTTACCTTCATCTTAACCCAAAACCTGTACCTAACCCATACCCTGCTCCTACACCTAACTCTAATTGTAACACTGCTGAAAATGAACTGGGTTTTACCATTCAATTTAACAATGTCAATGTTTTATTCCAAGTACTTATTGAAGTAGTCTACACAGTGTAATTCCTGTTCCCCAAAAAACAGCCACCCCGGGACTAAATGTCTTTACTCCGTACTCATGAAATCCTTTGAGAGACTGGTGTTAGAACATCTGAAGGACATCACAACTCCCTGCTAGACCTGCTTAAGGGTCTGTGGATGGAACAAGAAAATAAGTGAACCTTTAAATGTAATAATCTGTAGATCCCCTTTTAGTAGTGATAATCTTCCTCAAACCTTTCCTGTAGCTGCAAATAAACTTGTATGATGTTGAGAAGGACTTTTTGGCTGTAGAAACTTGTATTGGATGTTTTTCATCAATATTTCCAAAATGCCTTGCAGGTCAAACCACAGCATCATGATAGGGTTATGGTCAGGACACAATTATTTTCTTTTTCAACTGTCCTTTGGCTGATTTGCTTGTGTGTATTGGGTCATTGTATCCTTGCATCACCCAATTTCTCTTCAGCTTGAGGTCATGGACAGCATGAACCTTCTCTTATAAAATGTTTGCTATACCTTTAAATTCATTTGCAAGGCATCAAGGCTCTGAAGCAGCAAAGCAGTCTCAAACCGTGAAGCTTCCGCCACCATGCTTCACAGTTTAGAGGAGCTTTTGTTGTCTGTGAGCTCCGAGCTATTGCTGACAGGGTTCAATACCTAGGGTCGGCAAGCTGGCACTGTTGGACCCTTCAGCAAGGCCCTTCACCCTCTCTATTCCCCGAGCGCTGCAGCAATGGCTCCCCACCGCTCTGGGCACATGTGTAATGTATGTGTGTGTTCACTGTACGGATGGAATAAGTGGAAGTCAAACTCCACCTGTGTCCATTACAAATGGTAAATATGGTTGTTTTGTCTTGTCAAGTGTTTCTCCCTCCAAACATAGCATTTGTGCTAAAAAGTCTCCCTTCTGTCTCATCTGTCCATCTGTTGTTTGCAGCAAGACATGGTTCAATATATTTTATATAACCAATATTTCTTGATAAGACCAAATTTCTCAGTAACCAGGCTTTGTGTGTCTTTATTTAAAAAAGCACTTTTGACACCAACACTTCCAATTCACTTACTTTGTCATTAACAAATTCACTTACTTTTTCTAGCCTGCACTGTAGATGTTTACTCAGAATCAGAATCTCTTTATTTCACCAAGTATGTTACACATTTAAGGAATTTCAGTAGTATGACACGTAACAAGCACACCGACTGGTAACAAGTATTACACTAAGAGAGAAAAGTAAACTAAACAATAGATAGAATAAAAAAATAGTTAGAAAAGGACTAAAGGTAATAAAGAGCTGAGGGAGCTAAGAAAGATTTAAAAATCTGTACTTGTACATGTATGAATACTACATATCCATATGTAGCCTGAGTAGACATACAGTTGAAACCAGAAGTTTACATACACTATATAAAAAGACACATATGCATTTTTTTCTCGCTGACATTAATTGTAGAATAAATATTTTCCATTTTAGGTTCTGTTACGATTACCAAAATGATTTCTATTTGCTAAATGCCAGAATAATACGATTTTTAAGGCAATATTTATTACTTTCTTCAAAGTCAAAAGTTTAAATACACTAAAATTACTATGCCTTTAAACAATTTGGGCCAGTCCATATAATCATGTCATGTCTTTGGAAGCTTCAGGTATATTGGCAACACCTGAGTCAATTAGAGACATAACTTTTAAGGCACACCTGAAACACACTGCGTCTTTGTGTAACATCATGGGAAAGTCGAAAGAAATCAGCCAAGATATCAGGAAGGGAATTGTGGACTTGCACAAGTCTGGCTCATCCTTGGGTGCAATTTTCTGATGCCTGAAGATGCCTCGTTCATCTGTACAAACAATTATATGCAAGTACAAACAGACAGGTTCTGTGTCCCAGTGATGAACGTGCTTTGGTCTAAAATGTGCATCAACCCAAGCACAAAAGCAAAAGACCTTTTGAAGATGCTGGCTGAAGCTGGTAAGGCATGTGCGAGCAAGGCGGCGGGCATGGCTCAGTTACACCAGTTCTGTCAGGAGGAATGGGACAAAATTCCTGCCAACTATTGTGAGAAGCTTTTGGTAAGATATCCAAAACATTTCACCCAAGTCATACAGGTTAAGGGCAATAGTACCAAATACTAATAAAATGTATTTAAACTTTTGACTTTGAAGAAAGTAATAAAATGTCATTATTCTGGAAATTGACCTAAAACAGGAAAAGTTTATTCTAAATTCACGTCAAAAAAATGCATATGTGTCTTTTTATATAGTGTATGTAAACTTCTGGTCTTAACTGTATATGCATAAACTATTAGGTACAGAAAGTTACAGATGATATAAACATTTACAGCAAATTGTACATTTGTAAAGCTGTGTAAATACTCAATGTGTTTAATAAAAAAACAACAACAGTACAACAGTACAAGTTATTATATTAATTAGATTGTGTTTTTTATGACAGATAAAGATCTGAACACATTTTATTAGTAAACAATGCTTAAATCTTGGTCATTTCAAAGAGATCACTTACATTTGTTTTTGCAACTTGGTAGAAATCCTGCTCTAAGACTTTGGGGCCAGTTTTCATAATTGTTTAGAGGACTGATTTACAAGCTAATTCTTCAGGTCAATCATGTTTAGAAAACCTGGTATAGATCAGCAGTGGCGGTGTCGTCCACATCACAAAGCATTCTCACATGCAGGAAGCAGAAGTCGAGGCTGGAGGGTACACAAACAATCAGTGCTGGAGCCCTATGAGACCAATGACATGTGCTCTCCACCTTAATCGTTAAACTGTACAGAAATCACTGCACCTCTACAGACCCCTCTATCAAAAAAGTGGTGCCTACTGACAGGTGGCAGAGCAGCTGGTCCTTTAGAGTCAAACAATTTTGGAGCTGAACACATTGAAAACCTGAAGACCTCTGCTTCTGCCAGCCCTCAAGAAGACAATAGGTCTGACAGGTGGGCTAAAGATGACTAACATACAGTGCATAACACATGTCAAAGTGAAGGCTGCAGCTGAAGCAGAACAGACCATGGTGGCACTTCCTTTTCAGGGCTCGGCCACTTACATTCGAGGCTGTACTGACTAGGCTGTACCAATGTGGTATAGCTAGCCTAGCACGTTCAGATCTTACTTTTAACAATGATTTATTTATCATGGACTGTTTCAGTAGTTCATCAACAGATGGGCTACAGTCTCTAGCTGGACATCTGCAAGTGAAAAACAGAGGCCAGTTAAAAGAAAGTAAAGAAAGTGTGTGAAAAGCCATAACCAGTGGTTAAGCTCTGGGGTGCTACCTGTTATATTGTTGGAAAAGACAATATTAGAGGTTTAAGGACTAAGCTGTATATTCAGTATATATATATACACTATTTAGGAGTTTACAAGGTAGGTTTAGGAACTCATGAGGATAATAATGGTAGGTACTAATTTAGGAAGTCTCTGGAGCATCCGGGTGGGGTTATTGGAGGCTGATAATCATCTCAGCAGGAGGGAGAATGGCGCATGCAAATGTGCTATAAAGATAATCAGCAAGCCCAGTGCAAATGGAAGAAGCACCAGGAGAATGACGGCCAGCTTTCTTCAAGTACTAGTGCAAAACAGCACTGCAGCACAGAATCATTTTTCACTAGAACTAATATGTCAAAAAGCCATTGAGGAAGAACACATCTGACCATCTCAATTTCCTGATTCTGACGCTTTGCAGCTGGCAGCTATGCTACAGTTTATGGTTGTGAGCTTGATGTTCTCTCAATGTCTGTAGAACCCCTTCTGTGTCAGGGATTCTCTGTTTTGTTCAGTCTGATCAAACGTGTAGACTAAATGTAGGCCCAATCTTCAAAGCCATTTTTTCCGATAAAGACACCTGGGTTTGAGTGTAAGATCAGCATGCCTAATATCAGTCTTTATATTATATTATATGCATTGTTTTTCCTACATCTGCACATGTGCACAAACATAACCAAACGCAGACACAACCTGGATGCCTATGGCGTACACAAGTGTTTCCCAACCCTGCTTCTAGAAGCCCCCTCTCCTGCACATTTAACACAGTCCCTGCTTTAATTCTCCCATTTCAACTTAGTAAGTGGTAGTTGTTGTTAATGATCTGACAGTGAGGACAAAAAACACCTAAAATACATCACACATTATATAACTGATATATACATTTCTTTTCATTCCTGCTCTAATATTAGGTTTGACTCTAATTAGGTTTCACTCTACGTTTGCACTCTACGTTTCTTGGGTGGGTTTATTGACTGGTTTCAAGACTTCTAGAGGTGCATGTATCTATATATGTATGTATTTAGAATTATTGCCAAATCCGAATGTTCTTCAGTTGTAAGACTCTGGCAACCCTAGCAGTTTAAGAAAAGTTGTCAGTGCTAACTCTGACTCCTGGCAACCACATGAATAGTGTTACTCCAGAAACTACTGTCGTTGTGTGTTATCTTTGGGCTCCTTAATGGCTTGTTCATGATTTCTCTAATTGCATCCATCCATCTTGCTGCAAGTCTTCCCTTTTTACCATCAACTTTTTCAAGCATAATAGATTTTTTTCCAGTGAGTTCTTTTTATAATATGTCCAAAATAACAGCTTCCAGCCTTCATATACACTATATGTCCAAATGTTTGTGGACACCCCTTCTGAAAACAATGAATGCATTTAACAACTTTACATTGAGAATGGCTGCTAATAGAATAGGACTCAGATGTGAAGCAGATGCCTATGCCTAATGCCAAGCGTGGGCTAGAGAAGTATAAAGCCCACCAGCATTGAACTGTGGAGCAGTGGAATTGCATTCACTGGAATAATGAGGTGGGGTTGTGATCATCCAACAAGCTGGAGGTCATAACTAACCCTTTTATACCTGAATGCAATTGAATCCTCACAGCAATGCTACAAAATCTAGTAGAAAGCCTTCCCTGGACAGTAGAGACAGTCGCGCCAACAAAGGCAGGAGTAACTCTTCTTTCAATACCCTTGATTTCAGAAGAAACAATGAATGAACAGGTGTCCCAATACTTTGATCCAAATAGTTCTAGAAGCGATTTTGAGATTTTGAGGTTTTATTTTTTTGAAATACTTATTCAAATTAGCAGAAAATGTTATGTCCTTGCCAGTTTAGGTGGTATATCTACCATGCTCTACCTAGTCTCCCTCTACCCCATTCGTCAATGGAAAACAGACACCATTTCCACCACGCTAAGCGGATATTATTTGGGAGATAGGCTCCTCTTATCGATGTGGTGATGCTGACATGGTAATGGTGCTGTATAACAAGAAAAAAGTTTGAAGTGGCAAATGAATGTGTTTCTTGCTGCACGTTCTCAGTGTGCTGAATTCCAAGTGGCACTCCCAGTGGTCTAATGACTCACGAGTCCCATCATACCGAAAATAGCTTCCATGTCGCTCACAACAAGAAGTTGCTTGACACACAGATATGCCATGAATATAACATTGTCTTCGAGGGACCTGCTAATGCTCAGAACAAAAAACATTGCCTCAGGATCAGTATTTATTAAAAAAAAAAAACTCCATGAATATGGAAAAGTATTTCTTTTTGGGAGTAGGGCTTTGCATTTCAAATGAGGAATAGACAAGGCATGTCCGTTTCACTTGGTTCATTACGTTTTTTGAGAGAAACTGATGCAATGCGACACTTTTTTTAAGGTAGGGAGACACCTTTGGTCTCCCTCATCAGCAAAATATAATTTTGGTTGTTTTAATAAACCTGAAGACTCATACAAAGAACATTACCCAATGAATAGTGATCAGTTGTGTGGGCTGCTGTCTCCGTTACAAGTAAAACTCATAATTTTTTAATGAAACAATTTCCATATTGTTAGTCTTTCCCAAATTTGTTTGTGAAACACCACTTGTCCTCAGGTTAGTCCCAAAATTAGCCACCAGACTGACTTTCAATTTCATCAATAATAAAGCAGGGTACTATTAGTAGGTAATATGTACGGATATCATGCATGACAAATAGTATGCTTTATTGCATCAGCTGTGCAGAATTGTTATTCACTACAAACCAGATGCTAGAAAGCCAGTGAAGATGCTATCACATATTCAGCAGGGAGAAGTGTTGCTCCTTTAGCTTCAGCTGCATAGGTGAGTTGTCTTGATGTTGGCACTAAAACCTAAACAAATTCCTTTGTATTCCATCTGATTTAATGATATCTACCTTAGGCAGATGCCACTCCTTCAAAACCTTCCTATGTCAGGAATTCTTTCCCTGGGAGCTGTGTATAGCCTTCTATGAATGTTCAGAAATCCCACCCAAATTATGAGACTGCAATGTCTGGTGGGTGAGATTAAAAAAGAATTCAACACCCACAGGGAGCAGACATTTCGCTTATTGAGATTCTAAGCTTGCTTGGTTGAAATCTGGAATCCTGATGAGCAAGGGTAAGCTTAAGGCTTCTCACAGGTAATCTATAATAAATGGAAATGTAATCCTCACAATAATTCTAAAGGTGGAGGAGCCTTGGTTTCAGGAAATGGTGCATTGAAAGTTGCAGAAAAGGAATATTCCACACATCTTTTGCAGTTCTGTTAGGACAACCATACTTTCAATACATGGAAAGTTAGCTTCATATGAAAGTCAGTATATTCAGTAAAGAGAAAATGTACAAAATGTACACATGTAAAACTACCATACATTTCTTTTCAATCAAGTGTAAAATTGAACATTTGTATGGTTAAACAGGTTCAACATAAATATTCCTTTAGTTACTGTATCATAACAGCAGCATCTGTGGATTTTACAGCAGTCAGAAAGATATTTCAGTCTTATATTGAAACATATTTTTCCATCATAAATGTTTCTTAGTTACAGCTGTACAGTTAAGTTGGTTAAGTTCAGAGCTAACATGTCCATGTGAAGTCTATATGATTAGCCCAATATGGAACCAGAACATTGTCCCCGCATATGGACGCCCGCTAGGGTCAGTGATGGCACCAGGTGTGATCTGGGTTGTACACTGCTGGGACCCATGTGAGATTAAAGTGGGTTGTAACGCTGGGACCCATTAGGGAAGCCCCAGTGAAAACTACGCTAAACGTTCTGCAAAATACAAACTATCTGATAAACACTGATGGTGTCAGGAGCCAATGGAAAAGATTGATGTGTAATTCAGGAAAACTCTATGAAATAAATACATTTCTGTAAATGTATTGTTTTTCAAAATAATTACAAAGAGAAATAATTCTGCCACAATTTGATTTGGCATAATCCTTAAAATAACAGTTGGTTTAGTTTGCTTAATGTTAAAAAGTAGGACACCTCAGCTATTGATCTATGTAACACAGGAAGAAATGAAGCAGTGTTGTTACTGTACTGAGTATAATGATTATGTGATTATATGCATTTATAGGTGTTTATTTGTACCACAATGGGTTCTGTTTAATGCTTTTGTGTGTTAGCTAAGCTATCACATTCTTCTTCATTCAGTCTAATGAGATACAAGACATACTTATTACTTATAAATACTATAAAAAAACTTCAATTACTTTTAATTACCAAAGAATAGCCCCACCAGTTTATGCAGAGCCCCCTGTGGTTGCTGAATCATATGCCTTTGTGTGTAATATATCTTGCTGCATTAAGGGGTTAAGTTGATGTGTTGGATACAGGAAAAATGGAAAAGTGTAAGAATCGGAGTGACTTAGACAAGAACCAAAGTGTAAGGACTAGAAAACCGGATCAGCAGTTCTTCTATACAGTGGTCAGTACCTACCAAAATAAAAGTGATAACTATATATAAAATACATTATTAAAATATGTTAAAAGTTTATTTTTGAAGACATGTCAGAATTTAGATTTTATTTAGAATTTAGAATTTAGATTCAGGAAGGGTTGAGACAGATAGTGACTATGCTAAAAAGATACTATTTAATAAAAGTTATTAATATTTTTACCATTTCAAAACAATCACATCAGTAGTAGTGACAGTTTATTACTGTTTCTACAGTATGTTAATGTCAGCGAATAAAATCACACAGTACTCTTGGGCATTTGAACTGATTGCTCTCAAAAAAGAAGTGCAAATGTAACTCTGTATGTCCCGCAGCCTTTCTAAGAAAGGTGTTCTTGACTTTATCTCTTGTTGTAGTGTGTAGCACTGGTTAAAGTATATCAGACACAATGGTGATAACATCTGTGTTTCTAATAATACATGGAGATTCCTCAGATCAGGAATACATTTTTCCAGCAACAACTTTCTGTTCTTGGCTGACAAAACAGGAACCTGATGTGGTCTTCTGCTCATCCATTTCAAAGTTGGACGATATTTTGAGCATTCTGAGGTACCTTTCTGCTCTCCACAATTTCACAGAGTGGTTATCTGAAATTATTGTAGCTTGCCAGATCCAACCAGTCTGGCTGCTCTCTGTTGACCTTTCTTATCAACAAGCTATTTTCTGTCTGCACATCTACTGCTCACTCAATGGGTTTTCTTTGTTGTTCCTTTCTGAGTAAACCTTAGAAATGCTAAGAAATCCTAGATCAGCAGTTACAAAAATACTTAAACCACTCAAACCAACAAAACACTCAAGATCACGTATTTGCATGGTTTTATGCATTACACTGCTTTCACACAATTTGTTGATTAGACACTTGCAAGTCTGAACAGGCTGTAAGGTAGATAACTCACAGGGAAAGCTAGTCAGACCTCCAGCCTCCACATGGCATAGTTAGTTGTAACTATCCTCCTTATCCAGGCACCTATCCATGGGTGGTCATTTGTAGGCCTGGGGCTACTGTGATTGGTCAGAAGCCAATAAAAGCCAATTAAATGAGGACATAATATTTTAACCTGTTTTAAGGAGAATTACATTTAATTTGCTGCTATTGTATTATGGCTAAACCAGATAATTGTACTGTCAGCACTATCCTTGAATTTGGGAAAGGCTGGTGTTGAAAACAAATGACATTTCCATGTGTAAGATGACTGCTTACCAAAACAGTTTGAATACTTTCAAATATATTTACCAAAAACTGTTATGTTGCATAAATGAATGGAACAATTTGCTACCTACCTAATTTTCCAAAATTTCATTTTTGATAATAAATAAACCTTAATTGTCTGAGGCTTCACCAACATGAAAATTCTGAAAAAAATGAAAGTTCTATTATGATTGGAGAGTAGTATAAACTATTACTTATAGTATTTTTGAGGGGTCAAATAAAACAGCAACATATTTAAAGAAACAAACTGCTGCAAATAAAATACTTTTGCAAGTAAACAAAATACAGCACTATTCCTGCCTTCTCTCAAAGTGTGGATAAAATCATAATTCTGAGGAGCAGTCCGTTTTGAACTAAGCCAGGTTTTATTAAATATCATAAAATCCAGTTTCTGTTCACAAATGATATCAGTGATAGTGCACCCAGCAGTGCCATGCTAAAATTTTCATTTAGTTTTGGAGTGGCAGGGTAGGCTCACTGTAAGTGAGGCTGTCTGGGTTATTAAAACATCTGAGAGCACACCAGACCTACTGTATATACTGCTGATCCGAACACCATGCCAATAATTGACTTACCCCGTTTAAGAAAACCCACTCTCAACCCCTGTCAGAGAGCAAACAGTAGGGGCAGGACAGTGCGCGTCCACTCCCATGCGCCATGACGTCAAGGTCGACGACAACAACAAAACATAACAGCAGCAGCAGCAGCAGCAGCAAACTGAAGGGTGTTAGCTTAGCGCAGCTAGCTCGCGTTTCCAAATAACATTACCGAGGGTTACACAATCTATCCTACGCACAGGGATCGGCGACAAGCCCAACAGCGATTCAGTGAGAGTCGGAACTTACATATAAGCCAAGATGGGTCACGTATTAAAGAAATAGCGGGCATCCTTTGTGGGTCTGGGTGCACCTGTGTGAAAAAGCTCCCGGTCTGTTTTACAGTTAAGCTAGCTAATTATCGTTAGCCTGTTAGCGCAGCGGCTAATCTTGCTCTATGTACAGCTAGCGATATCTTCAGTCTCTAAGCGAGGGAGCTGCTGCTGCTGCTTTAATACGAAGAATGGACCTCGGTGAATAGAGGTAACTTGACACTGTGTTTCTTAAGATATTTTAGCACGACGAAAAGAGCTTCAAGACGTAGGAGGTCGCACTGACACCCACTATTGTAGCTAGCTAGCTACGTTGTAAAGCAAGCTAACGCTCCCTGGGTTAGCAAGCTATGCGGATTTCGTTGCTGCTTAATAGTGCTACAGCATCGGCTAGCGAAAACTGTACTAGCATGGGTTGTCAGCTGTGGTAAACATATGGTGAACAAAGTAGAGCAGTGGTGTAGCCGCTACATTGCGCCAGTTGGCCCCTTTTGACATTGTAGTCAACGTCGCTTGATGACCTGGGCTTAGCTCGCTAAGCTAGCCTGGCTAACAATCCCACGGGCGATGTTTCCTAGGTCCCCGGCCCTGGCATATTCTGGGTAGTAGCTCGTAATGTCGAGATAAAGGCTTTAAAATATACCAGAACAAAAACTTCGTTTTTTTCCCCATTTTGTGGCTAAAAGGCAGTCTATCAGTTTAGTCTAGGGTCCCTTCAGAGAGGTAACGTTAGAGAGAGAGGGCTCATTGGGTTATTTGTACAGTAGGACATGGGTTTTGTTGAAATGCTAGACACGTAAGACGAGCATAATGTAAAACTGTATAAACCAAATATATTTCTTCTCCTTTTGCAAATTCTTGGGATGTAGTCTTAAAAAATATTTAACCGTTGCTGAAGCTTGAAACCTCTCATGGGAATAGTTTAAGGTTGTTAAACATACAGTGACAATCAACGTTAGTGGCGAATAGTGACCAAACCTCGTAAAAGCTCAAACTGCTGCTTGGAAAACTGTCCCAACCTCGCGAAGACTTGGTATCTAGAGAATATTAGTATTGCTAGCTAGCTATAGGTACGTCTGAGGCGAGATATTTACAGCATTTACAGCAGGGGTGCTCATGTTGAGAATGCTTTCGGTTCGTGTTGAGCTGCTTGTTTTGGTTAGTTTTGGAGTTGTTGACAGGAAACTTCCCAGGCCCAAAGCTCGGAGTACCAGTGGCATTATCCAGCTACTTATCTTCTTTTATATACAAACAGGATTGAGACACGTTAAGGAAGAAAAAGATGAAATTATCATTATATTATATATGTATGTATTGTATTTGACAGTACTTTTTCAAACAATCGAGCTAACCTCTAACTGGTGACATGACTCAGCCTGAACTGTTCAATGTCAGCCGCATAGCTAGCACTAAGTAAACCCTGAAAACCACCGTATTATGTAAAGCTGTGACTGCTTACATGTAGTGTGTGTAAATATGTATTTACACTACATGTAAGCAGTTATATATATTTATATATGACTTTATAATAGAGTCTACATGAAGTTGAAAATCTTCAGATATCAATATAGTGTTAGCTATGTGAAATTAAAATTAATAATCTGGATTTTTAAAAATGGCTTAGCGTCAGTGACTATGTGTGACAGTTAGTCAGTATGATGGTTATTACCATGTATCAACAGCAGTTTCTGTACATTTATATTCAATATCAATATTCAGCATCTCAGCATAAAATGTTCTTAACATTTGCATTCATTATATTGCAGATATGGGGGAACTTTTGTACATGGGGAAAAGTTCATCATTTGTGTTGTGGTAGATGATTACTCTGTATTTAACTGCCTCCACTTTTCTTTCTTTCTTTCTTTTTTTTTTTTTGGTCAGGTGAGCATCAGTGACTAGATGAAGGAATCAGACTGGAGCCAAGAGCAGTGGAGAACTCAACATGAAGTTGTATGTGTTCCAGGTCAATAATGGAAGCACACTGACATTTGACACTGAACTTGCAGTCCAAACGTAAGTTGTCTCTGCAGAATGTCGGTTTTTAAGAAATGGAAACTTGATGAATGTTAAGTATTGTTAGGAGATTCATTAAAGCATTTTGCTCATTTTTATCTGTAGACTTTTTATACTTCTGAATGTACTTTAATTAGTTACAGACATGGTGTTAAATTTGAACTCTTCTGTAGTCAGATTGTAAATAAGGCTGCTGTGTTTTTATCTGACATACAAGCAGTTCAGTCAAGGTCAGCTGAAAGCATTTTCCATGATGGCTGATTTTGCACACTTGGCACATTATAGCTTAAAGTAAATGTGTTTTGCAGGCAGGAACAATGCAACTGCTTATGAAACGTTGACTTCTCTTGCAGTGTTTTGGACCTTAAACATGCCATTCAAGCCAAGTACAAGATTGCCACCCAGCACCAGGTGCTGGTGGTTAACGGTGGAGAGTGCATGGTGGCAGAGAGGAGAGTCTGCAGCTACAGTGCAGGCACGGTAAGTCACGTGACCACACTTTCCTGTGATGTGGTCATACTTACCCAAGAGTTCTTTTGCAAGGCTTGATTTCTTATTCGCCCAGGTAGCCTGAAGGGGCCTAGTTTCCAGCCTGAAATTAGTATATATAATTTTTTTTGCCATATAATATTTTAAGACACATAATTGTAATCCTCTGTTATACCAGTTTCACTAAATAAGTGATAAAGAAATCTACTGATGGAGAGATTGAAAAACTACAGCCATTATTTTTGGCTAAAACATTAACTATCTAACTGCAGTAGCAAGCTAGTTTTTAATAACGCATTTAGCCCACCCCCAGGATTTTGTACCAGATCATGATCTGAAAGTTTTTTAAGACAAGAGAATTCCATTCTCAAGTCTATTGTGAATCCACTGCAGGAGCCAAGAAGGCGTGTTAACAGACATGTTTAATTTGGCCCAGCTAACCTAATATAATTTCTGTATGTTCCAGACTTGCATTCCCAACTCTTACATAGGTATAGCTCAGCCAATACTAATCTTAGGTTGTAATGAAAGTCAAACTCTGTAAGTAACCTTGTATATGCTCTAAACAGCAGTGCTATGCAAAGAAAGTGAAAGCACCTCCAAGCCTGGGTTAATTAAGTGATATCTTTTCTACTGCAGGACACCAACCCCATCTTTTTATTCAACAAAGAGATGATCTTGTGTGACCGTGCACCAACTATCCCCAAAACCACCTTCTCTATTGAGAATGAGATGGAACTAAAGGTGGAGGAGTCCCTCATGATGCCTGCTGTGTTTCACACCGTTGCCTCAAGGACACAACTTGCTGTGGTACTCATTCTGCATGCCCTTAAATTACACTTTGACTTTGTATTTTTCTTCATATTAAGGTTGTAATGGTATGTGTATTCTTCTTAAACTGCAACAAAACAGACATTACCGTTTGATGCATGCAGTCATACATATATGTGCGAAGATTGATTAATGTAACACGGAACCAAGTTTTCCAAGTTTTAACCTCATACTTAAAGCTGTTAGCATGTTAGCAACATGCATACCAACTGTAATTCTTATGTAGTTTTGGGTTTTGCATTTTATCTCTGTATACTTTTGTGTTCATCTAATAATACAGGAGCCATTGTTTGAATTTTCTTTGAGCGTCAAGTCAAGTCAGATTTTTTTGTATAGTGCTTGTATACTGTTGTCGTCACAAAGCAGCTTTACATAATTAGTAATTAATAAAAGACAAAGAAGAAATAGCGTAAGACATAAATTAAACTACAGCCTAAATTACTCTGTTTATCTTAAAACTCTGGTGGTTAACTGGGGTGGTTACCTCAGATTGTGTGTAGAGACGTGATAACATTATTAACCTTTATGATTTGTTAAAATCAACATTCATTTAGTAATGCGCATCTGTATGATCTGTCATTTGTCTGCTGTGTTTAAGGAAATGTTTGAAGTTGCCAAGAAGCTCTGTTCATTCTGTGAACGCCTGGTCCATGACGAACACCTTCAGCATCAGGGCTGGGCTGCCATCATGGCCAACTTGGATGACTGTACATTGTCCTATCAAAAACTGCTCTGGAAATTTGACATGGCATATACCAATTACCAACAGGATTTTGAAGACATCAAACTAAAACTAACCAAGTACGTACTAGTGATCATGCTACGGTGCAGTGGTGCTTAAATGTGTGTGAACCCTTTTGTATTCAATATTTCTCCATAAATTTGACCTAAAACCTTGTTAGATTTTCATCAGAAGTCCAAAATGTAAGGAGACAAATGAGACAAAAATATTAGGCTAGGTCATTTATTAAGGAAAATGTTCCAATATTACATATCTGTAAGTGGCAAAAGTATGTGAACCTTTAGGATTAGTAGAAAATTTGAAGGTAAAAAAAAAAAAAGTTGTTTTCAAACAACTGGACATTCAGGTGTGAGTGTAAGCTCTGTTTTATTTGAAGAACAGCGATCTATTAAAGTCTGATCTTCAAAACGTGTGTGTGTGTGTGTGTGTGTGTGTGTAAACTTGTATCGTGGCATGAACAAAGGAGATTTTTGAGGACCTCAGAAGATTTGTTCATGCTCATCAGGCTGGAAATTCACATAAATCCACAGTCAGACACATTGTGTACTAATGGTAGATTTTTTTAATCTATGTTTAGGGCTTGTATGGAAATCTGATAAAGTTTAAGTCAAATTTATGTAGAAATACAACATTCTAAAGGGTTCACAAACTTTTATGCACCACTGAATATGTACAGCAATCAAAGCTTAAAGGCCTCCATCATGGAAAGCTGAATTTCATTCGCTTTATTAAAGCAAAGACATTTAAACTCATATAAATATAAAAAAAAAAAAACAGGATGGACTGTTCACTTACCACTCCACTTCAAGTGTATTATTGAGGTTATACCACAGTTTTGCTATCGCCATTCATTGTTACATTTTAAGATGATAAAGCAGCAAGGTAAAATAGTTCCATTTTGTCAGTCACCCTGCTGTTAAAACATCATCCTAAGACCATTCCTTTTAGTCATAATTGGGGTTGCAAAATTCTGGGAAATTTACCATGGGAATGGGCTATTGAGACCATACCCCCTGCTGCACTGCTCATTCCTCCATCACATGTACAGCATATGGCCATATGATTTCTAGAATGCAGATACTCACCACTGCTGAAAGAACACATTTGGACCAAGGGTCTACCTAAAGTCTATCTAAGGTAATATTTTGACGAAGTTCATATTTTTTATTGGCAGTAATAGCACTGAAACATTTAAGCAAATATTAAATCAAGGTGTAATCTCACAGTTGCTCGCTATTTATTTAATGAGCAATTTCATTTCAGACTAGTTTACCAAGGCTAGCAAGAAGTTGCCTTACTAAGGCTATCTACCTATATTTTTTGTCTCAATGAGTTTCTGTAACGAAGAATTAATACTTATTTATTATTTATTTAACGTTCTGAAGACTATTTGCTATTTTGATTGTTCAATGAAAGAATCAAGCATTTGTAAAGTTCTGCTTGCAACTAACTGTAACAGTTATTATTTGTATTGTTACGCCTTATTGTCTGCTGTTGGCCAAAAAAAACCCCTTGATGATCGTGTATGACAGTCCCTTTAAATTATTTCCTATTCATTCCAATAAATTTTTACATTTTGGAATATTTCCAAAGTTCCCGAGCTAAAGTTCCCATGGAAAGTTACCAGTAATTGTATAAGATCTATTAGGACAATTTTCTGGACAAAAATATTTTCAGGGGCAAGACTTTTCTGACACAATTGCTAAAACACACACACACATGTGTGTATGTATGTATGTGTATATATACAAACACAGGTTGGAGTTTTGTTGATGTTGACTAATTAAGTACTGTATTTTTTTTGTTGTTTTTCTCTTTTAAATATGCAGACTCGGAACAGCTGTTTCTGTTATGGCTAAGATTCCCTTGCTCGAGTGCCTGACCCGCCACAGTTACAGAGAGAGTCTGGAGAAGTCCAGCTCACCACGCCCCAGAACAGAGGAGGAAGAATATGAGCATGATGATGAGGATGGAGGTGAAACATCCAGCCATTCTGCCATCCTGTGCCCTCCAGATGGCCAGCGGAATCTCAAATCGCCCACTTTGATATCTGCTTCAGGAGAAACAGTAGGACAGGCTTCACCACCTTCTGCTCAGGACAGGGTAGGGGGTTGCAGCAGCTTAAAGGATGCACTGGAGGAAGAACAGGAGGCTTCAGATAGAGGTGGTGCACCCTCTTTTAACGTCACACTGCTAGACTGGATTAATGTGCAGGACCGGCCCAATGATGTGGAGGCTGTAGTGAGAAAGTGCTTTGACTCCATTAACCGAGTAAGTGGTGAACCCATCCAATTGAATGTTTAGAATGCTCACTGGCAGAATGTCTCCCCTTATTTCCGTGAGCTAAGAGTGAGATATAAATAAACAAATGATTAAATTCACAGTAATTCCATAACAGTGAGCGACAAATCTATAAAAGAATGTCGGAGCCTGTTTTTTTTACACTGCGAGGATTTTTATAATGTGTGACCACTGACGAAAATTGACTAAACAGTTTATGTTTGTATTTATATGTTCTTTTTAGCTTGATCCCCGCATTATACAGCCATTTCTATCTGACTGTCGGGAGACCATTACAAAACTGGATAATCAAAACATGAAGGCCATCAAGGGGCTTGAAGACCGATTGTATGCACTTGACCAAATGATCGCCAGTTGCAAAAAATTAGTCAATGAACAGAAGGAACTTGCTCAGGTATGGCATTTTGATGTTCTGTTGGCATTGAGACTATCACATCAGTTCCCATTTTTTACAAGAACCCATTCTTGAAAATAGTTTTTATTTTCAATGTTGGCGTAGTCCTTTGGTTCTAATCATTGATTTTTGCCAGTCCTGTTGTGACTCTTCAAGAATGTGTATGGTTTTAGAAAACCCAGTCCTTGTCAGGGAGCGATGTTTTTAACAGACATACTCCATTTAACACAGGGATTTCTAGCCAATCAGAAGAGGGCTGAAAACCTGAAGGACACTTCAGTTCTACCTGACCTGTGTCTGAGTCACGCCAACCAGCTAATGATTATGCTGACCAATCACAGGAAGCTGCTGGACATCAAACAGAAGTGCACCACTGCCAAACAGGAACTGGCCAACAATTTGCAAGTCCGTCTCAAGTAGGTTGAGCCCTCAGACTTAACACAAAACTGATGTTGCCTTTTCTACTATACATTAGGGATGTCCCAATCCGATGCAGTGGATCGAGATAGGGGCTGATCCAGGCATTTCTAAAATATCAGGTATCAGTTATACCTGATCCAGTTTAGTTTTGTTGTAGCAAAGCACCCTCTGGCATCCTCTAGGTGCCATTAACAGACATGATTCTCAGCTGCCATTGTGAGGAACTTCTCAGAGGGTGACAAAATAGTCTGCAGTGTGGAACTATTTTGCAGTGGAACATGAAAACCTAATGCAATATCTGTGATCCTTGTGCTTTGATGATGTTTAAATTACTGTTCCTTGTCTATTTTGTTTTTTGTCCACACTGCCAAAACCACCCAGTTAGGTGTAGTTGCGCAAAGACAGATATTCTGTTCCATAATAAATTGGGAAGATATTTTTACGCCATCTTTACTCTAATTATGCCTGGTTAGAAATTAAACTATCGTGGAACGCTTTACCAGCAGGAGAACCTTAGTCTTTTCTTTGGTTCTAAACCAGCACAAGAGGAGGAGGCTATTGCACACATGCTACAGGAAAGCAAATCATATCTCATTCAGACTTGGCCAGGGCTTACTTGCAATACCTGTTTAGTCTCAATGTAACTACCTTGGTTAAATAAAGATAAAAACACACTATAAAATAGTTATTACACATCAGTTCAGAATGTTCAGAATGTGTATTGCTATATACACACACATGCGCACATACACAAAGTGATTTGACTGCAACATTTTAAAGGAACTAGGAGCTAAATGGTGCGTCTAACTGGATTATAAGACACAATATAAAGTTTATAACAGTCATTTTAAAAAGGTTTTCCCATATAATATTTTAAAAATATTATATGGGGAAAAAATATAATGTATACTAGTTTCAGCTATCTAACAAAATAATTTAGGTTAGAATGCTTCATTTCATGAATTAACAGCACATATTACCTAAGTTGTGGTGCTGTATTATCTGTAGAAAAACAAAGGATCGAATTGATATTAGCGAACAGTCAGCATTAGGGCACTCTGATTGGATAAAGGGGCAAAATGCTAGAAATCGTTATGCCGCCCATATTTGGAAAGGCCAGATTAGCGTGTTACAGTCTATAATCAAGTTTTCTTTATTATTACACATATTTATTATTCAACTTATTTTTTTATTTGTTTTTTAAGTATCTGCATTTGGATGTATTCTGCACTGATTGTGACCCTTTGCTCTAATGTAAACATCTATGTCTTCTCCGTAGTGACTTGAGATTTGTAAATTCCCCTTTGTAGTGTGATCATAAAATTGTCATTGTGTGTCAGTCAGAGAACAGCAGGAATGCCTATACTGACAGATCATACAATTGGACATTTTATAGATGGTGCTGTTATGTGATGCTCCATGCGGACCAGGACGGGGAGAAGCTGCAGGCCCTTCTCCGGCTTTTGACTGAGCTGCTTGAGCGAGTTCGTGTGGTGGAGGCCCTCAGCACTGTCCCACAGATGTACTGTCTGGCTGTGGTGGAGGTGGTCCGGAGAAAAATGTTCATCAAACACTACAGAGAAGTGAGTTAGCAGTTATGAACACTTTTATTAACTTTTTTTTATACTCTACAAATGACTTTAATTGTGGTGGCCTATCAAGGCAGAACCTTTTTTGATGATAAAGAGATTTTAGCTTCAGGACGTTTAGGAAGTTTCCCAAAGTCTCTTTAATATTGAACTTAAACATATCATCCAATAACATTTGACTGCATGTCAATGTTTGATTGTGTTCATAATGTCCAGGAAATATCTAGCATTTACCCCAGCACACCTCTCCCCTTCATTTTTTTCATTTCTGCTTATTCCTTGCATTTTTCACAAAGACTCAATGGGAATGTGGTGTTTGTTTTTTGTCAGTGGGCCATTGCCTTGGTTAAAGATGGAAAACACCTCTATGAAGCAGAGAAGGTCAAAAGAGAAACATTTGGCAAGTTGTTCAGTAAGTATAAGCGTACAGTTTATGTTCTTAGTCATGGAGTAATGAGTCATGGTCAACATTGATGTAGAACACAGCATTTCTGTTTGAATCACTTGTTTTGAAATGTGCTCTGCAGGAAAGTCATTCCTCAGAAATCGTTTGTTTCGAGGACTCGACTCATGGCCTCCCACATCATTTTGTGTAAGCATTTGAAAACGCCAATATGTTGTCCGTAATAATCTGTAAATGTGCTGTCCTTTGTATATCACTGACTCTATTTCCTACCGTGAATTTCAGACTAGAAAGCCTCGCAAGTTTGACTTTGAGCTTCCAGATATCTCCCTAACTGACTTGCAGTATCTGAAGAGTTGCTGTCCTGCTGAAGTACAACCTTTCCTCAGGTAAAGCCCCTTTTGCTCTGTAAGGGCATTTTAAATCTTTGTAGTGGACATTGCATATTGTGTTAAATGTTTTGTTTTATTTTATTTTGACATTTTTATTTGTTCTCGTTTTATCAGAATAATTCCACTGTCCTACTCATAATGCCACAATATGGCCCATTGTGTGTTAGGTTTTGGCCAAAGAGTTATGTTTCAAAACGTTATGCTTATTAACTGTTTTTTTTTTTGTTTTTTTTTTGTCAGGGTTCCATCACTGTGTGACTTTGACCCTCTAAACCACCATGTGGAGGCCCTTCACCAGCTAGTACAAGCAGCTCAGAGTGTCGATGAGATGTCTCAAACCATCACTGACCTACTGAGTGAATTAAAGGTACATTGGAAGCTGTGCTTCAGATTCAAAAATAAATTCAGAATGTACATACGATTTGAAATGATTGGTTTTCTCTCATGATTGAGTTTTATTGCTGTTGCTGTGATATGTCCTTGTAGGTTTCTGGAAGCCAAAGTATGCAGAAACCATTGACATTAACTCCCAGATCAGAAAGCAGAACAGAGACCACACCTACCTCCTCTAAAACACCATCCTCCCTCACTCTACAGTCTCCACCCTGTCAACCGCTTCCCATTCCAGCCCCCTTAGAGGATTTGTCACCTGACAGCATAGATGCCCACACTTTTGACTTTGAAACCATAGGCCATCCCAACATGGATCCTGTACTTCAACAAGGTTCATTGGACCTGGACTCCTTAGCGGAGAGCCCAGAGTCTGACTTCATGTCTGCAGTAAATGAGTTTGTTATTGAAGAGAATGTAACATCGCCCAATCCCATCAGTGACCCTACAAGCCCTGAGATGATGGTAGAGTCTCTGTACTCCTCAGTCATTAATGCTATAGATAGCAAACGTATCCAAGATACCACCACATTGGAGAGAGAGAACTCCAGAATTGCTGTGCTGAAACTGACCGTGGACAGGTACCGTTCCGCTGCTGAGGAGTCGCAGAATAACTTTAGGAAAGTGAAGGATGACCTGTCCCACTTCCGTGGTCTTGTTTTGAAAGAGCAACGAGACTTTGGCTTTGCCCTGAAAAAGATGAGTGCTGAAGTGCACAGCATAGTCAACAGCATTAAAAACTGTCACGAAGAGGAACTAAGTGAGATGCACCAGAATGAACTAGAGAGCCTGAAAGCAGACCACGAAAAGCAGATCCTTGGTCTCAGCCAGGAGCTGGAAGGGAACCGCAATATAGTGAGGGACGTTCAGCGGGCAATGCTTGAGCTGGAAGGGCTTGTGGAACGTAAGGAGAAAGAGCTGGCCCAACTGGAGGGTGAAAGGGAGCGCTCATTGGAAGAGTTACAAAGCAGCCACCAGAAGGCGTTGCAGGGACTGGAGAGGAAGATTTCGGAGCAGAGTGAGGTGCTCCGGGATGCTGTGATGTCCAAAGATGCTCTTGCTAGCCAGTTGGAGAGCCTACACCTTGAGATAGAATGTGGCAAGCAGAAAATACGGCAAGAGATGGAGAATGTTGAGAAGGACCATCTCTTAGAGCTGGAGGCCCGTCTCGGTCAGGAACATCAAGCCCTGCTGGAGTCCCTAAAACAGAACAACCAGAGTGCCCTGGCGACCATGACCCAGGAGAACCAAGCCAAACTCAAGGAGCTAACAGAGTCCTTCGCTGCAGAACGGAAGGAGTGTGAGGGCCGCTTTAAAGACTATGAGTCCCGCATAGCTGAACTCGCTGATGCCCGCTGCAAACTGGAAGTGGAGATGGCTCTGAAAGAGACTGAGATGGAGGACCTGCGCCTGCAGTATGAGGAAGCTAAGGCCCAGCGCGAGGAGGTTCTGAAAGCTGAGATGACCTCACAGACAAGAGCCCTACAGGAGCAGGTGGACACATTGACGCAGCAGCTCCAGAAGAAGAATGAAGAGTATGAGCTGGGCCTTGCCGAGCTGCGGGCACTCATGCGGCTAGAGAAGGACCACTGCATCTCGGAGCTGGTGGATCGGCACGAGGAGGAAAGCACGCTACTCCGCCATGAGTTTTCTGCGCTGAAGCAGAAGTCGCAGGATGCCGAAAAGGACCTTGAAGAGCGCCTGCTGAAGATCCAGTGCGAGCAGGACCATCAGCTCGCCACCTTGCAAAAGGAACATGAGGAGGAGCAGAGGGCTGTCCAGGAAAAAGAGCAAGACTTGCAGACCATCATTAGTGACTTGCAAGCCGAGAATGTGCTTTTGTCAGGAAGGTTAGAGCAGGAGAGGCAGGAGGCTCATAAAAGAGTGGAAGATGAGCAGGAATCTTCTAAAATGATGTTAAACAATGCCTTAAGGGACTTTGAACTCCAGAAAGAGGAGCTTGAGACAAGACTATTAGGAAAAATTAAACTACTTGAAAATCAACTTGAAGAAAGACAATCCACTGAAACGTAAGTAAAATGTTTCCACTTTTCACCAACATATCCGGTCTAGTTCATTAGAACCAACATTGTTGTAATGCTGTCTAAGAGGGTTTGAACAGTGCATTAAACATTAAACATCCTTTTTGTTCAAAATAGTTGAGTTGTAAAAAAGGATATAGAATTGTAGACTCTGTATTGTAAATTCAAAACAAATCAAATTGTTGTACAAATGTATAATAACATTTTAAAGAAATGGACAAAAAAAACAATAAAAATTTTATTGCAAAAAGGGCAAAGTTATCCTTAATAAGGAAATCAAAACTTGATGATTGGCGCTATTGTAATGAAACTTTGCTATACATGGCACTTTTTTTCCAACACATCTGATATATTTGTGGAACCTTTTCTCTGAAATTGTCTGTTGCCTTTAAAATTCTTATAACAATGTCAGTTGGCGAGCACCAAAACAATAGAATAGTTCCAGTCATGGAGACACAACTTCCAGCACCCCTGAAAAATGGACAGTGGGCTTGGGGAGATGATGGTGAATGATGTGTTGGTGCTATCTACAGGGCAGAGTGGGTAATGCAATTACGTTTTCCCTATATATCTCAAGATGGTTGCCTTGAGATAATTATTCTGAGATAATTATCCTGAGATAATTATGCCAAAGTTATTATCCGAAAGTAATTATGTTGAGAAACTGTGTCCTTTCAGGGATTCTGTAGCCTGCTGTCTGAATTAGAGATTCTAGAGGCACTTCAGGCTACTTTGGTATTAGGGTTAATGGCGTAGTTAGCGTGCTTTCACCAGGAAAACCATTATATAAAAACACAAAATTTAGAAATAAACATTTCTGACATTCAAAAACAAAACCAAAAACAAATCAGTGACCAATATAGCCACCTTTCTTTACAATGACACTCAAAAGCCTTCCATCCATAGATTCTGTCAGTTGCTTGATCTGTTTACGATCAACATTGCGTGCAGCAGACACCACAGCCTCCCAGATACTGTTCAGAGAGGTGTACTGTTTTCCCTCCCTGTAGATCTCACATTTTATGAGGGACCCTTACTGGCTAGCCACGCTGTGGAGTATTTGGATGCATGTAATGGAGCATTGTCCTGCATGAAAATCATGTTTTTCTTGAACGATACCGACTTCTTTCTGTACCACTGCTTGAAGAAGGTGTCTTCCAGAAACTGGCAGTAGGTCTGGGAGTTGAGCTTCACTCCATCCTCAACCCGAAAAAGTCCCACAAGTTCATCTTTGATGATACCAGCCCATACCAGTACCCCACCTCCACCTTGCTGGCGTCTGAGTCGGAGTGGAGCTCTCTGCCCTTTACTGATCCAGCCTCGGGCCCATCCATCTGGCCCATCAAGAGTCACTCGCATTTCATCAGTCCATAAAACCTTTGAAAAATCATTCTTAATATATTTTTTGGCCCAGTCTTGACGTTTTATCTCATGTTTCTTGTTCAAAGATGGTCGTTTTTCAGCCTTCCTTACCTTGGCCATGTCCCTGAGTAGCGCACACCTTGTGCTTTTTGATACTTCAGTAATGTTGCAGCTCTGAAATATGGCAAAACTGGTGGCAAATGGCATCTTGGCAGCTTCACGCTTGATTTTCCTCAATTCATGGGCAGGTATTTTGCGCCTTTTTTTGTTTCCAACACGTTTCTTGCGACCCTGTTGGCTATTTGCCATGAAACACTTGATTGTTCGGTGATCACGCTTCAAAAGTTTGCCAGTTTCAAGACTGCTGCATCCCTCTGCAAGACATCTCACAATTTTTGACTTTTCAGAGTCTGTCAAATCTCTCTTCTGACCCATTTTGCCAAAGGAAAGGAAGTTGTCTAATAATTAAGCACACCTTATATAGGGTGTTGATGTCATTAGACCACACCCCTTCTCATTACAGAGATGCACATCACCTGATTTACTTGATTGGTAGTTGGCTTTCAAGCCTATAGAGCTTGGAGTAGGACAACATGTATAAAAAGGATGATGTGATCAAAATACTCATTTGCCTAATAATTCTGCACATAGTGTGTGTGTGTGTGTGTGTGTGTGTGTGTGTGTGTGTGTGTGTATATACACGCACACACACTGTGCAGAATATATATATTTAAACATAAAGCATTGATCACACTAAACCTTTGAACTGGAAACAAAAAGTCTTCTGTTTTGGTTGGTGTTAGCATGTTGACCTTGGCCAACATAACTTGCCAACCATAAAACAGTGAATACATAAGCAATTATATCTGTGTGAATAATTCTAATATATTATAAATAAGTAAACAATTATTACTGATGCAAACTGAGCAGGCTATTACAGCTGCTTAACACAGCTGTCGTAAACAGTAAAAACACAAGAGGGAGCATAATATCGCACACCAAGCTTTACTACAAAACTATGTATAACAGCTGTGATTGGTGGCACTGGGGTTATTTTCTTATGTGCTCAGCACCAGTCAGGCAGAGGAGCTAACTTGACAGTCAGCATGCTTGCTTACTTGGTTATCACAAACAATAAAATACATAAGTGAGCGTAATTATGGCAGATAATTATATACTTGCTACAATGCAGTACGACACATTGAGTTTAGTGTAAAACTGTATATACAACTCCTGTGGTTGAGGAAGTGGGTCATTTGTGTTCCTGCTCTTATCAACTGAAGCTATCTGTCAATTAGCATGCTAGCTAACTCTCAAACAGTAAACAGCAAACTCACAGACACATGATAATACAGTGTCCTGAGGCTGTGTGTGCAGTCTCTCTGTTGTATTAGTTTTGGAGCCACTGGGGGATAAAGGGTCATGCATTAGCAGTCCCTCTGTTCTGGGTCTTCAGAGCTGGACCACACCTTCAGAGTGCAGGTAGTGCAGGGGCACTATTTTTCTTTTGAAATATAATGTAGTTTCATGTGCAAACATTTGTTAACAGAAGGCTAGTGTGACTGCTGCTTAAAACAGTTCAGTGCGTTATGGAAGTTCAATACAGTTTGATTCAGTTTCATTATTTTTAATAAAATGGTCAAAAATATTGTGAATGTATTTAGTACTGGACAGCCTTAATAAAATTCAGTATCACTGTTTTTTTAACCTCTCATTCTATCCCAATATGAGATTAATGGTTAGCATTAATAAAGTTAATTAACCCGTTGTTTGTGGAGAGAAACTACTATACTAAAAGAATGTATTAACATTACGTAGCTGATTTGATTGGATTGGTTGGTCTATTTTCTTCTTTAAAAATATAGGAACCATAACGCAGTAAAATAAACATTTTGGGTGTTTGTTTATTTATTTATTTAAAAATACAAATGTTTAGCTGTTCTTTCTAAAGCATTGCATATGACATACAACCTTATGCAAAAGTTTGGGTGCTTCTGTTCAGAATGTCTTTCTGCACGTTACACAATTCCTACATTCCCCCCTTTTTCAATGAAAATGTGTCTGTGGTGTTTCAGAGTGGCAGCGACTGTTGGACTGGGCGAGATGGTGTCATCAGCAAGTCTGGACTGTGCCCTGCAGCAAAGACTGGAGGAAGAGAAGGCTTCTCTCTTAGCCAAGCTGGAGCTGCTGGAGAAGAAGAAGAATGAGGAGCTGCAGAGCCTAAAAACCTCACTAATTGCTGAGCAGCAGGTATGGGTGCCAGCACGTAGTATTTTATTTATTTTTACATGTGATATACCTCTTGCCCCTCACATGCATGCCAAGGGTAGACTCATCTTTATTTTTTACTTCATTAGGCAGTTATGCCATTAGTCATGTATTTAATGCACAATTGTTATTAGGGATTTTACATTTTCTTTATTATTATTTGTGTAAACGACATCATTACAGAAAAAAGTATTTCACTCTAGTCCCTCCCCTCTGGAGAAATGGAGCACAGAGACAGGTTTGTCCATTAGTTTATTATATACGGTAGTGTTTTTAAATAAGTGAGTAATGGAGTTTCATTGGCAGTAGTAGTGAGCTGGGAATGTTGTAGGCTGCTGCAGTTAGTGCCTAGTTTATTGTTACTGTGCTGTATGTGATTTGTGGCACGGTTAGTGAGCATTGCATTATATGGAGTCAAAGGAGGTATGGGACTGCAAACAGTTTTGGAACCAGTTTTGGCCGAGCTAACAATTTTTCATTTATAATGTCATTGAAAAGCATTTAGTGAGAATATATAATATAATAAGAAAGAATTTCCCTGCTTCGTGTAATAAGAAAGGTGCTTCAGAAACAGGGAAAGTATGTGTAATTAAACAATTTTTTTCATGTTTGATATTAGGAATGCATTTTAATGTGTGTTAAATTTAACGATTCTCTCTTTTTAATTGAGTGTTTCTTCCCCTCATTTCCAGACAAATTTCAACACTGTACTCACACGGGAAAAGCTAAAAAAGGAGCAGATAATTCATGAACTGAGTGAAAAGCTTAAAGAATTGACACTACAGCAGGAGAAAGATAAAGGTAAGACTGTTGTCAATGTTACTGAACAGATTGTATATCAGAAATCTTCAGCAGTGCTAATAAATGCATCTTTTGGTCACCCCCCTCAGGCTTGATTGAAACTCTCTCAGAGGACCGTGCCTCCATCCTCCAAGAGAAAAAACAACTGGAGGAGGAGCTTAACCACCTCCGATGCACCACCCTCGTCTCCTCCACCTTTATGACGTCCGCTCCTGTGGTTGCGGATTTACCTGGAGCCTTTGGACCCAACCCTGTGGAAGCCCCTGTTCTGGCTGTGTTGGATTCTGAGAGGCTGGCGTCTGTGGCTGCGCTCAGAGACGATGACCGAGTTGACTCTGCTGTAGAGGCCAGTTTGACGACCGTGCAGTAGGTTTTTTAAATCATGCCTACACAATGAAAACAAAACCGAGCAAAATACACACAATAAAGGTAGTAAAAAAAATAGCAAATGAACATTGTGCTTGGGATGTATTGTTTCATTTCTGAGACATATATTGTTTAGCGTTAAGGTTATGAAGCTACAATCTCGTTTAAATTTTTTGAATCACTGTGTGCAATTTCATGCATTGTTGAAATCATAAAAACAACTTTTTTGAAAGGGAAAAATAACAAGAAAAGCAAAACAGCTGCCTCTGTGTGAAAAAGCAGGATTATGTACTTGGGGTTAAGTTGCAGTTTGAAGGCCATAGCATGCAATGATGATTGGAAGAAATAACAGAAACAAGTTGCACCATTTTATACAGTTGAATTTGGAAATTTGACACACTAGACCAAATACTACATTTTGTTATTTTTGTCAACTAGTAAACATGGCCTCTGTAGGCATGTATTGTCAGGTTTTCATAGCAAAAAATAATGAAAAATTAAAATCATTAATGTGCCCTGTGCAAAAGTTTGGACAGCTTATAGAGTCAACTTGGCAGAAATAACAGCTGGCAACTTTCTTTCTTGTAGAAACTCTGAGGTATACTATTGTGTCGCATGCACAGTTTGTTTGCAGGTCTATTACTAAATGTCCTGTAATGTTTATGTCAGGGGACTGGCCAATCCAAAAGCTAAATATTGCATTTTTGCAACTTCTCAAAAAACAAAATGTGTCTTTGAGCCAAGGCTGTCTAACCCTATGGAAATCAAATTAGTTAAGTAAAAAATAACGCTGGCAGTTAGACAACGGAGTCAGAAAAACAATGCACAAACTGTTTGTGAAGAGACTAGTGTTCTGAGTTATGACAACACTTTGAGCCAGACTGGATCATCAAGAGATCAGACAGTAACGCAGAGAAAGAGAGAGAGAGAAAGAGAGAGAGAGAGACAAAGACAGAGAGAAAGACGATGTTGAAGAGTAAGTGATGTATTTCATTACTGAACTGTGTAAGATTTTATCTTTTTAAACAGGATGTTAGTAAGAATTTGTATAAAGTATGAAAGCTTCTTAAGATATATCTTTATATATGTTTCAAAATAGTCTTTGGAAGTCTCTTTGATTGCACAATCAGTCAGTATATGCTGTTATCTCTGACTTGCTATAATATAGTCATAATAATATGTATTTTTTTTATACAAATTCAGAAATATGTAGAGATATGTATACTTTTTATTTACCGGATTGCTCACAAAACTGTGTCCAGTCAGTATTCTTGTTTTGTTTCAGCGATAACACATTGGTGCTGTCAGAGGAGAAGCAGAGGATACTGATATTGGAACGAGTGAGTATACTTTGCACAAGCATTTAAAGGGGCTGACAGATCAACTGCAAATACTAAAACTAAGTCAGTGATCCAAGATTTGTGCAGTAACCTTGCAGCAAGTTTATTTTAGCCTTTATTTGATGGCAACAATAAATCATTTAAGCATTGTTACCATATGTTGAAGTATTGATAAGTGGCTCTCTAAAGCCTAGTTTAATTTCCATCAAATGTGAAGAGCTGGGTTTTGTATAGTAGGCACTGCAGACAATGTGTAAAAAGATATAATCATTATTATTCTTATTAGTTTCATTTTCTTTTTATTTTATTTAAACTGTACACTGCAGTACATTTCTGATTCTGATTTGAGAAATCATATTCATCTGTGTCTTCTAAGCCTCTAGCCTTTCCCAACTCAAATACTGGCTCTTCTGTTGTAGTTAAATTGTGTGATACATGAGCAGGTAGTTGTTTGGAATGTCTCATTTCAGTGATGTGATTCTCTTACAGACCTTGCACATGAAGGAAGAGGAGAACAAGCGGCTTAGCCAAAGACTAGTATGTGTTCCACCTCAAATTTGTGATTTATTCTTGTTGAGTATTTGTGGCATTTTTGGGTTTTTTTTTTGGAATGAACCAAAAAAAAAACTGACATTGCAGAGTATGTTTACAATGACTTCAACCATGCAGACCCTTTTGGCTATATTTGTACTTTATACGTCACTGCCAGAAATCAATTTTCATGCCCATGTCAAAAAAAACCTGTTGAAGGGGAGAGAAATACGACTGGATTTCCATATGATTCTTTTTAGAAATTCAGGCTAATATTTCTGGTTTGTAACATGTTTTATACTTTTAGAATTCTGTTTACCAAATTTGAAAACAAATCTTTTCACACTACCTACCTAAATCAACATACAGACTGCAAATACATTGTGTAACATGAAGAGCTGCGTTAGTTAAAGTAAAGCTTTTGGTCAGGTGGCATACGGCACGTTATCAGTCTGTTAATTAGAATCTGGGTCTCTTTAATATAATTGAATTACCGCTCCCACTGGAGTGTTCCTGCAAACAGAGTTAATCCTTTAATGACGGTCATAACAAACAGTTATGTAAAGAGCAAGACCCAGAGGATCTTTTTCTTATGTTAGCCGTTAGGCTTGTACTAAGCCCAGACATAATGGAACTAGTGACATGAGTAATGTGAAAACTGGTGTGAGTTTGCTTGATCAAGCATGTTAATATCAACATTTCTTCAGTCTTTAGCCCCACCAAAAGGGGCATAGCTCAGAAATGAATTTAGTTTACATTTTAGCTAAGTACACTGTATGGACAAAAGTATTGGGACACCTGCTCATTCATTGTTGCTGAAATCAAGAGTATAAAAAAAGACTCTTCTGCTTTTGTTGGGGTACCTAGTTTATGGAGCATTGCTACGAGGATTTGATTGCATTCAGCAATGATCATTATTGAGGTCAAGGTGTTGGATGATCACCATCCCACCTCATCCTCAACTCCATCATTACTGAGAACACCGTTCGATTACTCCACAGCTCAGTTCCTGCACATCTGTGTCATCAATGAGTGCAACTTAAAATAGTCGAATGCATTTACAAGAATGGGTGTCCACAAACATTTGGACATACAGTGTAAATAACTTTTGCTGTTTTTGTTTTGGATTCCAAATTATGTGTTTACTCCATTTTGTTATGGCTACAGCTGTGCTAGAGTGTTACGCAACTGATTACCACTAGGTGGCAGAACAATCAAATAAGTTTCAAAACATGGTCCTTGGTTGGAGCTCTTGTATCAAACCCAGATTAAGCCCATGTGAGATGGTAGTTATTTAAATCAAATTTTACTGTAGGGGTAGACAAAATCTACATGTTTTAGCATCACGCTTCCAATTGATATCTCAGTTGGTGCTGGGCCATATTTTATATTGGTGCCAATGTACCTACCTTTTAAAGATGCACAAGATGCACAAAAACAGTTTAATTGTCTTTGTGAAACAACATAAGACATAAGACTTACAATTAGTGTAAAAAAAAAAAAAAAAACGTCCCAATCAGAAAGCACTGCTGACTGGAGAAGTAATCATTTAGTAATTTCAATAATTTAGCTATTATTGTATTGGAACAAATATGGACAAAAGGGAATTTGACATGAGATTAATATTAAGCACTAGATGTGTTTACAGTATTTTGTGTACCTCTGAAGTGTCTAACAGCTGAAATGCATTAATTCTACGTGTGAAGTACTTGCTCAGTGAATACCATGATGGAGGGGAAAATGTTGTTTTAACTGCTCATCTGCTGAATAGTTTCTCTCCATCTTCTGTTTAGATGTCGCAGAGTATGTCCTCTGTGTCCTCGAGACATTCAGAGAAAATCGCTATTCGAGAGTAAGCGTTCCTCAATTTTATGTTTGCTTTTGTTTTTATTTGATTAGATTTTTTATAGTATTATTTATTTCTTGACTTCTCATTACAAGATACTTTTTTTTCTCTTAGTTTTCAGGTTGGCGATTTGGTCCTTATAATTTTAGATGAGAGGCATGATAATTATGTACTCTTCACGGTTGGACCCACTCTCTACTTCCTGCACTCCGAGTCACTCACAGCTCTGGACCTCAAGCCAGGTCAGTGTCAAACGCCTTGCCGTGTTTGCATTAGTGTACTCTGATGATCGTATTTACAGCACAGTATTAGCAGCAGAAATTTAGGCACAGCTAAGATGAGAAATAAGTTTTAAGTACATAAAATATCTATTTTTGTCCCCCCTCTTCTTTTTTGGCGCAAATAAATGACATTGTTCGATTTTTCAGGTGCTCAAGAATTGTAGACAGAATATATACCTTTTGTAATTGTGCCACTTATGAATTTTTGTTAATATTTTCATTAATATCATTTCTTCTAGTGACTGGGGCTACGAGGCGACCGTGGGTCCTAGGCAAGGTCATGGAGAAGGAATATTGCCAGGCAAAAAAGGTGAGTGGGTAACATTTTATTGTTGTTTTTTTTTGTCTCCCTTGTACAAATTAATTCCACCGTCACACATAATAATGCTTCAATTTTATTATTAATTCTTTTAAATAATTTTTGAAAGGTGTTAAGTATGACTGAAATTGCTCCCTTAGGGCTTAAGTACCATCATTAACAGCAATTACAGCTATTTAATTCTGTGTGTGTGTGTGTGCGTGTGTGTGTGTGTTTCTGCAGGCCCAAAACCGGTTCAAAGTTCCTCTGGGGACTAAATTCTACCGAGTAAAAGCCGTGCCATGGAATAAGAAAGTGTAAAATTGTAATATCACTATGTAATAAGCTGGAATGTTTATATTGCTTTTTGCAGAGATCTTACTTCATTCATAATTGTCTTATCATTAAAAAGAGCAGAAGACAAACCATTATAATTTTTCCTTTTTCTTTCTTCTCTTTTTTAGTTTTTGTTTGGCTCAATGTGGCAAACCCATGTTTTCCTCTGTTTATTCAGAGGGTTTGTAAATGTGGACCAAATAATATTACTTTACTGGGGCATGCCCTGCACATATTGGCTCCCAAGCGTTTGTAACAAGTCTGTAAAATGAACAAAAAAGGTATTTGGATGTTATATATTAGTTCATCATTATTATTGACATTTTGTCCAGTTGTGGGGAAGAACACACTGTATCATCAAATTACTCACTTCACCAGATTCTAAAAATATACATTTATTGTAAAATGTTTATGGGGGAATGTTCATGGCATGCATATAGCTATATTTTCTTTAACTCTCTGGATGTGTGTTGTAGTTGGATATATAGGTTTCAAAATGCCATGTGTCACACAACAACGCAGTATGGCCCTTCTGTTAATAATAAAATGTACATTTGGACAGCCCGGGCGAAGCCGGGCCTTACGATCTTTAAAATGCACTTTCGGAGACGCATTGCTTGCGTCGATCCTAAAGGGAAGTGGTCGTGCTGCCAGAAAATGAAAGGCAAATGAGTAAGAAGCAACACATATCTTCCCACAATTATCGAACGTTGACATGTAGAAAGAAATCCTTCTTGTTTGTTGGTGTGTCCTTATTGAATTAAACCATGACATTGTATATTATTCATTACATTACACAAGTAACAAAATGACTGTATTGTAAAAGAGTTTAGAGTTTTCAAACAATAAAGGTTTGATCCCACATGTTTCTTGGTGGACTTTCTTTATTCATGATTGATTGATTTAAAAGTAGATAATTGATAGCTTGGTAGGTAGGTGGATAATGATAGACTGTACAGATAATGATAGATATAGGTATAATATAATGACACACAAGGTAATGATATGCAAGTAAAAAATAATAAATAAATAAATAAAGCAAGAATGTCTGAGGGTGTTTGTTTTTGTTTACTGTATACTGTATATTTCCAAATGTTTGTGGACACCTCTTCTAATGACTGCATTCCACTACTTTAAGTTGCACCTATTGCTGACACAGATGTGCAAATGCACACACAGCATCTATAGTTCTGTAGATATGTTTTGCCAATAGAAGGTTTTGATAATCTTCTCCAAAGAGTACTACTTTGGAAATGATCGTCAAGAACCTCTTGGCACCATGCCTAATGTCAGGTTAAAAAAAAACCTATGTCGTACTTTTGGTATGAGCTGGATTGTTAAGGATGAGGTGGGGCGGTGGTTATCCAACATCCTGACTTGTATCACTCTTGTTGCTGAATGCAATCAAATCCTCACAGCAATGCTCTAAAATATAGTAGAAAGCCTTTCCTGGACAATAGATACAGTTACTCCAACAAAAGCAGGTTAAACTTACTTTTTTGATATCCTTGATTTTAAATCCCAGTACTTTTATCTGTGTAGTTTAGATAGATCATGACAGATGAGTAAATAAATAGATGCTGATTGATAGATAATGATTGAGAGGTAGCTTGTTAAATAGATTAAAATACATCATTAAGAAATTAAGCTATGCCATTAAGTTCTATTGATGTGTCATTATCAGAATTGGATTATTGTGGCTGGTTCATGTGGGTAAATGGTCTATTGGGTGATGAAACTGGAGAATGTTTACTACAGTAAAATTCTATGTAAAGCAATCAGTGTTAATCTGCTTTGCCTAGATGTGTCTATACAAGTTTACCAGGAGGGGATCAGTTCCTGTGTAATGACCATGCCTGAATCTGGTGCCATAAATCTAAATTCAGCTGCATCGCTTTCACTACCATTCCACAGTACAACACATGATAAATGTCGTGCTGGTAACAGTTTAAAAAGCTGAAGAAACAAAAAAATCAACACCCTGATCATCCTGATTTGAGGTACAATGGTAAAATGTGAATGGAAATGTGGCAACAGTATAGTGCCTGTGCTATGGTAGAGGTCATGTAAATGCTCTGTTTAAATACACTCAAAGCAAAAAGCATTATTTGACTTGTAACAGTTGTTGAACACTTTTTGAACCCATTTGTTATATATTGTCACTGTCTTGCAGTTTTGAACTTGACATATGTTAAATCTGGTAGTTATTCTTTACATTGTGTCAAAATGTCATAAACTACGGACCAATAGAAATGCTCCAAAATGACTTGTAAAAAAAACTTTTTTGCATTGACTGTCATTTATAGTTAAATATGTTTTTTGCCCCTCTTTTGTGAAGTGATACAAGGTTTTTGCATGAAAGAAACAATACATAAGGTTACACCAATGCGAAAACACCCTTTAACCGGGCAATGCACCTTTTAGGCATTCAAATGAACGCTATTGCATAAGAATATGGGAGTGAATTAGAAGCAGCTTGGTTGTTAGATACAGTTGAAGGCAGGTTTACACCTGTAAAAAAAAAAAGTATGTTGCACACTGTGTAAGAATCATTTCATTGTGACATAAAACCTGTGGTCTTAGAACGCACACCGTGACATGCTCCTCTGTATCTATTTGCGACGGAAGGCAGCCTGCGATAAAGCTCTAGCAGCAGCACAGAATCTGGCCCAATATCTTGCAATGTCGAAAACATCCAATCCACAGTAGCGTAGAATTAGACACATGTACAATTGAACAAGAAATGAAGCTAAAAAGATAGATGTTAACTTGCACACCTCAGTGTATGTACATGGTGTACTGCCTTGAAGTGGCGTAGATATCTATGGAATGCACATCCTATGTTCTTTTTTCTGCAGTCAAGAACAACTTCAAACAGTGTAGTCAGATTAGTAGTATTATTATTTTACATACAACTGTGTGCATATAACTAAGCAAACTTAATGTAAAGCAGCAGAACTACTGTTCCTGAACCACTCTCCTGAGAGCTATCATGGATCCTAGTACGGTCCTGTTTAACGCCTATAGAGCCATGATGGAAGCTGAGAAATGATTTAATTGCTATGCCTGTATACATTCTGTACATGCTGCTTTTAGTGAGATGGATCTTGAGCCTGCTTGAACCTGTCTACAGTTAAAATGGTGCTCAAGTGGCATACTGATTCCAATTTGTAATACAATATATTGCCATTTCTACACTTCTCTGCCTCTTTCATAAAATTAAAAGGCATAATGGCATTGATGATGTAGGGGGGAATAACCTAAACCCTACCCACTACTATACCAATTTTAACACTGCCTTTTATCTCATATATACTTCATCATTTACTATTTTTATTTTTACTTTTCAGTAAATAATTCTTACAAGATGTTTTACCAGATGTTTTTTTTCCCGGCAAACCAGAATCCTTAAAAAAAGAATATGATTTTCAATATCTGCTTCCAAAGAATGTACTGCAAAGTCTATCTCTAATTATATGCAAATGCCAGCACTGCTATGATGACAAGTACTTGTTTACATAAGTTTTGTAATCATCAGCTATTGATGCTCTTGAGTCATTGGCACCACTTGCAGCTCGGAAAAATGGAGGATTCTCAAGGAATTACGGCTCTATTGTGTCAAAATAAACTAATGAATATCAAACCAGACCATACATGTCAGAAATTAATGGGATCCACTTTTTTTCCTGCCATTGTTTATCGCATTATATAACATGTTCCATCTAAAATTAAACTCTGGCAGGAGGGAAAGGCACCGCGCTATCTGTGCAGAGGTAGTGTGGTTGAGGGAATTATTCCCAGTGTGCCAAAGTTAGACATGTCTTGTATTCGTGTTCTGCCCTCATCCAAACACTGGCTTTTGTAGGAGCATTAGCTACTCTGATGTGGCGGCGTTGGCATGCCTCTTGGAGGCAGCAGACTTCAAAAGGGCTTCAGTCAGGGGCCCAGCGATGGTATTGCCCTCGTGGTAGAGCAAGGCGCACCAACATCACTTTCCCAGTTCACAGCGGGGAGCCTAGCAGCTCTCCGCCGAGCCTTCGGTACCATGTGGGCCTAGGGGTGTTTCAGCAATGTTTTGCCTTATTTTCTCCATTTAGCATAAGTCGGCTGTCACATTTGGATGGCGTTTTCAGAAATTTCGCTGGTGTGATTCGTAGAATCTCGGGACAGGCCTGACTGAGTAAATATGCGATGCTGAGGTTGCTGGCGAAGCAGAAGCATGTGCAATGGACAGGCCTGGGAGTGTAAATGTTTACAGCCCCCCACTGTGCCTCTGGGACGTCGAGACGATGGGCAAAATGGAATTGGGCGATGCCACGTTCCTTCCCTCCAAACGGTGTTTGCTTCACCAAAAAGCAAATAATACGTCAAGATGACACTCAGCGCAGCGCGCTCTGATGTGTGACTAAAATATATGTGGGGGAAATGATTTAAAAACAGAATAGAGATAAAAACCATGAACTCATTTAAATCAACAGTGACTTACAGCCTTGTTTTTCGAACAATGCCAGAAGAAAAGTTGGAAGCACAGAAGCGATTCATTATTTTGTTTTACTCATACTTAATTGAAACAAGTTTACGTTGTAGGGATTAGAAACTTTTAGTAAATTCTATGTTTCTGTTGGAAGAAGGAGATATTTTATCATGGTTGGAATTTAATGAAACATCATTCTTGTGTGTATAGTCTTGTTTTGCATTGGAACAAATGAGAAAAAACAGAATTTGATACATTATGTACATCGGTCTAAATGCACACACCACTCTCAACGTCTTGCTGCTTTATTCTAAGAATTAAAAATGCAACCGTTTTTTTCATGCAAAAGTGATTTGATCACTTCCCACATTAACTGGGGAAAAGAGAAGACAGCAATCTATATTGTCGCTGTCCCACGAAAAACTGGTAGATTTACAGGATACTGTATGAATGGAAGTTAAAATAAGAGTTTATTAAGTCATTTAGAGCATTTTATTAAGTCATTTAGAGCATTTCTATTGGTCTGTTCATCTCAAATTATTTACACAGTGTACAGAGCAGCTACAGGGTTCATATTATGAAGAAAATTAAAATTGGATAAAAATGGAGATGGTCTTTCATGGGACAGCAGGGATATATACATTTAGCGACAGGGGTTTATTATATAGACTTTGTACTCCCATTATAGTTTAAATTATACAAATACGTGTGATGTTTTAATGCAGAATGTAAGTTATGAATATTTATATACATACATATATATATATATATATATATATATATATATATATATATTTATTTATTTATTTATTTTTTTTTGCTTCAGGTGTTGAACCCAAGGTCAATAGTCATTTTTTGGAACAGTCTGGGAAGTCGTGATGGTTCTGGATGGTCCTTTTACTGCTGTCACAGTAAAAAAAAGTGAGTTAATTCTATTATCTTTAATTTTTTATCTTTTCTTTGCCACCATGCTTTACAATGAGATGGCCTGCAGTGTATCACTAGCAGTTCATTTTAATCTTCACACTTTGCTCATTTTATTACTTTATTGAAGGTTAAACTGTATCTAATTTTTCCACAAAAGTTATGTCAGAATTAGTCATTTCAGTTTAAATCGCAAGAAAAAAGACTAACATAGTTCGACACTGAGTAGCAAGAAAGAACACAACTAATATTATTTTAACCCATATTTTGTGGTAAGCCTGAACTATATAAAATCCTTCTGGTGTTTATCATGGATAATATGGCTAATCTGTTTTGAATTGTTTTTAATTGTTAATCAGTTTTTCTTCTTGATTAAAATTGTTCTTTAGTCATCTGCTACCGTGGTTTGCTCCGGTGTTTCAGCATTGTTAAGCTTGCCAGTGCTTTACAGTTTACCAAGCAGTTGACTTTGGGAATGTGAAATGTTTTGTTTTATTTTAGATTTTTCAGCCTCATTTACCTGCTCAACATTTTGTTCATTCATATGCATATGTACATAATGCAGACACACCCAATTGTCAAATTACTTTTGGTTCCCAATAATGAAGGAACTGTGAAAAAAGGAATATGCTCCCTGTATGGTTTACCCAACATAGATGTAAACACCTTTGTTTCAACTCTTTTAGGGTTTTGGGGTCAACTAATTACTTAAGGACTGCACTTTATGAAGATGACACAAAATCCACTTCCTAGGTTGAATCGGAGGCGCTAAGTAGTCCTGATGCGTAAGGTGGATAATGGTGTCTGTTAGGACCAGACATAGTCAAAGCATTTATAAAAGCTTGGGATCTAATTTCTCCAATTTCGACTTCTACATCTAATCACATTTTGAACCACAAAAAAATAATACAACAGAAAAAAATATTGCCCTATTGATAAGAGATAAAAGACATGGGGGAATGATGGGAATTGAATGAAAATATTTCCAACTTGACATAGCAGGTAATCAGAATCGAGAAACTGGAGATGATGCCTAAATGGGAAGCTGCGCATCAAGAAGTAAATCTACTTAAATCCAACAAACGTAACTCATTGTGTCAGAAAATTGGGCAAAGGATTGTGTCTCTGGAATAAACAACCTTTGAAAAGACGCTTTAATGCTACATACATACACAAAGATCATCAAACAGACATGCTTCACTGGCCTCCTTCACAGCTATGATCAGGATGAAAAATAATATATCGCTCAGTTAATAGACGAATACGAACTATAATGGTCTTGTGGATTATTAAGTGCAGAAGCAGGTCTTTTGATATTGTTTGATCTTATGCAATATTCAGTTGCGCTAAACTGAGGATCTGTTGCAGAAAAGCACCTTTTTTTGCACCTTTGAGCTGTTTGAGATAGACTGACAGATTCCAATTTAAGGTTCTTGGCTTTCCCCATGTGGAAATTTAGATCCGAATTCACACTGGTGCTCAAAAATATATATAGCATATATCTACTCAAACATCATTTCAGTGTTTTCACTGTTGTTTAAATACAGGTCTTGTAATATTTCTACAAAAAAAAAAACCCGGAAACCCCACAGGAGTAAAATACAATATACATTTACATCCCTTGCACACAAAGCCTGTTTGTTAAGAGAATCCCATGCAAATTTGTGTGCAATTGTGCAAAGCTGACAACAGATGCCCTGGAGTCAAGTCAGCTCATAAGCAAAATCATCCTTTAAGTCGGACCTGAAAATAAGAATTTTACGTGCCTTCCACTTTCATAATTGAACATAATTAAAAACTGTGCTGCTGAAATTAGGGCTAAATGAAAACACTACCAGGTCATTAAAATATTAAATACACCTGTGCATATAAAAAGGAAGTGTAAGGCTACAGACAATGAAAATCCTACTTAAATTTAACAGTTTTCTAACTATAATAGTATGTGCAGAGTATACTGACAATTTGTTTTTTAAAGCTGTAGGAAGGGTCTTGGAAGGTGTGTATCTTTGAAGGATCTAGATGTTATAGTGGTAAAAAGCTATGAGCTGTGAGTTGTCCATTATTTTATCATTGTTGTGATAAATTACATTGAATGCCAAAGTAATTGAAAAACATTATTTTTTAATATAATTTATAGTTTTATTCCATGAAAAAAGTAGTTTCATTAAAGACAAATCCCTCCTATCCTAAAATATATAGAAAGTCATTACATTACAATTACATTAATGGTAGGACAGAATGCAGATACATACGCTTCATCAAACTGATTCACACTATTTTTTTACGTTCATGACAAGTCCTGATGATGAATTATGCAGAATATTTGGGCATAAAACTATGAAACTAGTACCATATTAAAAATGGCATATAGCTAACATGAGTATTGGGTATTATGTCCGTTTTAAAATGGATCACATTTTAACGCTTTCGCCAAACAGTCAAATTTGTATTAATGACGCTATTCCTGATTACGACTCTTTTGGAAGACGAGGAAGAAATCGCTGCATGTGTGTGGCAAATGCCGACGGCCAGACTGACAGACCGTAGGACATGGCATGATGTTGGGTTCCATGGAAGAAATCGGAATGCATATTCACACCATGACAGTTGTTGCAGTCGCCTGAACCCACAGGGAGAAAAGAGGCCTTTGTTTTGGGTGACAACCAAATAGGTGGTTTATGTGATTTCATTTTGGTATGTTCTCACTGATAGTTCAGTATGATGCAAGTCTTCTCTCTCTCTCTCTCTCTCTCTCTCTCTCTCTCTTTCTCTCTCTCTCTTTCTCTCCCTCTGAAAAAAGCTGTCCCCTATTCCGTGTTCTAAACCGAAGCGGCACGAGTTCTTTATGTAATCTCTAATCTTTGTGTTTTATTTTCTCCGACCATCTGAATCTGGAATCCAAACCTCTCAGAAAACATCTAAAAGGGTGCCCTGCAAACCCCCCAAATTAATTCCAACCCAACGATGAAAAAGAGCTTTCGCGCCTGCAAAATAAATTTCGACGTAAAGCGCAAAAAAGGGGAACGTTTAGAGCAGGCTGGAAAAAAGAAAACCCTCCTCTCTAAAAGATGTCTTGTTTTATTTCCCATAATCTCCCCCTACTCTCTGACAAGTTCTAGATAATCACTCCAAATAGTTGAAGAGTCTGAAAATAGCTGGCGATTCAAAATGGAGCCTAACAGCCCAGCATTTCCCAGCTGCAGCGCCTGTGCCGAAGGAATGACACCGGCTTTGATGGGCTCTATAGCTTTTTGAGATGAGCCTCTTTATGCCGCGTGCAGTTCCATTATGGCTTTGTTGGAAAGCTTGTTTACCTGCTGATAACATACACTGGTGGATTGAGGAGCAGCGATCCAAAACGCGCTGCCAGAGTCACTCAAGTCTCATTGTATGGCAGGAGGAGAAGAATGCTCTGTTTATGCGAGGGGGGGAAGCAAAATGCTAAATGTGAAATCAAACTATGGGACCAATAAGAGATCTGCAGAACTTTGCCAGTTTTTATTTTTAGCCGCCTGCTTCTGCAGCAAGCAGAGTGGAGTCGCTCATGGTCGCGCTCCTCGTCGTGCCCTCATTTCATTGCACTTGAGGAGGTGCATTTTAAGACATTTCAAGGCTTCCTGTGGCTGTACGACAGGGAAGAAACACGGGTATAGGTTCTGAGCAAATAGCAGAATGGCACTTTCCAAACCAAATACTGAATTGTAAGATTAGGGTGACGGAAATCATTGTAAGGCTACCTGACCGCCTGCCCATTATGGGTGGGGTAGCGCCCAGCCGATGCACCAATTGTGCGTGTGTATGTATGTGTGCATGCACGCTTACATGTGTGTGCGTGAATGCATGTGTGTGTGTGTGTGTGTCTGTGTGCGGGAGAGTGTGAGTGTGGGGCTGTTGATGGCAGCTGTCAGTGGTTTGGAAGGAGAAGCGGACAGATTGTGCGTTGTGTTGGTACCGCCAGTTCGCCACCTGGCAGACTCTTCCTTGTTAGAACTTCTTGCTGTTTCTGTTCTGATTGGTGAGGCATGGATCTGAGCACTGGTAACTTTCGCTCACACACACACACACACACACACACACACACACACACAAACACTGATTTCAAACCATCGTCACAGCTTACAGCCGTTACCGAAGACGTTATAATTAACCAGAGATTATTCAGCAACCTCAGACAATGCCTTCTCATTTAGTCATGTTTGTCGTTAGCGTTTCATGCCAAATTTGCACCAACTAATTCTCTCACTGTCTTGCATGTCCCCTTATGTCTAAATGCATGACCCCCACGGCAGTGGACGAAGCTTGCCATGTACACCCTGCCCTTATGCCATGTGTATTTATTATTTGCCTGGCTTCAGAGTGAGTCAAAGAGCCGTGATCTTTGCAAAGATGATAATTGTTGGAACCATTTTTGTCTTTTTTTTCCGGGGCGCATGATTGACAGCGGAGAGTGCTAATACTTTTCTCCTCCAGCAGACTGGCACTCTCTTCTTATTAGTTAGTCATTCTCTCCATCGCACCCAGAATCTGTCATTTCACAATTTAGCCCTGCAATGCATATGCACAGCTTACACCGCCTCTCAGACCAGCACTCCCATCTAACATGCTAATATAGCATGCAGCAATTTAGCCCCACTCCACATCCACAGGCAGCGAAAATTATCAATTTTTTTTTTGTCTTTCCAATTTTTGCCTCTCTTCCTGCTGCGCCCAGACTTTCATTAGTGTTTCCTTAGCCTGGAGTTTCTTTGTATGAGATTTTTGGGCCTGCTGTGGAGCTTACGGCAAGTCAGGGTTTTGACCAAAGTGGGAGAGCTGCTTTTTGACCAGCAACTCCAGAGTGGAAACTCGCACTGTCACCATCCATATGTTTTATACATTTGCTATCAAATATAAGCACATTACTGGTTTACTGCTGAACTAAGTAGAGTATCTCTCAGCTGCACCCTCTTATTGGCACAAGCTTAGAAATTAGTTTTTAACCATTTAAAAGGCATTTTGTATCTAAATTATGTAGTGAATTCAATTCCCCAAAATTATTTTTTAAATGCCCCCCCAGCTAGTAGTTTTAAGCTGCCAACAAGTGCTCAGCATATGTGGAACTTTGTCAGGTCTGTTGGAAAAGCATCCCAGGTGGCTTGTCATAAAGCTGCTTGAGTGAATGCCAAGAGTGTGCAAAGCTGCATCAGGCTGAAGAGATACTTTTGATTTGTTGAACACTTTTTTGGTCAATGCGTAAATCTGTATGTGCTGTTTTATAGTTTTTATACTTTCAGTATACTTGGGGAAATTCCTCTAAATGAAAGAAAATGCTAAATCTAAATTGGCTAAAATCCATATATCATTAAAAAAAGGTTTTTTTTACAGATGCATAACAATAGTGGAGCCCTTTTTGATGCATTTTGTAAAATTGTCTATGAAGAACCACATGCAAGAAGTTTTTCTCTTAAGGAGAGACAAGAACCCATCTAAGCATTTAAATAGTTCCTAAAATTGTTGTGGTTTCATATAAAACCACTTTCTTAAATAAATAACTCTAGAAGCCATTTTAAGGGTGTAGTAACAATAAAGAAATCCCTTTTAGCTTAGTGTGTATATTTGAATACATCCAACATGTAGGTCTGTTAAAAGTCTTTGTAAATGGACTTAAAGTTGCAAGTACCATGATTTTTAAATTGATTACTAATCAAATAGTGGTCTGTTCGCTTAAACGTTCCACTAAACGTTTCTTGTAGCTGCAAAAAGATTTGCTTCACATCAAGGAGGAATTTAATTGAAAATATTTCATGCCTTGCCTGCATTGCCTTTTTCAGGTCATGCATCTCGATAGAGTCTTCTTTTTTTCAACTACTCCTTAGTTGTTTTTAGATGTGTGCTTTCGGTTGTTGTCCTGACAAATAACCCAACATCTCTTTAGCTTGAGGTCATGGACTCTTTTACTCTCCCATCTAAGGAGAGTAGCAACAGTAACTTTACCTGTGGATTGATGTACACCCAGGTTTTTACCAATGCTTTTGTAGTCATTTCCAGCTTCATGTGTCTCTATAACTTTGGTGTACACTATCCAGACAAACAGATTTGTCACTAACTGGGCTTTGTGTGCCTTTATTAAAGCACCTGTAAAGCCCACACTAATTGTTAGTTCCATTTAGCTCATGGAGAAGTCATTAGCAGAAAGGCACTTAGTTTTTCTAGCCTGCACTGTGGATGTTTCCTCAGTGTGTTCAATAAAAACATTAACAGTGCAACTGTTTGTGTTATTATTCTTGTTCGATTATGTTTGACTTTTATATAAAGATCAGACATTTTATTAGTAATCAATGCAGAAATGCCAGTACCTCCAAATTGTTCACTTACGTTTTCTTGCATCTGGAAGTTAAATTACAATCAAAGGTTCAACAGACTTTTAACACACCTGAACGTCCCTTCAAAATATACATATAAAGATTTTCCTTATTGTTACTACACTATTAAAATTCAATGATTGGACCACGTTTTATGATCCAATCCTGGTAAAATCCAGGTAATTCCAAACTTTTTCCAGGCAGCTGTATAGACATTGACTTTGACTTTGACTTTCATACAGCTGACTCTGATGTGCTTATGCTGACAAGAGTAAAAATGCAATAGGTTGCATTGTAGAAGCTAATAATTCCACTGCTGAGTCTGATATTATCTGAGATATATTCTAAACGTCAGACTCTACTCAACACAGGCCCTTTCTATGCCTGACACACACAGAACGGAAACAGGGGGGCTGAGTTCCGCACCCGGGCCAGCTGTTGGAATCAAAAGCACGACTGTGGAAGTTAAGGGGTGGAGGGGGGAGGACAGAAACTTTCTCCTAAAAGATGACTCCCGTGGGCACAAAAGTTGTTCTGTTGGCGGCGCGAGCTCCGTGTCACTCTGTGCCAGCGTGGACCGTGGCCTCTGCACTGTCAAACGGGACACTGACGGCAGCCCAGGACACGGCCCCCTCTGTTCCCCGCGCAGCCCTGCCCTGTTTTGAATGGACAGCGTTTTCCTTTGTGTCCGCCATCAAAACACGGGGCAAAGTTAGTCAGCAAGTTGCATAGCTTTTCTACCGTTGGATTCCTCAAGCCTCTATTGTACCAAGTTGCACAATGTTTTTCACCGCACCGGACCTGACAGTTATGCTGGAGGTATGTACAGTAGTCATCAGCTTTTGTTTGTTTGTTTGTTTGTTTGTTTGTGTGGTTATTTGTTTTATTTATTGGCCCAGAATCTAGTAGAGGTATGACCACAAAAAGGTTTCTATACAAAGAGAGTGTAGTGAGTGTATGTGGCCTGTGCTTTCAGTAGTCACACAGCAGTATTCTGCAGTATTCACACAGTATTCTACAGGAATCAAAACCAGTATTCTGCAGCATCCAAATACTCCTGCAGCCGTCCTGCAGCCCAGGAAATTTTAGGAAGTAAATAATAAATGTGAATTTTTTATCTGATCTATTTTCTAATGGCAGAGCGAAGCGTGTGCTAGCGAATGCCTGGCACTTTTGATATTACCTGAAGGCAAATGGTACAGATTTATACAAGTTATTTACAACAGGAGCCGAGCCACAGCTCTGGAAACTAGGCTGCAGATCAAAGGATTGTTTTGATCTCTGCTTAGCATATTTGTTTAACCTAGCCAGTGATTCTGCAAAGTGCACGAGCTTTTTGGTGATATGCAGAGCATCCTTTATCCTTCTTTCTCTTGTGTTAGCTCCGGATTTAAGTACTTTCTGTATTTAGGAGACAACTGGATTTGCCAGCTTTTGAAATTTAGTTGCCCACTGCTCGCAGTCTTGGCACTCAGAAATAGATAACTAGGTATGTAGCACCGCTAATCCTGATCGGCCTTGTAATAGTATTTGTGGACTGCACGGCACCCAATTAGGGCATAATGTGTTATTTTTGTTTCTGCTAAGTTGGATTAAATATGAAAATGTGGTTGTTGTTTTTTTTCTACGCTCTTCCTCCTGAATGTTTACTTTTTAATCTGCATATTCATTGGCTCTCTCTCTCGCTCTCTCTCTCTCTCCTTTTCCACCCCCCCCCCCCCTTCTCTCTCTGTCTTTCTCCTTCTCTTTTTTTTTTTTTTCTTCCGCCCAAATTTTGGGCAAACTGTGTTTGCCTAACAGTTAACTTACTGTCTGTCAGTTGAGACAATGTGACAGGAACATTCTATGAAAAATAGCTGTAGAAATAGGGAAGGAAATTTCACTAAAAAAGCCAAGTGAGAGTCTGGGTGAATGTGTTTCTGTGTGTGTGTGTGTGTGTGTGTATATGCTTTACTTTGTGTTGGCGAGATGAGCGTAGGTTTAGTGGCAGCAGGGAGTGAAGGGGCTAGATGGCTCACAAGAGGGATAAACCTGGAGAGTCATGCTGCAAATGTGTTTTACAGAACACAATGAAAGCGGCGGACAAAGCGATTGTGGCAAAGTCCTTTGGAAAATGGCAAAGCAGCTCTCAGAGGTCCAGGACCATGGAGAAGCCGGATGAGCCTTCGGAAGGCAGGGAAGAGGCAAGCTGTTCCAGCAGCACCTGTGAGTCGCCTGAAAAAGGCAAGAAACGACCACCTCAGCCTCTCTTTCTTCCTCCTGCCATCACACTAAACTTCCAGTGCATTTTTTCCCCCTCCTTCACCGGCCAGTCGTGTTATTAACCGTGACTTTTTTTTTTGGATGCATTCTGAGGCCTGCCTCCCCCTGGTAAACACACAAACAGCATTGTTAGTGGTGAGAATTCCTTTTGAAAGAAAGTGTTTCCCTAATGATAGAGCCCTGCCAAAAAAAAAAGAACGACTGAGAGAGAGAGAGAGACAAAGCCGAAAAAAAAGGAAAAACAAAAAACAGTCACAGGTGCTTGGGAAAAGAGAGAGCGGAGTGAATGGTCACTGAAGTCCCCTAGGAGGCCTTTTAGCTGAAGCCAGTGCGGTGGGTGGACTTTGTGACAAGGATGTTTGTTTGGAGCCAGGTGGAGCGCTTTACTGAGCATGCTCCTATAAGCCCCATTCACATGCTAATTCGGCTCCAATGTAACTTTTATTTGTCTCACCCTGGTGCCGAGGACAATAATTACAGAGCATTTTATCCGGCATTAAGACCAGCAGCATCAGCAAATCAACCAAATAATGTGAATGCGGATGTTTTAGCTATCATTGTGATAGAGAGCAGCTTGTTTTGTGTCAAAAATATAGCCTTGTGTGTGCACGGATGCCTCATGTTAAGCCAGCACACTTCAGCACTGTCAGGGCAGTGTTTTTATGAGATTTGTCACTGGTTCATCACCCCAGAAAGTCCCGATTTATGAGTTCAATCCAGTAGCCACTGAGTAGCTAGACTAAAGCATGAGCTTAGCCACATCTTCCCCACAAATGAGTACACAGTAGAGTTACTTTGTACAACTAAATATTCAACATTGTCAAATAGGGTCTTTCATGTGGCTCAATAAGAGCTTCTATTCTGCAACAAACACACTCTGTGAGTTTGCCTCTTTCTAACAACTAGCTCACAATTTTCCCTAAACCCATTTATTTCAACAGCACGCACTGAAAGGTTTTGCCTTTATCCCTGCCTGATTTGCCTCCAAACTCTCACTACACTATAAAGGCCCTCTGTGAACTCACCATAATATTGCAGATGGAAAGACTGAACGAGACTTTTAAGATGCAAGATGCAAAATCTGGCTTGATACAGTCACTTCGACATGTCTTGTGTCCAAATATAGACCATCACATGCATGCTGTGAAAGATAGTCTAAGTAATTTTGGCTCTGTCCTGGTGTCAAATGAGCTGTTTAATATCGATATGGCCCCAACGTTGTTCTGCTTTTTTCAAACATTTAGTCGTCAAACACTATCAGGTCCCTCCATCCTCTGAAAGGTGGACCAAAAACACATTTAAACAATCAAGACATTTGGAGATGATTGATTTCTACAAATATGTCAACCTTCTTTACAGAGTACAGCCAATTCTGCTAGATGGTGGGAGCTAAGCTATATGTCTAAGATATGTAAGCAACTGAAATAGCAATCACACAAATCAGCACATTCCCCAGTCCCCTCTGTTGTATTGAATTCTTCCTCATGTTCTCTCCCTGCTTTTTTTTTACTCTGGCATAATTGATGAGGATAACAGGTGAAGCTTGGTGAGTAATGTCTGCCAACTATTCTTGCAGTTCTTTTACCTGTGTCATCCCTATTTCAGGCTAAACTTGGAAAAATAATGAAATCAGAATACACTTTAATAAAGCTACTAAATAAAACATAAAATCATTGCAGATTTGAAAACTGAGAGCATGTCGCACTTACTATCAGGTTTGTTTTACAGAATTTCTTGTCTTTCTGTTGTGAGGCCACATACTGAGATTTTATCTACACTGTAATTTTTGTGCTCAATCTTTGAATAAATATAAGGTTGGGAAACATGAACATGGGGTTAATGATAATTTTCTGTATTGCTGTGAGAATTGTAGAATTATTTTACTATGGACTGGAAAATTAATAGGAATTTGTGACGAGCCATTAAGTTCTGGTTAGTAGAAAGCCATTTTATAGCATTCAGCAAAGAGCTTCTTCCTTCTTCTCTGTCCCGTCTCTCTGATGGATTGCTGCCTTAGTCACTTGTTAAAATACATTGCTGACCATCTTACACTACAGTACTTGTTTTCTGTTGTCTCAGTTGATCCATGCTAAGCTTCTGACCTCAACATTTGTGAAACTTTGTCAGATGAGATTAAAAAATCAGGTTACTCGACTTAGTGAAACAGGAGATTACCCTAAGAACAAGACTGAATGTTCTCGCTGAGATGGATATCAGTGGTGACTTTTTACATAGTTGGACTTTTAACATCAGAGGTTCATCACCTTCTTTTCCTATTTTCCAGAATAAATTGTCAGTTGCCTAAATTGTCAGTGTGGATTCACCACTATATGCTCCTGTTATTCTATAACCAGAATCACGCTTGCTTAACCTACATTTGGAAAAGCAGCTCAGTAATCCTCATTAAGTCAGCATGGATGTGAATGAAATGTATAATGCGTGAAATATCTTAAATGTATACCTGTCCCCATGGTTACCCTTCACACTCGCAATACTTCAAACAAATACACATTATCTAATTTATTTATTATTACTTCATTATTATTCTATGGATTTTTTTTTATGCAATTCAGTGCTTTCGTTATATATCTGCATGCCTTCTCTTTGCTTTCGAAGCACTCATTTGCCCATTTTCTTGGTGTTATAACTTCATGTATCTTCGATGCTTCCTGTTATTGTAGAGTTTACCTTGCTTGGGCATCTCTTTGCCCATAGCGTCCTTGTTCTGAGTCACTGTCTTGGCCCCATTTCCTAACTTGTGCTAAAGCAGTGTGTGCGGTGGGTCACCCGGTTTGTCCATTTCTCCAAGGTGCACCACAGCTCCGGAGAGGCCTGTTTCCATGCCTGGCTATCTGCTCTGCATAAATAACATCAAAGGCATTGTCATCTGCACCTTTTGGATTGCCTTTCTGAGCCTATTGAAACTGCCTGTCCCCAGGAGACAATGCTGCAGTCTGTGCCATAACCCTACATTACCCACTGTTCACTGCAGTCAGGAAAGGGAATAGCAGCCTGGCACAAATGGAGGAAAAGAATGAGGTGTAACAAGAGCAGAACAAAACTAGTTTTGTCTATAAAGGAATGGCTAACTTCAGGCATTTCAGTCACCTTTCTACCTGAGAGTATCTTTGAGTCAGTATGTTCATGTAATTATGAATGTGGATGCTATAGAAGCCTGTTAGGCTAAGATAGTACTGTACAGAAGAAAATATGAGGTTGCAGTAAATAACGGTTCACATATTTTTTCCAATAATGACCTTTGTTGTTTAAAGGCACACACAATAATTTTCCTCCTAATCTAGGGTGCATACATCATACGGTTAATTACTATGGATAATATGCAATTCCTTGCACTATATAAAGGAACAAATGCAGCTAAAACATACTTAAACAAGCCAAAACGTTCATATAGTCCTCATTAACCAATGCGTAGAAGCACAGATAGCCTGCAACATTAATGCCAGATCATTCCGATGGCTTCACAAAGGTTTTCTCACAAGCGGATGAGCTTTGTCCAATACATTTACTGCCCTCATTATCTTGTTATGATTTACAAAGGCTGACTTGACTGCTCTAACAAAGTGGATCCAAATTTACATTTGTGGTCAGAAGTTTACATACACTCATCATGGGCATGAATGTCATGGAAGTATTGGGCTTTACAGGGTATCTTTGCAACTGTTTTTTTTTTTTTTGGAGCAAAATGAGTGTGCAATATACATCTTTAATAGAAAAACATTAAAAAGGTATGTTTGTATGCTTGGGTTGACCAGCAATGAAAAAGTCCAAGAAGCTCATTTATTGTGAGTTTTGTCAAGACCTGGAATGAGACCCACCTGGACCTGGAACTGCCACCCTCAACTGAAAGGCAATTAATTGAGACAGCCAGGAACAACCCAAGAACCACCGAGGCACAGGCCTGCCATGAACCGGAAGCTGGCAAACACAGTCAAGCATGTCTTCCGGTTTTCATCAACATGGTCTAAGAGGCTTCTATCCAAGAAAGAAAGCCTGACTATAGTTTGTAGCTGTTTGGGCACAATTACCAGTTTGGAGGAATGTTTGGAGGAGTAAAGGTGAAGCATTATACCCCAAGGCCACTGTACCAACTGTTAAGCATGGCGGTGGTAGCTTTTGTCTTTTTTTGTCTTTTAAAAATCATTTATAAAATGTATTTTAAAGAAATATAATATTCCGGTGAGGAAAAAGGTAGGGCATCCCCACATTTATTACTACTTCAGATGTCTAAAATTAGAATCAGGTGCACTACATTAGCTTCCGATGAGTAGAACATCATTAAAGTGGATTTTGGAGGAGACTGCCTAATTCAAACTTCAGACATTTAGTTTAGTTTGCTCTTGATTGGTAAAGTAAGTGTTATAACAATGGTAAGATCCAAAGAGCTTTCTGAGACCTTTAGAAAGAAGATTGTAGATGCTGTAGAGTCTGGAGAGGGGGTTAAAAAGATCTCAGAACACTTAGAAATCAGCCACAAAATCATTTATAAGTGCAACAACTGCCAAAGTGGCCAGGTCAGGTCATCCTAGCAAGTTTAGTCCAACAGCAGAACATAAAATGCTCCATAAAAATCTCCAACAATCCTAAAATGTCATCATGTGATCTACAAGTAGCTCTTGCCACAGCTGAACACATGTTTGATTTTCATGGGAGATGTACTGGAGACTGGTAGATCAATACTCTACTGAGTCTTGGTTCCTCCCAAGGTTTCTTCCTCCAGCTCTGGAGTTTTTCCTTGCCACTGTCACCTTTGGCTTGCTTACCAGGGGTCTTAGATTTTCTTGTTTTCTTATGTTGTTTATTTCTTTTTACTGATTACTGATTCTGTAAAGCCACTTTGTGACAACACCAGTTGTAAATAAATCAAATAAATTTGATATAGGACACGTTTAACTGAAGTAATTTCAGCCAAGGGGGAAACACCAGCAATTAGGGCATACGGTGTCCTATGTTTTCCTCACAAGACAATGACAAATTGCATATTTCAAATAGTTTCTTTAGTTGTATTGGTTCAGTTCTAATACTCCTGTCTCTTAATGTTTTTTTTAAATGAAGGTCAAATGTCCATATGTTTGAATATATTAAAAAAAGTTTTTCACTTGACTGTACGTATATATAAACAAAACAAAATTCTACTTTTCTCTATTAAAAACGTATGCTGTGCATTCATTCTGCCCAAGGAAAAGCTGGTGTACTTGTTTATTTCTTTATCGGTAAGTACTTCTAGTCGTGTCTTATGTCTGTGTTGCTGCCGTGTCACCATAACGGTTTAAGCACAGCTCCTGCAAGATCGGACGAAAGTTTGACTTTTCTTCCTCTCTTTATGCGCCCAATTTATGTGCAGCGGGTGGAAGCCCTATAAGTGTTCCTGCAGCCCTAAGCCTGTTTGGGAGCTGTGATTGAGCCATTCGTCAGTGTGAAATCGTATCCGGTACTGGTTCTGTGATCATTCTCTGAGACTCTTGTTAAATGGTTTACTTGGCACTTTCGCCAGCGTTCGCTGCAGATAGCGAAGGCATAAAGACTGGCCTTGATCGGATTAACCGTGCAACGGCATGATGTAACTCTTTGTCTTTGTTTGTGAGGCATGTGTTCTTTGGAATGGTGCAACCGCTGCTTAACTCCCAATTTAGGACACTTGAGACACTTGTGACCAATGAGGAAAAAAACTGAAAAAAGTTTCCAAAGTAGCACAAAGTGTGCGCTGTCAGGTGTGCGGCTGTGTGAGGGTTTCTTTCCCAGTTCTTTGTTATTTCACCGCAGGATTAGCGCCTTGTTTAGGAACACTAAGTTGTCATAGACAGTTACTTGCCTGTGCCCACGTACTCACTGTCAACAGTTCCAACCCCAGAAAAACCAAAGGATAAAGCTCATTTAAAAACACACGCACACACACACACATACACACACACCAGCTGCTGCAACAGTACTCTGAATACGTTTGAAGACGACTTTACAGAGGAGTGGGAAGCACATCTTTCTGTTCCGTAATTGATTTAAAACCCTGATGCACATAATCCGCGCACTCTTGATTAAGCACATAACTAGTGCAAATGAGTTCTAATTTCTTAACCTGTTTACGCCATCTAGCACAGCTTCATTGTGAGGCTTTTTTTTTTAGACCGCCACTGAAAATCGGGATTTCAGAACCAGCACTTAACCACTTTACCGCTAAAGATGTTATCATCCGTCCCGAGATGAGATTCAAGCCGATGCCGCTGTTCCCCCTCTACATGTGGCCATAGCCAGCCCTGTTCCTCCTGTATACTAGAAAGAAGCAGAAATGTCTGCATTTTACTGGAGGTTTAGATGCTTGTTTATCACTTTTAAATACCATCATCTTTGCCGAAATCCTCTCTCAAAAGAACCTTTCACTTGCTGGAATAAATTCAAATTAAAATTTAAATCCTTCTTTGCATTTCCTCAGCCTCTTTTAAAATAGCTGGCTCCTTTTAGAAAGCTGTTTATGTAGTGATCTGCTCATAATCCAGTTTGTTTCTCAACAGCAAAAAAAAAAAAGAGAGAGAGAGAGAGAGAGTGAGAGAGAGAAGGCACTGAAATCGTATTATCACTATCTTGGAGAGATGATGCGAGGAGTCAGAAGGAGTCAGGATCTGGGGGGCAACTTTTCAAAGTGTTAAATCTGACGAATGATGCAAATGCGCTTTGATGGAGTACTTTGACGGAACACGGGCATTTGACTTGCAAATGCTAATAGAACATTGTACTGCCAAAACTCTGATGTATCTCATGCCTTTTGTGATGTTCTAGCAGAAAAAAAAAAAACGAGACAATGCAAGATCTCAACAAATGGGTCGCAATATTCTTTGATATATACGGAAGGATGGAAGGAGAGGCTTTGGCAGGTTATGTCAGTTAAATAGCTCTGGTGTGATATGATCCCTCAACCGAAGCTTAGAAGTCTGAACTTCTATCCCTGTCCCTTCATAATTCCACCCGCATGATCTATAGTCACCTCAGTGGCTACAGCGAAGTGCACATCTCTCGGCTTTTCGCTGTCCTCCTCTAAGACATAAATCTGCGGCGCGTCCTGTTTTGTTGTGTTGTGGCAGCGACTTTGAAATAAACAAATCAACACCGTTTAGAGGCTGACCTTTTTCCCCCATTTTTTTTTCTTGCTTTTCTTTGACGAATTCAGTTTGCTGTTCGAAAAGGACAAATCATACAGAAGACCTTATTAAGGTTTATGTTCGAGTGCCCTAGATTAGAGTTATTGTTAGCGAACAAATTATAATTGTATCTCCTGAAAAGTTAGCAAAGATCTAAACAAAAGGAAATCAATGGCGGAGGGCCATTAATCACTCCAAGCGGGCTACTTGTGCCGAAGAAACTTACCTCATAATCAATGTCTTTGTTTTGCTGAAAGGGCATTTGCATGCTGATTCAGTGTGGTGTATTGGATGCAATCAAAACATTGTCATCCACATTAATAAGTGGGTTATTTGTACTCTCAAGGGTGCCGCTGAATAGTGCTGACAAACCAAGGCGTTGTGGTGCTCTAGTTTTAAAGGCCAATCCCACTGTGCAAGAATCAGGCGGAAAATTGTCAAAAGAGATTTTGAAGAGAGAACCCCAGCAATGTGCTCCAGACCTTACCTTTTATGACGCTGCTGCGATACAAGTGGATCTTCATGAAATCGTGGGTTTCTTGTGATGCACGGTTGAAATGGACATGCTTTGGCTTCAGATTGCAACGGGAACTTAAGGCAAAATGTAGCTTCTTTTTTACTTTACTAGATTTACAGATATCTGGTAGGTGTGTACGGAGTGTCTCAATACGATACATAGAAAAATCCATTTTCTGTTTTTTAAAGCATTCAACGTCAGAAAACTGCAATATTTTACAACAATGGGCTCGCAGCCCTAATATTAATATGTTCCTCCTGGCCTGTCCTCACTCTAAGCTTGCATGCTTAATTTTTATTATACTTCACGCATATACTGTATACTATAAGTGCTCACTTATTGTGCATAAACTGATTAAATATACTCATATGCAAGATCCCAGAAAAGGCACTTGGCCCATGCACGTTCTGTGCAGCTTAAATACATTTAGCTACTTTAAGTTGCAAACCTTTGCTTACATACAGATGTGCAAATGCATGCACACAGCACTGTAGAAAAGTATTGCCAATAAAATAGGACTCTTTGGTGCAGATAAACATGAACCTATTGACACCAAGCCTAATATCAGTTGTAGGCTAGAGGGGCATAACGCTCTCCAGCATTGAGCTGTGGAGCAGTGAAACTGTGTTCTCTGCGATGAGGGTTCTCTAGCTGATACTTTTAGGATGAGTTGGGGATGAGGTGGGGTGGTGATCATTCAACAGCATGAACTTACCAACACTCTTGTCGCTAAATGCTATCAAATGTAGTAGAAATCCTTTCCTGGACAGTAGAGACAGTTCCTTCTTTTTTAATACGCTTCATTTAGGAAGAAACAGTGAATGAGCAGGTGTCCCAATACTTTTGTCCATATAGTGTAGGTAAGCTTTGTCAAAGCCTTTTGTATTTTCTTTAGCATATAAAGATGTTTGAATTATGTTTGAATATGTAAGAAATATCTTATTTCACTACGCTGGGATTTGCATTGTGAATATTTATTTTTCCATAAAGGGATGCTGCATAGGAAAATGGAGGGAGTTTTTTTGTTTAGAATTTAAAAAAATTATTTGTTTGAGGTTGATTACATTTCATAGACAAACATTACTGTGTGTATCTGATATGCCTCTGTCTGTGAAGGGTCGTGTCAGTTACTATGTGCAGAAGGAATGACTGGTTGCTCTGATTCATTGCAATGTTCTGAGGGGTTTCCTTAGCATGACTGCAGGGACATGTTGTGCGTTCGGTGGAAAAAAAAATGAGACGAGAAAATTATGCAATGAACGTATAATGAAGCTGTATGGTTTCAACTGAATTAGAAGCGGTTTGTATCCTTTTAAACCACCAGAACCTGTGAGTGTAGGCTTTCATACCTCAGTCTCGTGACTTAAGAATAGTTTGCATTGGTTTTTATGCAGTTTTTAAGAAATAAAACTAAGAATAAAAAGGGTTGCAGTGTTTTTAATTTTCACCACTTCACCTTCACTTCACTGATTGGTGATCTGGTCAACCATAGGAGAATGGGTTCTACTTTTGAGTCTGGGTTCCTCTTAGAAAGTTAATCCAACCACTGTCATTGTTGCCCTCAGTGAAGATCATTAGAGGTCTGGGCTAGAATTACTGGACCAGCTGTTTTGTAACAGTGTTTATAGCAAGAAACAAAAGAGAAGTTAAATTCTTGTCAGTATTCATTCAAATTGATGGCACACACATTTAGATTTTTGCAGCCATGTTGGCCCTATGATCAGGAAATAAATCGTTTGATTCCTAGTGATGCCACAGCCATCCATGGCTGGGAGTCCCAGAGAGCACAACTGGCTTTGCTCTTGCTATTAGTTGGTGAGATGTCCCCTCTCGCCCCTCATCACTCTGATAACAGTTACAGAACTGGCACTCTCCTCCAAACTTGTTTAGCAGTCAGTTGCAGCTCAAAAAGATAGAGTTGGCTGGCTTAATGTGACTTAATGAGAAGCTCCTGTTAGCGCTTATCCTCCCAGCACTGCTCTATGTTCTATATTTAGAAGACAAGCTTTCCACAAAGTGCATAAAATGATCTACATACACTGAGTACACAGATCAGCCATAACATTAAAACCACTGACATGATGTGAATATAATTAATTACCTTTTTATGATGGCACCTGTCCAGAAGATTGGATATAGAAGGCTGTCTGAGTGGTATTGTTATCACTCAGTGTGAATGCTGCTAAAACACTATTCTTTTACAGACTGCCAAAAGCTCAAGAAAAGACAAACAAATGATTGCTGCAATTTGCAGAAAGAACGGTAATCCAAGCATCGAAATGTGTGAGAACTCGAATTTTGTGACTAAGATCGATTAAAAGGGAAAGCAAGTAAACCTGGATGAACCAGTCTACTAAGTGTGCCTGAAAACAGTGACCATTCACTCGACTTGGTGCTCTCAGATATGAGGTTTTATCCTCTATATGGGTGTGATTTGAGCTTCGGTGGACGTGCTTGACTACACATTGCTGTAATTAAAGCTGCCTTTAATTTGAGCTTGTTTTATTGCCCAGTTTGTCTGTTTTCCCTAATAATAACAAAAATAATAATAAGTTGTGTTGCAGAATGTTTTGCCACTTGGTCATACTAAAAAAGTACAGTGAGGTCAGTGCATACCTTATATACATTCTTGAAGGTGATATGTTGGAAAAATGGGCAAGTGACTTTGACAAGGGCCATACTGTGATGGCTAGATGACTGGTTCAGATCTCCAAAACAGCAGGTCTTGACAGGGTCATGAGCACCCTAGGGCTCACTAATGCGCATGGAGAGCAATGGCTAGCCCACCAGGTCCAATCCCACAGTAGAGCTACTGAGCACAAATTGTGTAATTATGGTTAGTGACAGTTTATTTTGGACCACAAAACGTTCTAAAACCACGTTACAACTAACCCCCCTGTGTGGAGGCAGCCCGGCTTTAGCATGGCTAGCTCTCATTGTGAGTTATTTATATGTTTCTAAATGATGCAGTGACAGTCAAGTGATGTTTCTATGGGAATGGGAGGTGATGACCAAAAGCTTGTGCATCTTTAAACTGTTTAAGCTGTTGTTGCCTTTTACCCCTTACTGAATTGTGCCTTCAGCATTCTAATATAGATGAAAAATATAAACATAGACAGCCAAAGTGCTCCACAAGCACACGTTGATACCAAATGTTTTGTACCAAAATCATAATTCCCAACCCTGGTGCTGTAAACAGAGAATCATTCCATCACTTCTTTTACAAAAGTACCCGTACATGGCAGTTAGTTCATATGTCTGCCGTATTTGCATCGTTTAGCGTCTGCTCATTCAGCCCACTCCCTGAAGGAAAGACCCAGCGCAGACAGGTGTTATCTTCTGTCACAGGTGTGTTCAAACCATTCGAAACACTATTAGTGGACACAGATGGAGACCATTCTACTTATTACGTGGCTTGTTAAGGCAATTTGCGACACTGGAGCTACCCAAGGCTCGTGGTGGCAAAGATACAACCATGGAGCCTCCGTGGTGGCAAGTTCGCCTCTGTTCCTCTGAACTCCACAGTGTTTATGTGACGTCAGTGCATATGGTTTGAACAGATATAGTCCTTGCGAGTGGCGAGGAGTCGAGTCAGGCGACGAAAACAGTGTTTTACATTGTCCGCTTAGAGCGGAGAATGTTCTCAGCACATGTTGGATTAGCGAGCTGGAGTTGGCTGGAAACAGTCTTTGATCTGCCGCGGAAAACACAGCGTAAGCACTTACATCTAAAGTATGTAGCCGGAGTCATTTGATATGATATGTGTAGGTTTGACAAAGGCACATAAACAATGGGGTGCAGGGACATTTAACTTTGCTTACATAATTGGCAGACTAATGCAAAAAGCTTTTAGACATTACGTGTGACCTGCTGTGATACTTTTATAAATGCAATCAAACATTTTTTTCCCCTGCAAACACGCCATATTCTTTGGAAAATGTGAACCTTTGTTTGACATGTCATTTCATCTCGCCCACTTTTGCTTTCATTCTGCCTCCAATATTCGCAATTGTTGTGGTTTTTTTTTCCTTTATAAAACCCCAAAACGAACATCCAGAAGCAGTTGCAGCTCGTCCTGCAGTAATGGACTGCATTCCAGGGGTGGCAGGGAGCATATGGCCTGAAGATAATGTGAAAGATTGCTTGTTGTTGCACATCTAATGCCATTTTAAATTTGATCAAGACTGTTGTTCGAAAGTTGATCCATTTTATAAGGTTTAATGTATTTCCTGTCTTCTCAGTGGTTGCCTGACAGTAGTTTAACACGCGAGGCCTGTGGTGTTTTGATTAATGTTTTTTTGTTGTTGTTTTTTTAAAGGGGGGAGGGCTGCGCAAAGGGGTCATTTTTTCCATTTGATAAGAGGATAGTTCTTCACTCATGTAGTCCAGATTAAATAAATAAAGAAAGAAATAAAACAAGCACAGTTTTATTTTGTAACAGCGTCAGGCAGCCAACAAATCTGTCACCTCTCATGTACATACTTCATGAGTGACAAACCTACAGAAAGCTGTTGTGAAATTAGACTTTTAAATGAAATCTCAGATGAGATCAACGGCCAAAAAACCTTAAGCAGCGGCTCGGCCTTCTGTTCCTGAAAAGCCACGCGAGGCTGATGAAAAACTCCCCGGCGTTATGCTTACATCTTATCCTCAGGAGACAAGAACAAAACGCCATCCAGATAGGAGCTTTCTTTGCGTGGGGAAGGGGAGGTGGAGAACACACACTCACACACACACACACACATACACTAGCTGGGAGTGTCTTAAAGCTAGGCACACCTCATGCGCTTTCACTCATTTTCAGGACTTGCCCAGAAGCACCCCCTGCCCCCTGTAATACACACACGCACACACACACCCACGGCCCTAATGGCCCTCCCTCCACTCATTGCTTGACTCCTCCCAGAAGTGTGGCACTCTTTGTCATTCTAATATGGCCTCTATTTGTTAAACGCTCGCACACTGTTTGCTCTTGTTAAAGGCCATGAACACATTTGTGTGTGTGCGTGCGTGCTTGTGTTTGTGTGTGTGTGTGTGTGTGTGTGTGTGTGTGTGTGTGTGTGTGTGTTTGTTTTAGTATATTTTAAGGCCAAAAACAGGACTAACCCACTGTGCAAAAAGTTTGGACCGTTGTACAGTAACACAACATTAACCTAATAAATGACCTCATGTGGTAATAAGCCTTTGAATGGGGTTTGTTAAATGTAAATACATTTATTTTTTTCAATTCTGAAACACTTGAATATGTTATAACTAAAAATCAAAACTCATGTGTTATTTCTACAAAGTAAATTTAGATAACAGTGTCCAATAGCAGAAATCCTGAGTTCCGGCACCAGGTTAGAGTTAGACATTATTTATTATGCAATTATATATATAATAATAATAAATTATATCTAACACTGTCAGAACAAAGCCTTGTATCTCTATTTTAAAATAAATAAATGATTGACATTTTTCAAGATTTTTTTTAAAAAATTGCTGTTTGCATTTTGGGAAAAAGTCATAATGATTGCACATTTACTTCATAGGTACTTGCATATGTAATGCATATGTAATACTGACCCGATGTCCTGCAATTGTATGAAAACAAACCTGTCTCTGTGTGTGTTTTGTGTGTGTGTGTGTGTGTGTTTACAAAAGTCAGCAGGCTCCAGGGCCATGGTGACGTCAGTACGATTAGGGCCTTTGTCACACACTGCCTGCGAGATGCCCTACAACCCCCCTGTTACACTTACACACACACGCACACACACACGCACACCACACATGTACACACATACACACACTTCCTTATATGGCCCCGTCTGCACGGCCTGTGATATAGCTGGGGCTGTGTGGAAGTCTACAGGGAGGAATTACACCTAATTACTCTAATAATTACTGGGGCAGCAGTCTTTCTTAGTCACCCAGCGACATCACAGGCTCATCTCTCAGGCCGGCTCGTGAGCTCTCTGTAACGACCTCAATGAAGTACATCGCAAATCCGGAAAAACACAAAACTAGTATTCTTACAATCTGCTGAAAGTAAGATGAAGACAAGGAAGACAATTAAAGGACAAACGTTGCAGAGCGGGAGGGTTTAAAAGAGAAGGCAGCTACGTGGCAGAGCTTTCATTACGTCTGCTCGCGCTTGTTGTTTCCGTGGCAATAAAGTGGCAGACATTGAAACTGGTCTGTTGAGCCATTGTTATCATCCCTGGCCATCTGCTGCCGAGGAGTGACATTCCGTCTCATTTGCATCATGACTGATATGGGGAGGCGGGGTGAATATTGGGGGGTGGGGGTAAGACGAGGGGGGGGGGGTATTGGAAGGGCATATGCCCAAACACCATGACAACAATATGAGTGAAAGTTTTTTTGTGTGCGTACACACACACACACACACACAAGGGGGGAAAAGCTAAATAAATCAGTGTAAATGTGCAGAGAGCGCAAGAGACAGTGAGAGAGATAGTGAGAGATAGAGAAAGATAAAGAGAGAGAGAGAGAGAGAGAGAGGGGAAAAACGGGCGTCTGTTCCTCCCCTCCGTGGGCCGGTTTGTATGTTTTGCGGATGTGGGAGTGGTGTGAGGAGAGTGTGTGTGCGTGCATGTGCGAGTGTGTGTGTGTGTGTGTGTGTGGCGGGAGTGGTGGAGGGCTGCTGCTGCTGTTGATGTGCAAATGTGCATCATATTGAAGGCTGGTGAATAGGGAGGGTGTGACGTGGAAGCCGGAGTGGAGCGCAGGTGCTTATCGCCGGGCTGTCACACACACACACACTGTCATATTCCTGGGGACTTTACCTTTCAAAAAGCTACAGCCTCCGCAAGCATCGCTACAGCAGCATCACACCGGCCAGGGGACCACCAACCCACTCCAACTTCCAACAGCCGCTGCAAGTAGGTGTGTGTTTTCCGGCTCTTTTCATATTTTAAAAACACAGCGCGATCACTTTCTGGCGTCCGTGCTGTCTGGACGGACAGAGAGCATTTGTTATGCAGCGTTTATTATTTTTTTTCAATTCTCCGATGTCAGTTTCTCCAAAGTTTGCACTGAATTTTAGCACAACTGCTTTAGAAAGTTGTTGCATGTATTGTTGGCTTTTTTATGACTTTTCCAAAGCTTTAAAAAGTGGTTCAGTACGGATCTCTTGAATTTAAAATTAATTGAACGCTTTGAACCTTTTTTCAGCACTTATTATTACTGTCTGTGTCGGCATATTGTGTTCATTTCTTCGTATTGACTGACAGGTGTGTGGTTGGAGGTTTTTGTTATTGGAGAGTTTTGCAGTTTTCACTTTTGTTGGAGATCCGTTCTCTCTCCAGGTTTCAGACTGCCCATGAGGAGATTAAATAGCTGTTTTGTTTTTTGTTTTTTTAGCTTTGTTTTGTTTTGTTGTAAGAAGAGTGACCTAATTTTTAACGTCCTGATAACATTAGATGTGGTCTTCCTAAATTAAACTCACAGCTTTAGTGGCGGGGGTCTAAGCTCATCTTAGCTCGACACATGTTAGCATTGTGTGTTAGCACAAAGCTTTGGACAGGTTGCACAGGGGGCTTTTCAGCGAGACAGCTGTACACACACAGCCATGGCCCGTACACTCTCTTTTACGCTTCTGATGGAGGACTGCACTGTCTTTGCACTGTCTGCCATGCTCTTTGGTTCACTTTTACTTTTGGACGTAACCTGACCATTTCTGTATGCTTTATAACTGAGGGTCTCCTGGAAGGGAAGATGAGGTTTTATCTGTGTTGCTTTTTGTTGGTAAAGAACGCAGCTGTGGCTTGCTTGAAACTCAGTCAATAAAGAAGTAAGCTACTATATCCAGCATTTCCACACGCAACAGAAAATGTTCATAGCTTGTCCGTACTTCATTTCCTAAAATGTCTTTCAGGGGTAAAATGTCTTTGAAGGGCAGATGCTTGATTTGATTGCATTGGAAGGTCTGTGCACGTGACACTAAACCAGCCACTTCGCCCTGTTATTGTAAGAGCCGTCGTGACTTTCTGAAGTACTTAATCTAGTGTTAGAATAGTAGCAGTGCTAGAATTGACATTTCAATGTTGTTAAGTTTGTTGTCAAGACAGAATATTTTTATTCGCTCCAACCATTTCAGTTTTATATATATATATATTTTAAATGAGGGTATTTAGGACATATTTTACTAATGTGACCTAAGGTCTGACCATAAAAGACCTTAAGAAGTCTCGAAAATATATAAATAGGCGATTGAATAAATGCATAAATCTGTACATGAGTAAACCTGCCCTAGATCATTTAGTGACCAGTTAATGTTTTAATCTGCAATATGCGTATTACTAACATTTGTATTTAGTTATTATGCAACAGCTATTTTGCATAATACACTATTAATATGCAGTAAAATGTGAGACCCGTAACTGCTTGTCTCTCTCTAGAGCATTGTCAGACTTCCAGTAAAAACGATCAGGAGATACACTGCATTCATTTTACTAGCATTCATAGGCCTGTTCAGAGCCTGAGTTTAGCTTAGGTCTTGTGTTGTGGTATTACACACAGATATAAGATACGTCCTTGTCCTTGTGAAACTCTATACTCCTCTTTCTTTAACTGACCAAATGCATGGATGCTGGTTAGAGCTGCCCCTAGCCGTTGGTCTGGAGTGAAGCTGTAGGAACTGTCCATGGTGCTGTCTGAACACAGTTTAGCTGAGTGTAGTACAAGCCCAGTGCTTAGCAGTGGGCAATAACTGTGGGCATACCAGGTTGGCCTAACTGTAGAGTCTTTCTTTTGTAAGTAGGTAATGTCTTTTTTTTGTGACCTTTTGACCCAGTGTGCTAGGATCAGTTCATCAAGAGTTTCTTTTTTGTTTCACAGTGAATCCATGTCGCAAACATCATACATTGCATTATACAGGCAGCATGTGAACTCTGCTGCAGTCGTTCACCATGTTCCAGAACATATTTGCAACCGAGTCACAAACAGAACGACATGCAAACACTTGATGCTTAATTGTGTATCCATGTAGCATATCTTGTTACCTGTTTTTTTTTCCCTCCTCACTCATGCACAAACTTCACTTAGTTAATCCAGGAAAATGAATTATGTGGATTTAATTCAACAAGGTTTCAGAAATGTTCCATCTGCCGCGGAGCAGCTGGTGAAAGGATAAATGTAATTAATTACTTAACTTTTGAACAGTAGTCCAGAAAAACAGGGCTGTGGGACTGCGATTGAGAAATGGAATTGAAAGAGAGGAAGAGAAATGCAAAGTGTGTTTTTTTAACACTCTTTTTGTGTCTTAACTTTTGTGTGTTTACTTTTTTTGAGGACTGCTTGGTGTGTAGACTGTACAGGCTGGGTAAATGTTTTTAGTCAATTAAAAAAATAAAATACACAGATGTACTCCTGTTGCGATTCTGAAAGATATGAGATGAGCACCAATTGGAGGATACTTCACATACAGCTTTAGAAGCTATGATGCAATGCGTAGAACGCCTGTAGGATTTAGATGTGCTTTAAAATAGCCTCAACCAGGAATGAGCAGGATACTTCATGCCACTCGCAGGCTCCTATATCACTAAAAGATTTTTTTTCTTTTTTTAAAAAAGGGGGGAGTTGAATCAGAAACTGCACTGGTGTGAAGGTGCATCAAAGTCTAACCTCATGAAGTGAATCGTGGGACTAAATCCTGTCTGAACATCAATTCAGACACAGTCAAACACAAGCAGGCAGCACTGTTGAAAAAAAAAAACATGAATAAAATGAAATAAATAAAAATAAAAAGATACAAGTTTTATTTTCCATGACATGGTGAGGCAGGAAGCCACGTTTTGTAATTAAAATTACATGGACTTTTTTCCCCTTTTACCACCCCCCCCCCAGACTCCTCTGAATACATTCAAGCCTTTTACCTTGATTGTAAATGTTACCTCATTGGCTGTGGTTTTGTTTGTTGGCCTAACTATAAAGGATCTGCCTGTACCCTTGTGGGTTGGGAAGAATTAGGATTTATGAATTTATTTCCTCTGTTGTATTGTTTAAACAGCTTTGGTTCAGTTTTGATCCCTTCCTCTTGGCTTTGAGGCAGTTCCATGGTGTCAGCTGTTGACTGATAGTAAGAGAACGGCCTCACAGTGGGAATGAAAGAAAAGTAGCGGTTGGTAAACACTGATAAGGGATAAATAGAAAGCGGTCAGGCAGAGATAGTTCTGTGGGAGCCCAGATTGTGTGCGGTCTGGTAAAATGAGATTCTGAGCCTGTCCTTTTTATTCTTCTGCCTCCCCCCTCCTCTCAAACACCCCCCCCCCTCCCCAATCCACCCCCTCCTCCGGATTGTGGTTGTCTGGAAAATCTCCAGTGACCTCGCTAGGCAAGTCCCCGGCTTCAGGATCCTTTTGTGTGTGTGCGTGCGTGTGCGCGCGCATGTGTTTTGTTTTTCCTAACAAGGGTCAAGTTGGCCAATGGACACGTCCCTGATGCTTACAGACAGCTGTCATTGCTACGAGAACTCACAGTAATTCATTTAGCGCCGAAGTACAGAATCAGAAAACTAGCATCAGAGAGCAAAGAGGAGAAATCGCTGCATGTCCCCTTATCAGACAGTGTTCACGCTTTCCTTCTAATCTTCACGTGAGATTTGGACATGATAGCCTAGATCCTGCTGCCCCTATCCACTTACAGATTCTAACCTTTTAAAGGACATTTTAAGTTTGGGAAAGTTTTCCAGGTTTTTTGTATAAAAGTAAATTTATTTATAGAGTTAGTTAATTTTTACTTTAATTATTTTATTAGATTTATTTTAAATCAGTATTCCCACATAGCACAAAGGTTTCAGTGTCTCACATCTAGAGACAATTTCATTTAATATTTAAGATTTTTTACAATGAAAGACTTTAATTGGCATTTTATTTTTGTAATCATTTTCTTATACCATTGGATGGTTTAAATTGTATTAGATTAATTTTATTTCTAATAGAATCCAAACAGTCAGAAAATAAGCATTTTATTCACATCATTTTGTGTGTCATCCTGTTCAGTGTTTGATCTTAAATTTTTTTAAACCCAGATTTTGTCTGCCTCTCTTATGTGATTAAAAGGACCTTCAGAGGTCGTACCTTGGGGGTCACCATGTGGTATATTTACACAGAAAATAATTCAGACCATTGTGCGGGGCCTGGCTAATGAGATTGGCCGTTAAGTGAATGACACAAAGGCCGGGGGTGGGTGGGAGGGGTGTACTTGTGGTCGAGAGAGGGGGGAGAAAATCCTAAGCTGGGTGGACTATTGCAGTGTCCGCCGCTCGCCACGCGACACGACACGATGGCGAGGCGCTGGACTGACCCGCCCCACCTCCGTCCCCCCCTCCACCGGTCCAGCCCCCCTTTCCTCCCGCTATGAAAGGCGCAACAAAGGCTAGCAGGGACATGGTAAGTCAGGCGCACCTTTGGTGCCCGACTGCATCCACCCCTTTCTGTGCGGTTAGAGCGAGAGAGATGGGGGGGGGGGATGGAGAGTCATGATGAGACATGGGTGTATGGTAGCTTCAGGGAGAATGAAAACAGCCTTTAGTAAGCTGTCACTTCAAGGCCTGAGAGCAGAGTGGTGTCTGAAAGTGCAGCTAAAGGTTCAAGTTACTCTCAGATGGCTTCTTGTTTCTGTCACAGTGATACATAGATTTGTAACAGTTTACTTCTCCATAATATATCCTCTTTATTATTTTGTAACTATTAAATATTCAGGAACTGCTGTCAGTCAGTCAGGAACTACTATGGAATTCTTCTTAATGTGAAACTGATAAAACTAGTATGTAAGAGAAATTGAGGAGCTGCCATGTATGTGCACATGAGTACATTCTTCTTGACTTAAACTTACATACATTGTCATGTTTTCATCATTAGCGGCAAAGATTTTTCTCGAAAACAGACTGAAAAAGTGGTTTGTCCGTTCAACCTAAAAAAAATACTTCATGTAGTGACAAGAAATTGAACTGGGTTTATTAAACTCACTGCTTTGAATGAATCGTTCATTTTTTAGTTCTTTATTTTAATTTAAATAAACTCAGTTAAATTGCTTTTTAATACATGAGGTGAGCCGCTTCAATGCTCACAGTGCATTTTCTTTCATCGAACATTCAAACTTTCTCAGACAAGATAACAGGTAAGAATTAATGCTTACAATGGCTATTTAAGAAAGATAGGTATGATTGCTTGTGAGTGAATCAGTTGAATGCTTATTTATCTTTACATTTTCTGATTCTATTCCATCACTTCTTATGCTCTGTAAAAAAAAGGAGAAAGAGAAAGGTTTCTCCAACTCGCATTTGAAGTATTTATTTGAGTTGAGTAAACATATTTAAATTGCTTGGTAACACATGAAAGTCATTTTTGTAGGTTGAACAGGTGATGCATAAACTTGGACTTGAACCTGAAACTTACCTGAAAGCTGAAGTTGATTTACTGTTGTAAACGGGAGTGGATTTGTGAAACCTCTACTCGCCACAAGCTGCTGCATGAATGAAATAGTAAATAGTAAACCAATCTAGTATTTAACTTTAAGAGCAACAACTTAGTTTTATGAAGAAAATCTACACTGAAATCGACACTGTTTGCCACTGCAAACCAAAAAACAAGCAGTTAAATTTTTGTGCTAGTTTGGGTTTATTTAACTTAAATAAATAATTTGAATGCAACAATGTAGAACAGATATGTTTCACAGTGATTAAATACCTCAAAACTAGTTTAGCTCAACTTCTGCTAGGGTCCATTATGTTTGGAAGTCATTCTCTCTTTTTTCCCCTCAAGACTTATGTTAAATGTACATTTTACACTTTTGTTAAAGATTATTCATTTTATTAATGCATCTTATCATAATCATGGCCCATCTGCTAGTCTGGCACGCTTGGTTCAAATTCGCTCTACGGCCCTGGTAACCTTTTAGAAATGAAATAGTGTGGGCTTAATTTTGTCATCCCAGTTGCATCCCATGTGTGTGTGTGTGTGCAGGCTGGAGTATATCAGTGACACAGGAATATATGCTTGTTTGTCAGATGACCTAGTGTGTGATTGATATGATATGATTCAGGATCTGAACTTTAGTGCAACGTACAGTATAACCAAGTTTACACAGGACTTCAGGGCCCCTTCAAAGAAGTCTGTCTGTATTAAGTATTTGGGGCACAAGGTAGCAGCTCAGCGCAACACTGTTAATCACTTATTATTCTGTAAGCAAGTTAACATGTTTATGGTGTATGTATGCATTCGATTTATTAGAAGCTTACAGGATGACATCCAAATCCACAATCCAGCAAAGATCCCTCCTACCCACCCCCAAACACACACACACACACACATGCAATTCCCTCCCGCCCGCCGTTTCAGTGAAATCAGAATTCACCATTAGTCCTCTCCTTAACGCGTAAAATACTTATGCACTACTGATTCCAAACAAAGCTTACTCGGACTGGGACTTCGTATGGCAGAGGTAAATCCGAGTTAACACGGATTTAGACTGGCATGAGTTAAAGGACTAGAGTTTGTAATCCAGGTGGCCAGGGGATTTTGCCACACACTGGCAAAAATCACTTAAAACTCCCGGAGCGGTCCGGCGCCGCTGTATCCGCCGCTGCCGCACATCTTCCTGAACTGGCGGCGGCGCGGGCGGAGATGTGCCGAGCTGTGTGTGCGCATCTGTCTGTGCGGGCGCCAAAGAGGTTTTCTGCCGCATTAAGGAGCCATTGTTTGAGTTTGTGTAGGCTCTTGCTTTGCCCCTCGGTTTTGTTTGACCAAGACTGGCACCTTCCACGATCGATTCCCTTTCAAACACACTTCCTGCACTGTCGCACACTTTTCACTGTACACGTCCCTTACTGTGCGACTAAAAAGCTTGTTTGGCCCTGCTTAATCCAACAAAACAGAAGCCTAATTAACCCCTGTTCGGACCAACATGCTGTTTGGGGGTTAGATGTCATCGCTGGAGCTCAGCGGTGGCAACCGGCCGCCGGTTTCCAAACATATGCCACAAAGGGCGACCTTTTCCTCTTTCCCCCTCTCTCCTTTTGCTTGCTCGCTCTCGCGCTGCCCGCACTCCCGGCTGGAACGCTTGAGCAAACAGGAGGGGACGGTGTTTGTGGAGGCTGAAGAAGCGGCGGTGAAGTGGAGTTGTTTAATGACAGCAGCAGCTGACTCATTAGGCGAGCGCAGTGAAAGGTAATTAACCCTGGGAAAAGTACAGCTGCCATACGAGCTGTTCATTTCAGCGCAATCTGATTAGGAATCAGGAGTTTAAAGGGTGTGCTCCTTTCAAACCCTGGCCCCGATATACTTTTTTTTTCTCTCTTCTTCACTGCCTTACCTTTTCTTTTTCTCTCTCCCTCTCTCCCTCTCTCTCTCTCTCTCTTTTTTTTTTACTCAAGGGCACTCAGAGCACTGGAGACCTGCCTTTTGTGCTAGAGGATTTAGCTCGAGCGCCGGCCAAGGTTCCAACAAATTGCCGACCACCTGGTAGTACTCAGGCGGCCGCTCTATAGAGTGCGCTTCCTCGGGCCGAGACAATGGCCTGGATCGCTGCGCGGTTGTAACGGAGAATAGGCGTGGAAGTTGTCCCCCCGCTAACACCTGGCCTTGATAGTGGCGCCTCATTTTCTCCCCTCCGCCTCATTGTTTCCCCTGTGCATGAACGTAAAGCAATACGTCGACTTTCTCCCCGAAAAGATCAACCAAGGGTCACTGCATTTAAATACAGCTCTACAAATGGGATTAGGAACCGCACACAGGAGTGGATCAGACAGCGGTCAAGACACTTTGTAGGAGTCAGCTCTCAATTTGTCGACACCTAATGGCATTAACAGCACTCATTTGCTAGCTTTTATGTGTATCATATTCTTGTAAAATATCAGGAACAAAGATATCTGAATTTACTCCTTGAGGCACAGACTTCCTTTTCTGTTATTAAACTCAATTCTTATGCTCAATCAGCTGCTCTAAATTGTTCTGTAACTGCTGTAAAAACTAATGTGTAGTTATAAATGTAGTGAAGAATGAAAATGCATGGGCCCTTAGGGTTTAAAGGGTTAAAGCTTTATTAGATAAACACACTTTAGGCTTTTTTCTCCCCACTTATATGAAGACAATCTCAACTTTCCGAGTTCTGCCACCTCATGGTGTTACCCCGTCTCACTTGAATTCTGCCATGCAAACTCGCAGATCAACTTTGCTAGCGCTTGAATTCCCACAAGAGCTTCCCAAAGGTACCACCATCTGACTCTTTCACACGCTCATCTCTGGGCGTGCTCAACACACTCGTTTTTCTGCCACCATTGTGAAGCATTAACGCCAAAAGTCGGAAAGCTTCGGATTCTGCGTTGAGGATTCTGGCTGGCCTTTGTTCGTGGCTGAGGCAAGTGATGGAAGTAACCTCATAAAATCCACCGTTTTGGCCTAAAGTTGAGATCTTTCATCTGGTGACTTTGAAGGCCGTACCAGAATGCACAAGTTTGTCCCGAAAATGTTACCTATTTAAACCTCGACACAGATGGCTATTCTGACCATCATGTTTTTTGTTTTTTGTTGTTTTTTTATTTCACTTTGTTTAGTTTGTTATCATTATCAAGAGGACTTCAGAGCATTTGGTCGATCATATAACATTCACTGTAAGTGCGCTCGGCCCTTTCTCTCCTGCCCCCCACCACGGTCGCGTAACATCCACTGCGAGTGCGTTGTGGACACCTGTACAATACATTAACACGGCTTCTGCAGTTATAGTTACTATTTGAGTTCTTAATGGTGCACCTTGAGCATATATATGTATGTATGTATAGTTGTATGTTATATAAGCATGCATGCTTTAAATAGTAAGTGACTTAAAAAGCACGCCTGCGGCATATCGAGAGTTATGCCTTCACAACAACCCTTTCTTACGGTGTCGATTCGGCAATCAGATGAGAAATATTGAAATATTCTTAGAAACATACTTAGAAACAACAGTTTGTTTGAAGTTCCGCCCACATTATAGACCTGAGGACAGATGATGTGTTTTAGGGGAAATTATGCTAAAACTGATTAGACTTGGCCTAGAAATGCACGAAGCTCATGCTTTAAGTGGAATTGAAGTTAGAATAGCTGCTTTAGGAGCATGCCGATTTCACACTTACTTTCCAGGCTCTGAACTTGCTCGCTCTCTCTCTCTCTCTCTCAATCATTTTTCATACATGCACATGCACTCACTCGCACCTTTTCCTTACTCACACACACTCAAATCACACACAAACACACACACTCTCGTGCTCTTTCTCTCACTCTCTGTTTATTTTCTGTTGATTAATTGTTTAGGTTAGGCACACCACTGTTGCACAGATACACTTCGATATGATCTTTTCGTTTTTAATTAAAATATTTATTTGGGTCTTTTTCCAACATGACTATCTCTGTTTTGGATTTTTTTTTCATATTCTATGATTACAAGGTTTTGATTTACGCACAGTTGATTTGCATTTGAATAAGCAGTGCACTGGCGTCTTATTTAACCTTGTCATTCACGGCATGTCCGGCGTTCAACACACAACACACTCCATTCAGACGAAACCTATCAAAGACACAAGGTAGTGTTATGATTTTTTGGTACATTTTTTTTATACTGACATTTTTAACCAAACAGATCCAAAAAAAAAAAACTCTTTTACGTTTGCGATTACGACCGAGCGTTTTCCCCTTCTGCTATTACACCGAGACGCTGCGAGGCGCAGCTATCTCTGCACTTTATTATGCCAAAATAGAAAACACTTAAGCATGTAAAATTAATGTGGAAATCGTTCCCGGGGTAAAACTACAAAACGCAGAAGTTATACCCCTGCACGCTCGCCCCTTTCTCTTCTGCCCCCCGCCACCCCCCCACCACCACCTCCTCCTGGCAGATCAGAGTGTAATTGCCAGTAATCAGGTCTGTTTGCAGCTGATAAAACCTCGGCGAATGCGCGGAACCCTCTTTGTGTGATGACTCAATTATGCCCGAAGAGTGCCTCATCAAACCTGGCCCATCAGCTGCCTTAATAAATAAGGAGACACAAACTTGCTGCAGGCACATTGTAATTCCATTCATTCCATAATTACATTCAATCCCGCTTTAACCCTTTCCCCTCCGTGTGCGCCTCCTGCAAGAGGGGACAAAGAGGGAGACGGAAAGAGAGAGAAAGAGAGAGAGCGAAAGAGAAGAGGAAGAAAAGGAGTGACCTTGCACTGGGCCCCTGGCTCCATAATTCAGAGAACGATACAGCCCGAGAAAGGTTAGAGAGGGAGAAAGAGAGGGAGGGAGGAGTATTAGTGGAGATAGCGTTCAAGGTCTTTATTTATTCATTGTCTGGTAGCTCATGCAGCTTTATTCAGTAATTACACTCAAAGTGCAATCTAATCATAACAGTCATTCAGCAGCGGGACGGGACGCCACAGCCTTTTTTAAACCTCTTTTTTAACACCTTCTTTTTCTTAGCTATCATCCTACCTACCCTCACTGCCCGGCTGCTGTTCAAACCGACTTGGATTATTTAAATTTTAATTTGGGTTAAATATCACTTTTGGTTGGAAATCAGTTGCCGGTTTGGATTGGTTTGGATTTTTTATGATGTGCTGAAACTGAATCATGTCTTGCAACTGTGATTTAGTGTTAAACTGCAGAGATTAAACTTTATTAAGTTATCAGAATCTTTTTGCCACTACAGATTACATTTCAATGACATTTTAAAAGTGCTGCTTGGTTTGTAATGGATGTTTAGAATTGATGTTCTTTGACTTTATTCAACTGGAGTTCACTTTGTAAGGATTATTTGGCTTATGTGAATTACAACATTGTTATTTGCAGCTGCAGTTTAGTGGTGAAAACAAAGTTTTAGTTTTGTTTAAAAAGTTAGTTCAGTTATCCCATGCGTCATTTGATTGCATTTGTTTTGATTAAATAAAATTGTACAATCATATTCTCTATAGCTAATTTTAGGGATCTTATTTTCACTTATCTTACTGTAGTAATACTGCCAGCTCAATGATGAATTGTGATCAAGTTTCATTGAATTAATATTTTGCTTACACTTACACGCTTTTGTTTTCACATACACACACACTCAGCCTTTAAGACAGCTCAAACACGGTTGTGGGAAAAGTAGCAGATGGGACTGGGTGGAGAGCACTGGCCACACGCACACACACAGACGTGGACACGGGGCTGAAGCGTTAGGAAGCACTTCCCTGGAGACCCAGAGGCCTTAGCCATCACTGTCCCAGCCCTGTGAGGGTGCTGGATTTGAGAGAAACCCCCAAAATTCTGATTCAGCAGATGACGAGATGCTTCAAAACAGTGGGCCGTCTTTTTCTAATGCTAATGAGAGGGTAACCCCCCCCCCCCTTCCTCCCGCGCGGGCGAGGGCTTGCCGGCAAGCTTGGAAGAGTCACTGTCATTTTTTAAGCCTGACAAACACACACACACACACATACTGTCAAAAAAGGAAGATGATCAAACTCAAAACCAACACTTAAAACTTAAAAATCAGCTCAATAAAGATGAATTGCTTTGAAAAGATTGTGTGATTAATCTTCATGGTTCTCTTTTAGTTTCCGATGGGATAAATGTAGAAAAAAACACTTTTCGTTGATGCAGCTTCTCACTTTTACTGTCTTTCTCTTTCTCTGTTGGAAAAAGTGTCAACTTAAAACATCCTCCATTTATCACGTGTGGCGCATCTTAATGAACTCAATGAAGACAAATCACATACCCCAGTCCCTCATTCAGAATGCAGTATGTACTGAGCTGATGTAAACGTTTTAGTATGATATATTTGAGCATTTTTACTTACATGTTTACATGTTTTGTAAAGCATAAAGTGGAAGCAAGGCAAAATCTATCATAGTGAAACAGTGAAGTCCAATTATCCAAAATGCCTAAATACCAGGCAGCTACGTCAAAATGAAAATGAACAAAGATGAAGAGAAAAGAATCCTGCTCCAAAAGAATTGATGATAATAGAAACACTTAGGCACTCCAGATTGAGAATACAGAGCAATAATAATTACACAGCTAGAGAGCTAAGAGTGACAAGTAGAGGGTGTGTGATGTGATTTGATCTAGTCATCATGTACAGCTGATAGTTACTGATAGTTAATAGACTAATGTTTAATGAGTCTGATGAGTTCCTCTGTCTCTCTGTCTCTTGAAACAAGGCAGGTCGGTTTTGATACACCACCACTGGCCTGTCATGATGTGGATTGTTTAAACATTCAATTTACGGCCTCAGTTACATTACAGATACCCTATGAAATAACTGTTTAAAGTTTAGCATTTTTGGCCTACACCCGTATGGTAGGATCTTCTGTTTTCCACTCAGTCAACATCAAGACTACTATCCATAATGCAGCAACATCAGCGTCACTATTGTGGCAACCATATTACTTCTCCTGCAACTGTCATGTAGGATTTTGTTGCTTGAAGGCACTGTACAGCATCTGTATGCTGGAGTATGGCATATACCTTGGGTCTGGTAAGGTCATTTCCTTACCTTCTCTCTTCCATTTTGTCCCTAGAGGATGCTTTTCACACTGAAACCCTGAGAAGACGAGAGAAAAGACAGAGCAGAGAGCAGAGTGGACCCCGAGGGCCTTGCAACTCACAGTCTTCATTGCCTTGTAAAAAAACAAAGGTAAAAAAGTTTTTTTTTTGTCATACTGTTATACATTATATGCTTTTCTGGTGGATATCTCTGTATTATTGGATTGCATTTTATTGCATATTACCTGCCCTGATTCTCATTTGACAGCATGTTCTGATGAACAGAAGAAATACAAAAGCGGACTCTCGGTGGAAATAACCTGTTCTGACCTTGAATGAATTAGGAAACTGAGAGGTTCAGCTGTGTCTACCACCATGCTTTGGTTCAGTGATGAGGTGTAACCGCTTGCATGGGGCAATGGCTGGTTTTATTTGAAGACTTGATGTTTACCACCTACTGCTGGGTCATTGAGCCATTCATAATGTATGGAGAATTCAATTACATAACCCTGTGTGAATTTACAGTGCTTTGATAGCGTTCTTTCTATGCAGATTATTTAAATGAAAGCTGTCGTTGGCATAATGAAACGGTGGAGCTGTACGATGACTATTGCAATCAGACCAGTCAAAACATGCCTTGCTACTTGAAACTGTTCCGTCTTTCGAACCCGCTGTGAAACGTGCACCTCTGCATCTCTATAAGTGTGTGTGTGTGTGTGTGTGCAAAACTGTGAAGAGTGTAATGAACTAATCAGGTACATTAGTTATTACAGAATGTAATCTATAGTGTTTGGGAGTTGTTTGTCTCGATAGGGACCCCAGTAATCAAAAGTAATGAAGCTATTACGCTCTGGGAGCCGGGAGAGGGCCGGCGTGGCATTAAGAGTGGACCACATAAAAGGTTTATTAAAGGAAATTAAGGCCCATCACTGCCACACCTGCTCCCCCTATTATAAATGTATGACAGGTCAGTGCCTTCAATCACAACAGCCAAGCAGAGAGAGGAGAGTGAGAGTGAGAGAGAGAGGGAGAGAGAGAGAAAGCGAGAGAGAGGGAGAGAGAGAGAAAGAGAGGAGTCATGTTTCCCATTACGCCTGGAGTAACAGCACAGCCTGTGACTCAGAGAGAGCCCGCCACAGCCCCTCTGACCACTATACACCGCCATCAGCCCGGAATAATTACATTTAATAGGTTTTATTTGGGATCGGCAAGGCGACGCTGGCGTGGAGGGAGAGAGAGAGAGAAAGGGAGAGAGAGAGGGAGAGGGAGAGACAGAAAGTGAGAGACACAGTGGATGTGTGTGTGTGTGTTTGGGGATGGTTGTGTTGGGGGGGGGTGTCGGCATTAACAACTCTTTTTGTCTAAAAACCCACCTCGCCTCTACTTTTTGTAGCATGATTTTACGTTATTACATTTTGGCCACTGCTGTCTGGCCTCTCCCTAAAGTAAGCCTGTCCATCTCTCACAGCTTTTTCAGGAGTACTTTGCATCCATGCCAGTCCAATTAAGCGAATCCCACGGACAGAAAATATGAAAGCAGTGTGCAGCGCGCGATTCGACCTGTGCAAAACACGTGCACCTTTTGTTATGCTGCAGGAAAATGTGTTTATTATTTATTATGATAATAAATAATAAATTTAACACCATTATATCTCATCATTTCCAGGAATTCTGAGTGTAACTTAGTTTATTGGTCTAGTTGTGTTTGTCAGAGTTCTAGTGCTCCTTTTTCCACTTATAGCATACTTCAATACATTCTATATACTCAAGGACCTCTGTGATGAAGGTTTCATGATAAGAATCCCTGTTACTGTGCTGATTTACACTAGCACAATATACATTCTGTACTTTGTTATTCAAGTGCTTCTTTTCAAGGTTCCATGAGTGTTCACAGCAACTACTACCCCCAGACTTTAAATAGGAAATCCACTTTTTTCTTCCACTGCGTCCTCTAATCCACACAGTTCCTTTTCATTTGGTCTATGGGTACAGTTTGTACAACCCATGCTGGATGTTGGTAGTAAATACTGAGTGGACCTTTAGAAAAGGAACTAGAATAGACTGTATGATGAAGGAGGGCAGTGGTAGTGATGTTCAATTGGACAGGTCGCTCTTCTACAGTACACATTTGAATAATATGAATGATTCAAGTCAATTAAAAAAGAAATAATTGAATGATTATTAAACACCACACATTTACATCTACTAATAATCATCAGTCATCAGAAACTCTCATAACTGCAACTGAAACCTGATCATTTTTTTCTTGTCTAACTTTGTTCCAGATGGACTCTGAAGTTGACGAGAATCGTGCTGAACCGTGTAACGGCAATGCCAGTAAGTGCCTTTCCATCATATCATAAAAAGCACATCCCCACACTTCCACTATGAGCATGAATATATTATCACTGTCATATCACTGTCATTTCTTTTTTTTTCTTTGGTTTTTTCACTGAGAATGCCAGGTGCTTCTTTGTATTATGCAAGAACTGAAAGAACTGGTCAAAAAAGAGCCATTGTCTTGTGTGTTTACTTACATAGAAAGTTTGTCTTTCGCTTGTACCATTAGTTTTACTTCTACTTTTTTTACTCATCAACAGTGCGTAAAATGAATTTCATACAGTAGTTGTACTTTTCATATGACTTCTCAGTCATAGTGGGAAAAAAACTGGACAAAATGCTGAAGGATACAGTATTTAGTATATGCAGTATATGCTATATGTCCATAAAATTGTCTTCAAATGAGTCATTTTACAGTTTTCTGTTTTTCAATGTTAAGAAAGTCAAAAAGTCAAAAAAAAAATCCAGGTATAATTTCTGTCAGACAACTTACCGGGAAAGATTACATAATTTTTTTTATGTATTTGAATCCTTATCATAATCGTTTTAGTATAAAATATTTTCTTTTCTCTGGGAATTTCAAGCAGTTTGTGTGTCTCTCAGTATGTTTTTTAGAGGTACACTTCATTTCCACTTTGTTTCTCCCTAGTTTTTTATCAGGATCTGGGTAGGTTACAAACCAATTTGAAAAAATATATCGAGCTCACAGTCATGCCAAGTTGCTATGGGCTTATTGCAACCCACCCCACCAAAAAACCAAATATATTGAAATACTGAGAAAAGATTCTGCAAAATCAAGCATTGTTGCATGCACACAAAAAAATGCCTTGAGATCCTAGGGTATGGACATGGACATATACGAAATGTATGCAACATTTCTTCAAATGTCCAGCGGACCAAAAAGTCACCTCTTTAGCACCCCCTAGACTTCATATTTTTGGCCCCTTTTTTCATGAGTTTACACCCCTACTGTGCAATTCACCTGAGGAGTCGGTTCAGCGGGCCCACGTCACACACTGTTCATTTGAATATTAATCTCATTCATTCACAGAGCGGTTAGTGTGTTGAGGTGATGCATTATTCACGACCAGTGCCTTCATTACACGGCAGCATTGGCTCAGATGAGTTAAGGAGTGCATGTGAATGGAGCAATTGACTGTGACATGACTAGGCTCGGTTTTCCAAGCCTTGTTCTGTACCACTCGTGCTCCAGCAGTGTTTAATGGGACAGGGCAAAAATTCAGAGCAGGTTGATTGAGTCTTCACCAAGGGGTGCACATGAAGTTGTCAATGAGATTCCTCTTGCTGTTGTGAGTTACTCTTTCTCTCCCTCTCTGTCTCTCTTTCTCTCTCTCTCTCTTTCTCTCTCTCTCTCTCTTTCTCTCTCGGTCTTTCTCTCTCTCCTGAGGGAATTCTTTCAAGCAGCGTTTGAGAATCACTTTGTCTAAACTGTAATTGTTATGCCGCGTGCACTGTTTTGAAGAGGACGAGGCGTTCCTTTTTTCTGTGCAAAAAGAGACGTGAGGCATGCCGTCTGCACTTCAGTGCTTTACCCATGAATAAAGTTGTTCATTCAACTCTATTTACCACCAACTGATGCCGCGCAATACCCTAATACAATGACGGCTGCTTCACTGCATATTTTCTTCTCTTTCACGATGTGACCTTGCACGGTTTTCAGAGACTCATTTCTTCGAAAATATAAGCCAATCAGCAAGATGAAACTGAAAACAGTGCCTAAAGAACAACAACATACAGCACCCGTCAGTGGTTTGTGCATGTGCGGTATTTGTTTCCAATTTACTGTATCTGTATACACAGTACTCTGCAAACATTTTCAGCACCTAAGAAATTTCTAATTAAAGGGCCCCTCTTGTCATCTGGGCAATACGTTTTCATTGGCTCAGTAATTAATATTAGAATACAATAATACAAACTTTTTGGTTTTATGTCACTGTACCTTTTAACTGGTACTGTGTATTTTACAATATACCTGTATTCTATCCAGATCACTAAAAGACCAACATTGAATGTTTGAAACAATAATCTATCACCTTGTTGTGTTTGATAGCAATACTAATTACCAACAATTTAATTTAAATACAATCTGGGCAATAATTATTAATTAGCTCAGTAAAACACTATTATTAGAATAAATACAACAATAAGAGTGGATTTATGACACATGACACTGTGTTTTATAAATCATCTTCAAAGCTCTCTAGTAGTATTTATAGTTATCATCCAACACTCGGACAAATCAGCACAAATCAGGTGAGCTGATGATGTGTATATATATATATATATATATATATATATATATATATATATATATATATATACTGAAATGGGAAAATATTGCACCAAAAAGTCCACATTGCTCCTTATATAGCTGCTTGAGAGAACGGGAAGAGTGTGCAAAGCTACAGCAAGACAATTTCATATATGTTGTTTCACAGCTTCAACTGTTATTAGTCTTCACTGTTATTCTAAAATGTGAAAGAAAGTGAAAATATAAAAAGTCTTTCATGAGTTAGACATATCCTACTTTTGACTGGTACTGTGTATTTCAGTATATATTGTACTATTTCCAGTTCACAAAAAGACAGACATGGAATGTGTGAAACAATAATCCATCACCTTGTTGAGTTTGATACCAATACCAATAGCCAATAATTTATAATAAATTTTATTTTTCATTTTTTACAACATGCTAGTATAAGGCCTATGCTCTTTCATGTGTGGGACTGTTGAGTCATATTGCAGTTCATTTCATCAAGTAGATAATTAAAGTTCAAAGTTGGGCTCAAAGTTAACATAGTTCAATAATACCAATTTAGATTTCAGCAATAATGGATCAGCTGCTGATACACAGTGCACCCTTAGTGAGATTTAGATGAGTGTGCAAGATGAAGAGGGACACATGAGATTTCTTTTTCAGTATCACACAAAGCTTAAAAGCCTATCACAGACAGCTTTAGCAGCTGTGAGACTGTGAGATGCTCTCTTGCAGTGTTCAGGCTGCCCTGGAGGACAGGGGTTGCCGCGGCCTGGAGCATGCACAGGTGCAGGTCCAGCTTGTGGAAATGCAAACATGTGTATTTACCCACCCCCTCTCTCTCTCTCTCTCTCTCTCTCTCTCTCTCTCCCTCTCCATCTCTCTTTCTCTCTCGTTCTGTCTCTCTCTCACTATATACCCCCCCCTCTCTCTGTTTGCAGTTACGGCTGACTGCGTCGGTGACACTCACAGGTAAGCCAGAGTTCACAGCTTCCCCACATGCACAAATACGGTGCTGGGTCTGTGCAGCTCAGCCTCAGCCACACAGACTACACACTGTACAATTCAAAAACTACACATGTAACTTACCAGGCCTCCAACCTCACATTTCCATTTGCTTATCTGAGAGCTTGGATTTTTAATTAAAAACACCAACACTCCTGTGATCAGATGGTCCATTAAGCCATCCTGGCAGTGGATACATCTAATAACATTGTAGCCTATTGTGCAAGGCAGCATATGAGTATCTTAATGAAAGTACTTTGGCTTTTCTAGAACTGCAAGAAAAGCTAGTCTGTTTTTTACTTCTTCATGTTATATCCATAACTATTGTACTTTTGGCTGGAGGGATATACAAGTATTGAAGGTGGACAAGCCCTGCCTCATCCGAAACCCAACTGAGGCTCCATATGGACTTGCCTGACCCACATTTCACCCCTTATAGAGCCAGAGTCAAGCACCAAGTAAATAACCTACATGTTAATACACTATGTTCTGGTGAACACAATGTGTTTGACTGTAACACTTAAAAGTTCACTCATTTGTTGAATTTACATGCTAAAATGCTACTACTTTACAGGTTTTGAAATAGGCTGTAATCCATTTTTTTCATGCTTGAGAAACACTGAGAAAGAATTGTAAAAATAAAATTTAAAAGTGATGAACGGATCCCAAGGCAGCTCAAGAAATTGCTATAAATATGTAATTGCAATATGTCATTTATCATTTAGTAACTTCTTTCTATTCATTAAAACCAGATTTGTTTAATAAATCATCTTAAATATCTACTGGTGTATAGGTAGCATTTTAATATTGTATTTTAAGTTATTATTAGTAAGTAATATGATGTGAGATTGCAATTTTTTTATGATGCTGGTTGTACATGTAGCTGGTTGGACTGGTCGAGATTAACAGCTATTATTTGTTTACAATAAGTATTTTTTGTAAGGAAAGTTACTTGTAAATAATTAAATAACAAACATAGTGTTATCAGTCAGTAGCACAGTTATTCATTTTATTCACATGTAACTGTATAATTGTATTTAATTGTGACAACAAAGTTGCAACCTTAGCATATTAGTTTCACTGTAGTTAGTCAGTAATTAATACATTGCAATCGTTGAATAATGTGTCTTAACATTAGAAATGGACTAATAACCTCAAGGTGTAAGGGATTAAATAAAAATGAGACCAGGCTTCATGTGTTACAGCATTCACCTCAGTGACCAACAGAAGTTTCTCCATGTATCACCTCTTGCTCGTAGTCTGCACCTTTCCGCTGGGAGGAAGAGGAGTGCTGGTGAAGGAGCAAGTGGAGCGCCAGTTAACAAGAGGAAATCACTGCTGATGAAGCCACGGCACTACAGCCCCAGCCCTAGCCCGAGCGAGGAGGACCGGGAGGAGGACCTGGCAACCGCTCAGGACAAAGACGCGCCCAGGAACATTGACACTCCAGCAGGTAGACAGATGTCCCGTTGTTTTGTCTGTTTTGATGAACAATTGACGCTGAATTTTAAACTACCATCTGTTGCATTCATATTTTTTTTTCTCCCTGCCTCCTCCTCCTCCTCACCTCCCTTTCCGCTCTCCATCCAACCACCCCCCCACCCCATTAATTTTCGCCGTGATTGAGTGCAGCAAGCGAAAGACTACACTGCTGGGGCCACTGTGTTTGTCTGTCACGTCCTCAGATTGAAGTTTGTGACAGCTGATCTGTCGTGAGATTCCTGGCAAGCTAGCTGTTCCTTCCAAACCCCTCCCTCCCTCAGTCAGTCCCTCACTCCACCACCTCCCACCCACCTCGATTTTTGGTTCCCAATTGGTGTCCGGACTGAAGAACTACAAGCGATAGACTGGTAGTCTTTGCTCGCATACATCCGGATGTCTTTTTGGAATCCTGATTATAACTAGGCTGTCGCGGTTAAAGCAGTTGCTGCCTGTTTGATTATGCAGGCCGGAAAAGTGCTTTTATTCGAGCAAGTGTGGTTGCTTGCATAATTATGCAAATAGAGGAACTGAGAATAGAAGGCACCAAATTATATTGTGCGTCGTTGACAAAAGAAAGTGATCACACACTCAAGCAACAAAAACATTTTTGGCAACAGGAGCACAAAAACATAAAAAAAGTTGATATTATTTTAAAGCGCCGTCCTTTTCTCGAAACAAAACATTGCCATTTCCTAATGAAACGAATTATGAACATTTTGGCAACAATACCCGTACTTTACGTGTGTATCCACACTCCCCTATAATCTGCACTTATTTGGTATATTTTTAACGATGTAACCAAGCAACAAACGTAATTGTCCCTTTCGAAAGCTTTTGTTAGGCCATCAAACACAGTCCAAATATACATAATTAGGCATAATGTCTACGCCTCATTATTGGACACATGTGGGTAGTTAAATGGACAACAGAGCAGCTCAATAAATTGAGCAGCATCACTGGAAATGGCATTTATTTGTTTTCCCGAGTTCATATTACACCTTAATCACCATAACCTTATTTCTATGTGTGTGTGTGTGTGTGTGTGTGTGTGTGTATATATATATATATATATATATATATATATATATATATATATATTTATAATTGTTGTTGATATTATAATTATTATTATGCTAAAAATACTTTAGAAGATGTATGTTTGACTGTAAGTTCTGCATATGTGCTGAGTGCTTTCCTAATCAATTTGAAAATTTGCGAAAAAAGTGCAGAAATGCAAAAGACAAAAAACACCAACAAAAGCTGAAATATCCCTAGCTTACTCATATGCACATTGCTAGAATGAACCACCCTGTTTTGAGGATGGAATATCTGAATTTTGTGCTAAAAAAAGAGAAAGAGAAAGAGGAGGGGGGGAGTTGCTAGTCTTCCATTTGGTGGTGGCGTTGTGTGTGAGTGACTTCAGCCAAGCTTCAGCTCACACACGCACAACGGTAATGGCTATTCTGGAGTACAAACCATTCACCTGTTCCAACACACCAAACATGCTCAGTTTCCAATCCCCCCCCCCCCCACTCTACCCCCACCCTTTACAGTTTTTTTCACTGCTCTGTGCATATGTGTGTGTGTGTGTGTGCTGTTGGTGAGGACTATGTCTCCATCTGGATATAGAATAGTCCTGGTTGCCCACTCTGCTAATTGTAACTTAGCATAACTGGCTAACTTTTCGGCTGTGTTGGACAGGGTTGGATTATCACACCTCTGTCATGATTCAAATGGCCTACAAGAAAAGAGAAAAAAGACAGACTGCCAGTGTACTGCTGGAATAGAAAGGAGCTGCATAAAATTAGCATGGTTTAGGTAATATGTGTGGCCACAACTAAGGGTGGACAATGTGGCGCATATACATCATTAGGATAATTGGAGGGATTTTTATATGAAATGCTGTAAAAAGTCACCTAGGCATATAGTTAAAACCATGAATCATTATTACATTATAATAAATACAAATAAGCATGATTATTATAAAAACATGGGTTAAAAAACAGGAGTTGATGTCAGTTGAAAACAAAGGTTTGTTTCCAGATTGCTTCTTCAAGCCTACAGCCATTGCATAGATTTGTTCAAATCCACCAGCAGCAGCACATGATGTTGGGATTTGACAGGCAACATGATGTAACTTATGAAGGACTGATATCCAGGAATTGAAAGAGAACTACAAATAATACTGGCTTCCTTATGAAGAGCTTCCCCAATGGTTAAACAAATCCAGTGTCATGGTGTCACAATCATTACTTATATTAATGATATTATGGTAGCGCATTGCAAAGCAATATTATTTGTATCTATTCTAGTGTCAGTGTTTTCTCTAAACACTGATTGCCCAGACAAATAGCCTTTTAAATCTCATTTTCTCAGATACCCTAGACCTTTGCACAGTTCTGTATATCACAATGTTTAGTTTAGTTTTTCTGAGGAGTGAGACCTACATAGAGCAGAGAGAATGAAATGTACCAGCAAAGTGGTAGTGCTTTGAAAAAAGGCCCTGAAAAACAACTACAGCAATATTTTTTATTGAACACTTGCAAAATTAAACTTTTTATGAAAGAAAGACATTATAAACACAAACATCACAAAACCATAAAGATAGATTTATTAATGATCCATTTATAAAGCCCCTTTCTCATACTCAAGGTTGCTTTACTTATTTATACAAAAAAACATCAAGTAGAAAAAGAGAAGTGATGAGTGAGAAGCTAGGTCTTCAGTTGAGATCAAACAGGCGGTTGAGCAACAGAAGAGCAGTCAGTCCAGAGCTTGGACACCATAGAGTCTATGGGCATTGAGGAGAGCCTAAGGTGAGGTACAACAAGCAGATACTGCCACAGGATCCTACAGTGTGATTGGATGAATGCATTTTATTAAGATATACTGTTTGAGCCAAACCTATGTTGAGGAAGAAAGTCTGTTGTTCCTGATGCTATTTCTTTTGGGCAAATGGAAATGCGTGGCATAATCAAATTAAGTTCATACGACGATTTATTTATCGAGACCATCATGGCCTTTGAATTTCAGAAAAAGAATTTTGTATTTGATCCCAGACTGGCAGCAGGTGTAGCTGTTAAATAATAGGAGTGATATGTGCTGATTGCTTTGCATATGTTAGAACCCTGGCAGTAGAGTTTTAACTTTCCTGAAGGCTGTTCCATGAGATAGCATTTTACCATCAGTACACTAGTTGTTGTTTACAGTCTGTCTGTAGTTGGTCTGAATCAGATTTTATAGCCATAATTATAGCCAATCTTGTGCAATTTGGTATTGTATTGGTATTGTATAATGCTATAGCTTGTTCAGTGGAACCCTACTCTCTACACTAGTTCAAATTCACGAACAGCCTTATTGTATTAAACAAGCAATGTAGATGTCCAAATGCAAAACGCTGTTAAATAGATGAAAAACATATTATTTGTGGTATCAATATGCCCCTGTATTGGTAAAGCCTCTGTATAAAAAACCCCTGCATGCTGTACGCTGCAGTTTCCGACACGCTCTGGGTAAATCAGCAAAGCACATTCAACTCCTCTAAAGCTCGGTTGCCTTTTTTGGCAGGAAAACGCTGAAATTCTGAGCGCTACCAAGCTTTCTATCCCCATTTAGTGCTGATTTCGGGTGGGGATTAAGTTCGGGGGCTACTGTGTGCCCTCTTTAAGACTAGTAGCAGTCTGTTAATGCCTCCAGTTGGATTTATCTTCATAGGACCACCCCCTAAAAAAAAACCCTGAATGATGGCGTAATATCTAATCAACCCAATCAGATCACTCTTAGCCTCAGCAGCTGGGTGTGGTTGGCTGGGTGATGGAAAGAGTCTAAGAGGATAGATCCATCGCCTACCCACGATTGATTCGGACTTAAAAAAGGGGAAAAAAAGCAAATCCTCCCGGCCAAAGAGCTTTAACCCACAAGTAAGTTTCAGAGGGTTTTTTGGAGATCAGTAATGGATTTTGCATCAATCCAGCTGATAGCTTTCCATTGTTAATCATTGACCATGACTTATTATAATCAGGGCTGTTTCGATTCTAAAGAGTCATTTAAAGGAGATTTGTTTGGCTAAAAGATCCACTCTGTCTGACCCAATAAAAAATAAATGATACAGTCTGATTATTGTGCCATGATGGTAAGCATGTCAAAAAACTGTCTAAGTACCTTGTTGTGCATTATGTAAAGGTAAGTATGTCATAATTTACAAAATAAAATAAATTATGTTATTGATTATAATGAAATAAAATGGCAAAACCAATTAGATTTGTCAAGATACAAAATATAGATAAAAGATAGATGAATGTTATGGTAAAGAAAGGTCAAGCACCTGATCCACAGTGGACCATTCATTAAAAGCATTTCTACAAACCTAGATATTCAGAATGCCCTGCTCAGCCTCTATGACGAAAAAATGACTTTGTGTCTGCTTTTTAATCTGGAATGTTATTAAATTTCTATCTTGGGATCAGCAGCTTTTCTTGCATGTACATGTAAATACATGCTGGAAGTCTGTTGTTGTTTGTAGTCTTCTTTTTTTAAACTCAGAACAAGAAGTCAATAAAAAATACATTGAATCATTACATGTTCTCTTTTGCCAAGCTGATGCTTATATCTTAAAATCCATGTCTGATGTCACAACAAGTGTTTTTCTTCCCCTAATCCAAATCTGTGTGAAGTAGTCAAATTCACTTGGAGAAATTTAAGAAGAAAACAATCTTGGAGTCGTGTACTTCTTATCTGAATTGTATAGCTCTTGTTTTTGCAGATTTCTGCTGAAGGATTTGGGGAAAATATGTTTAAGAATTTACACTAGATGACAGCCTGCTGTTTAGGAAATGATTTTCATTTGGACTTTGTCTTTCTGAATTAAATAGAAAGAAAATAACGTTGCTGTTTCTGTTATTATGGGAAATTGGCAGGACCATGATACCATGATGTTAAATCTTTTTTGTTTTGTTGAACATTGGTACTGGTAGTCGTACTTTGATATACCATAGTCTAGCGCATCTAAAAAAAATTGAAAATATTGTGATAAAAGTCATTTTTTTAAGTTAATTTTAAAAAGTTGACTGTGATATTTAATAATTATTACATACAAGTGACATATTTCCAATCTTTTTTTGGATGCGCATGAAAATCTGAAATCCAGAATCTCAAATTATTAGAATATTTCACAAGATGAAACAGAGAATGATGTACAATACAGAAATGTCCAACAGTATTTAATTTTTTTGAGATGCACAAAGATATATTAATACTGATAAATTAACTTTGGGTGGTTAATATTTAGTAACTGTACGTTACTTTGGTTTTCAGATGAAGAACTGGACTGCAGCGATGTTCTACTGAACCACATTCACCCCGATGCCAGAGCCAAGTCCCACAGTTCCTTGTCATGGTCAGAACGCACCAGTGAAGGGTCGCCCGAGCTACCCGCTCAGCTGTCTGACCCACAGAGTGAGTATGATGAGAAGCAGCTAGACCAAGATTTCTCTGAAAGAAGCCCAGATGAGCTTGGTGCCTCATGCGGCCTGTCTCCAGAGAAAGGCCAGGACGCTGATACAGAGGAAGAAGGTGGATGGAACAGCCCACCTCCGCTGTCTCTGGCAAATGGAATCCGCTACAGCCCCAGTCCTGTAGACGATGGCCTGCCCAAGAGACCTCGTGTAGGACACCAGGCCCTATCCATGTACATAAACAGAAACACCAGTGGCCCCATGATGGAGGATTTCACCTACAGCAGGGAGCTAAGTGACAGCGAAGATGAGCCACAGGCGCCCAGGCTGGATGAGAGGCTAGTTGGCTGGGGACTGGGCCTGGCTGCCCGACCACTGGAGCTGGACCGTGCCCGGCTCAACCTCAGCCTCCTGGAGCAGGCCATGGCCCTGCAGTCTGAACACAGGCAGGTCCTTCACAGTGCCTACAGGGACATGGACCGCTTCCTCCTCGAGCAGGTCAGCCATGAACGGAGACAACAGAGGCTTCTGGAGATGGACGCTCGGGCTACCTACCATAGCAGTAAAGGTTGGATACAGAGTGTCAATGTACTGTAATGAGTCTCATTGTTAAATAGGAATGCTTATGTAATACATTAACACTGTACATTGTATTACACCAGTTCACATACCACACAATTTGAATCAAATTAGTTTGCTGTCACTTATTTGGTCATCAAGTAAAAAGGCAGGCTCTGACCCATAGTAATAAAGCATATGCAGTTAATGGAACTTTAAATTCCACCAATTTAAACTGCAGAACATAACTCTACCCACAGTGTGTTAAGCACTGTCCAGTCACTCTATAAACTGCAAAAATAACCACTCACAGCTACAGTGCAGAAACAAGGGGGGATATTCTTACTCTGAGGGGTAGATGAACAAAATCCGCTTAAATGTGAAAAAACATTTTGGCAACAAGTGAAGTAGTAAATAACTAGTGTGTCTGGGGGAAAAAAGTATTAAAAAAAGAAAAAATCTTCTAATGGCATATCTGCAGCTTGTAATATTGGATTTTGATAGGCATCAGCTAGATATTTAACCCTGGGTATAAGTAATAAATCCTCCTAAAGTACCTCTGGTGTTTGACGTTGATTCTTCAACTGAGTGCTGTTTAATGAGTAATCCCTTAGGCTAATCTTTCTGTGTATCTGGACTAAGAAAGCAATGCCCCGTGTGAGAGTCCAGCCTTAACTAATGTCAGATTAATACTCACAATCTGACCCGACATGCTTTTTAGAGCATATGGTGCGGTGTATATGGTGCTACAATGTAGGGTGGGAGATGTTAGCTTTGCCGCAATGTCTTTCACGGTTGAAAAATAGTGTTGTGTCGTTCCACAGACTCTCCACGGACTGACAAGAAAGACATCAAGTGCCCCACACCAGGATGTGATGGTACAGGTCACGTCACCGGACTGTACCCCCACCACAGAAGTTTGTCCGGATGCCCCCACAAAGTCCGAGTGCCTCCTGAAAGTGAGTAACCGTGTCCCCTATTACAAAATGTGTAGCTACTACAGCTTACATACGTCAACTTGTCACTCTATGAAACTGCATTTTAAACCAACTTCAGTTCTTGCAGTGATACAGTGTGAACTAAACAAAATCTCAATATATATGCATATACATATATATACACCATATATATGCCCTATATAATAAGATATTCTCATACCTGTTATTTTTTAAGTTGTCACAAGCCTCCTGTGCAAAACTGTGTTGAAAACCACCTGTATGTAGATATTATACACCTCGGAACACAATAGTGAAGTGAAAACTCTTATTAGTTTTAATAAGTAAGAAATTTAATTGCTATAGTCTGAACAGTACGAACGGTATGGCAAAGGGCTGGCATGGTCCACAGCTGAGGCTTCCTTTTTTGTAACATGTCCAGCAAAGGTGGGGCAGTATTTCAAACCTTATTTGTTTTTATTATAATTTATATTGATTTTTTTGGCCAATCAGTCACCCTGTAAAAAATATCACATACGTTCTTTCTATTTGATTTCTCTCCCTTGTACATCCTTATGTTATGTATCCTGATTTGGCAGTCCACTAACCATGTGCTTGGTGCAGTCAGACCAAATCTCAAATGATGATCACACACCCACAACAATGATCACAGTGAAAACAAATGCTAAATGACAGACACTGTATAGTCATTATTCATAATAGTTTCATTTGATTTGTTACTTTTGCTCAAAAAGTAATGCAGTATTAAGCTTATTTGTCCTATGTTAGCTCCCATTTTTTGCAAAATGATCAGTGATGGTCAGTGATTTCACTGGACTTTAATACACATGAAAGTAACACCGCATACGTGTAGAAAGTATATGCTTTACTAATGCATACTCATATCAGTTGATATGAAAAAAATCCCAAAAAACAAATTCCTTAACTTTAATTTTAGTTAATGTAATTTAATTTTATTCAGTTTTATTTCATACCATTTCTATTGGTCTAATCGTCATAAATGGACACAGTGTTAATGGCAGGTGTGTTCCCAAATTGCACAACAAAAAGTTAGTACAATTTTTATTTTTTTTTTATGACAGCAACGAAACACTATTGACACATTTCTTGCTGTACTTTTAGCCCAAATTAAGTGTACTTAAAGCAAACGGATGCAGGGAAGGCGCTAAGGAGAAAACAATCCGAAGACATTCATCATTTCTTAAAGTCCACACTGAATTTTGTCCACTGCTTTTGATTTACTGTGGTATGCAAATCAGCATCATGGTGTGGAAACACTTTTTTTCCCCTTCCAATCTTTTTTTTGCCATTTGAAAACAACACAAACATTCACCATTAAACAGGGACACAACAAAAGGAACAGCAAATGTAATTAAGGGTTTTCAGTATGAAAGCGTGCTCTCCTAGAGCAGCGGCAGCATTCCGCAAATCAAAGGACTAGCGGATGTAGCGTTTCGGAATAAGTGGACGGACACATCCTCCAAACTAATTGAAAAATATGGACAAAAGAGAAAAGTTATTAAGGATACTGCATAGGACTTTAACTACATGTTTGTCCTAAACAGCAAATGCTATATTTTTGTAGGCATGGTCTGTTTTCTTGGTGATATTTGAAAGGTAACAGACTTGTGTTGCCGTGGTGTAAAAAGGGAAAAGCAGTAACCTGTTCTGTGAAGTTTGTTAAGGGAATAATCTACGACTTGGTTCTTCTTTCTCATGCCGAAACAGAGATAGTCGACTACATTCGGTGTACTGCTCACATGATGGACACATACACAGTTCTGAAACTCAGAGATGAAACTTGCTTTCCCAAAAGTAATTCCGCTATTCAGATAACAGCAGAGCTGTAGAATGTGTACACAAAAAACCCTACTTTGGTACACCACTTTGCTGGTCCACAGTTTGAGACATTAGCCCATCTGTTGTGTTAGCTATCCTCTAGTCCTTAATCAGTGGTGCTCTTGGCTGGATATTTTTGGGTGGTGGATCACTCTCAACCTAGCAGTGACACTGAAGTGTGTAAAACATCCCTGCAGCTACAACTACTATTTGATACAAACATTGGTAGCGGTATAGTAGGGTGGTCTTACATGAGAATGTAAGACCACCCTACTTTACCGCTACCAATCACAATATATCACAATATATCACAGTATGCTTATCTGAGTATATTGTGGATAAAGTAAGTACACCTAGTACACCTAGAGCACTAACACTGACTTTTACACATTTTGGCTTAGTTTACTGAGTTAACTCACAGCTTTCTAGTCAGGAGAGTAATTAAACATGTGAACTCTGGGACTCATGGGACTTCATAGTTCATTGCTAATTCTCATGTGCTGTGTACTGATTTATTTATTTTTTTAAAAAGAGGTGGGGATTCCAAGTGGTAGTTTAAGGTTTCATCCAATCATCAAGGAAGCAAGAGTTTCACCCATGCCATGGCCATCCAAGCCAGGACTCCAGAAGAGCATAGCTAACCCTGTATGTTACTCAGATACAATTCTGTCTGGGAGCACTCTTCTCCAAACACGTTTAGCTGTTTCAGTGATATCACATGACTGACAACTGGAAAAGACACTGGGCAAAAATAGTCCACACTTTTTGTATGCTTTGTGTGACCTAGCTTGCGAGAAGGAATGGATTAAAAAAAAAAACTTGTGAATAGTGAATAGTAGAAAAAATGATTTTCTGTTTGAGTACAGTCTCCTTAACTATTGATTTATGTATTTATTTAAGGTTTGGTCTTGTAAATGTAAACCGATATGTGCCCTTTATTCCCTAGTCCTAGCCATGCATGAAAACGTGTTGAAGTGTCCGACACCAGGCTGCACAGGAAGAGGTCATGTCAATAGTAATCGCAGCACCCACCGGAGGTACGCTTGAATAATAAAAAGAATTAAAAATTAAAAAGGTCCAAACAGCTGCACATTTTGAGTCTTGGCCAAATGGCATTTATGGCTATGGTGGCAATGTTGTTGCTATTTGAACTACTGTGTCTTTTATGTGTGCAGCACTAGTCAAGTCATTTATCACAGCATGTAGCATGCATGCATTTTATGGAGTATCTTGAACATGTTTTGAAACAGCCAATGGAATTTGTTTTTAAATGACCCAGATAATGCACATACTATTATATTCCTATAAAAGGGTGGGGGGTCAGGTGCAATTCCCTTTACGTACTGTTATATCATACTTTTTTATGGTGATGTATGGTTTATTGTGAGATAATGTTAAATAAAATATATTCATGTATATTAAAGTATTTGCAGAAATCAGTCTAATAATATAAACTCGGTTTTGTTGTTGCAGCCTTTCAGGCTGTCCTATTGCAGCAGCAGAAAAAGTCTCAAAACCACAAGATGACCTGTCCAAATGTAGGCAGACTTCAGACAGGATGGCAAGGTAAGTGTACACTCTATTTACAGTTTTTGAACTGAATCATTGACACAAAAAACCCTAGATCTGGGACTAGTCGTAATATGTCCAAGAAAAGCTACAAATGAGGGTTGCCCTAGAGGTCATATGTTTCATATAGTTAGGATTTTGTTCCTCCTTTATGCCTCTCCCTGTGGTATTGTTCATTTAATACACAGCAAATTTGTGTTACATTAACACTGGGAGTGTTACATTTTAACACTCACAGTGTTCATTTAACAGTAACTGTTGTGTAGGCATCCTCTGACTTATGAATGAAATAGTGGTGGTTTTGCAATGTAAAACATGTGAACATACTGACTAAGACTGCCCTCTTTCCTTTCACTCCAGACCATTGGTACAGATGAAGAAGTTTGATTTCAGTCAGCTGGCTTATCGGTTTGCCCACCCTGTGGCTGCCTTACAGGCTGGTGTAGCCAAAGAGATGGACAAGTTCAGCAAAGGGCATTTCGACTATGCCAGTTTCGATGCTCAGGTGTTCGGCAAGCAAGCCCAAATGGCATCAGATCAGAACCAAGAGGCGTCACACCTCCCTGAGTGTGAGTTTGCATGGTTAATAGTGAAACGTGAATGCTCATGAATGATCTGTGATCTTGTGTTCTATGATCGCAATTGTTTTCAGAGTCCTATCTCAGTTCATTTTGTTAGACGACACTTAAAAAAAAGAGCTAAACTGTACCTTCTTGGGTCCATTGATTGTCACTGGGTTATATCTTCAGTACCTTTCGTCAGAGGAGTTTGTGAAAAAAATATGGTGTAATGTGATATGAATTATTTTTCACTCATCGCTGAAAACATACAGCAAATTATTTAATCACCAGGTAATTAAGTTTATGGTTGAATAGTAGAGCAAAATCAAAATAATAATATTTCAGTCTCAATATTTCAACTTCTCAAAAATGTTTAACCCTTAGCTCCTTATCTCTCTCTTTCCCTCCCTCACTCTCTCAGCCACCCCACAATTCTCCTGTTTTCTGAGTCCGGGTGGTCGCGTGTCCATGCCTGGAGGCCACAGCCCCGGCCACCCTAAAGCCCCGAGCAGCACCCTCCAGTCCAGCGCGGCCGCAGCCGCCATCCTCAACCTCTCTACCCGTTACCGGGACAACAGCGAGGCCCAGCCTACCGCCCGGCCCCTGGCACAGTCCACAAAGGTAATCAAATTAGAGCACTCAGGGGGGGGAAAGGTATTTAATGTGGTCATTCTGAGGCAACTGTGATTTGTGTATGAAAAAGGAGGGAGAGAACATCAAAAGACACTTTTTTGGCACTGAGAACTGTGTGTCTCTGGTGGCAGAACAACAAGAGAGTTTTTTTTTCTTTTTTCTCCCCTCCATGCCCCTAAAGCTTTAATGTACACAAAGGAGAATTTGTGTAATCACATCAAAAGGAGTTGGGGAGAATACAATCAGGCCTTCTTTCTCAATTACAATTAGAAGGCTTTTTGTAAAACATGTGGCGAGGCATTTGATTTATACTTTTATGGTAATGCGAAGGGTTCTCGTGGCTGTAGGAAAGTGTGTGTGTGTGTGTGTGTGTGTGTGTGTGCATGTGTGTGCATGTGTGGTTTTTCTCTCAGCTGCAGATGGCAGAAGATATTTTGCTAAGTAAAATATTATCCAGGATAAGCTTGGTCAGATCAACCCTTAGCATCCGTCTCTAACAGACCATCTACCGAAGTTGGATTAAACCAATCAGATGAGGGATTTATCGGCAGAACTCTTTTATTCAAATTAAATAACGGAAGACTGCATGTGTGCCACTACAGTTTCCTCTGCATAAACCTTTTGCCTTGTACATGTGTGGCGTTATGGTCCATGTGCTGTGGTAGAGCCTTTTAATCTCAAGATTAAATCCTCCTAAAAGCCAATACATCAATAGATTAAATTAAGACAGATACATATATGCACTCCGAACTAAACAGACGAACAATAGAGAAAAAAAAGACGTGTACCATACTGCCAACATAGATGCGTGTGCATACTCCTCTTGTCCATCAAAACGCTGTCTCGGCCTTTGCGAGAAAGAGTTCAGCGAGTTGAAGCTCTATGTGGAGGGGAGCTAGCGGAAGTGTGGTGAGAAACGATCAAGACACCTACACAGCAAGTGGCCTGCGTTGAAGGCCCAGCCTTCAGTGGGCAGAGAGAGCAGGTACTGTACAAACTGAGCGCATGAATAAAACAGTGTTAGCTGCTCTGTCATCTGTGGACGTCTGCCTCGAAATGTCGGTATGCATTTTAAGTATCTCGACTGGCAGCGACTCGTGCCAAGTCGCTTGCTTTCTCCATTCGCCATACAATTTCCACAAGCTTGCCGAGTTCCAACAAAGTGTCAAAAGAGAGAGATCAATAAGACTGTTGAAATACAAACTCAGGTAAAGCTTTTCAACCTCTGAAAGCAAGTGTGGGTTCAGTGAAAAAAGGAGAAATGCACAATATTAGAATAAGTGATGCACTGCTGTGTCCTCTTATGACAGTTGCACAGTGGAAATATGGCGAAATTCAACAACCAGTGTCATCATTCTTTTAACGTTAATCAATTAATATGAATTAATTTTTAGTCCATTAATGTGTAAAACTCCTTTCCACTCACCACATCAACACCAACTGACGCAGCTGTTGCGAGAAAACTTAGACAGTAAGCAACGTTAAGCCTTTTAATTTGTATTAATGCCAATGACCTAGAACCATCATCTGCAGCTGCCATCTTGGTTATGTGTCCTAGAAACCAGACAGTACAGCTGTCCCTGAAAAAGTGAAGGAGAAAATCTCATTGCATTGGTCCTATCAGCTGATATCAAATTCCATGGCAATTGTTTAAAAAAACACTTACATTCACATACACACACACACACACACTCATATATATATGTAGAAAGAGAGAGATCTTATACACAGTAATTTGTCTCAATCGATTATATATGCAACTGACTAAACATTAGCCGACTAAACAGTACTAAAATTACATCTGTTTCCTGATAATGTTGTTTGTATTTATGTTTTACATATATTTATGGATTACTGCTCAGATAAATAGCTTGTTTAATTAAGTTTATTTTATTTATTTATTTTTTCCATTATACTGTAGGTATATATTGAATGTATATGTAGTTTAATTGTAATTAAATAAATTTATAAATCTATTGAATAAATGCAAAGCCTTTCAAAGATTACAAAATACCACTTCAACTCAGCTCAAATTTGTCCTTCTGTCTTACAGGACTCCATGATTGAGGTAGATGAGAATGGTACTCTGGACCTCAGCATGAAGAAAAAGAAGGAGAAGACGACAGACTCTCCAGTGATGCCCGCTTTAGGCGAAGCTGTGTTCACTCCTCCTGAGCCATCTCTAGCCAAAGCAGGAGGCCTGCAGATTTCTCCATCTTTCTACAGAGCGATCTATGAGCAGGAGGGCTGGGACACACCACTTAACTTCAGCAAAGGACCACTTCAGCAGGATAAAGAGGTATGGACATGTATCAAATCTGAAAATACATGGTAAATGTATTGTGTTGTTAAATTCTGTTGAAATTAGTTTAAAAAAAATCAATAAATATATATATATATATATATATATATATATATATATATATATATATATATATATATATGTGTGTGTGTGTGTGTGTGTATATACACTCAAGCAAGTTGCGGGTGTGTTCTGAAAGTTTTTAGCTATATTAATCATTAAGTCTTAAATGTTCATCACATTCATTCAAATCCAAACCATGTAGTGTTTAAAAAATATGGCACTGCAGCATTAAATCAGACTACTATCAGAATTGGGGTAGAATGTTCCTGAAAAGATGATCATTTTGATTCCTTCTTGGCATCGACTAACAAAGCCAGACAGTTAACACAGCTGTCAATCAGCTGTCTGATTCCTCTCCTGACATCTGGTGCTCAGATACTTTCTTGAAAAAAATAATAATAACAAGGAAGTCGATCCAAAGCCTTTTCACCCTCATAAATACCACAAGGGATTAAAAAGAGAGTTCAAATGGATATATGGTTTAGTAATAGGAGTTTAGCAGTAATACTTAAGCGACATGAACCGTCGCTCGGAGCGCTACAGCTGATGAGCTTACAAGATGCCATTTTCGAGGTACCACTGTAATTTTCCTTCAGAAGATTCTACTACATACTCAGTATTTCTGTGTGATGTTGAATGTCTTGTAGATGGAACAGCAGGAAAGGATGTCACTTGAGGACAAAGTGTTTACTATGGACACAAGCATGACCAGTGCAAAGAATAAGACACTTATAAGAGACACCAAGAAGGAACTGATGAGGTACAGCCACACCAACACAATATTATTCTGTGATTGCTTTTGTTTTTGTTTGTTTTTTGCCAAGCCTGAACAAACCACACATTACCATTCAATCAAATAGATTCAGCTTATATGCAGACTTTATCTGATTCCTCTTTTCTAACGAATTGTTAAGCTTACATATCTAACATACATTCTGCATGACAGTTGTCCAACACCAGGTTGTGACGGGAGCGGCCACGTGACAGGAAATTATGCATCACACAGAAGGTGAGGGAAGATTCTTGGTGAGCGTCAGTATGTCAGCATTTCCATCCGTGCCTTGCTACACTGATTACACTGGCCCCCTAATTCATAACATCTATGTACGCTCTGTGAAATTGAGTCACTTAAAGAACACCTGGCGTGATTCATGTTTTAAATGTGATACCATGGCATTTAGGGTATCAATCTCTGACCTTTTTCTTTTTAATTTAATTACGATCTTCCATGAAATTATTTAATCATTATGAAATTTCTTTTTTGTTTATGATTGCGTTGAACTGAATGCACAAATATGGCAGGAGGAACTATTAATATAGTAGCATATTTCATATAAAAAAAATAGCTTGGGAATTGTTTTGGCCAAAGATGAGTGCATATTTGTATTTTATTCAATATTATTAAAATAGTCAATTATATCATTCCAATATCATTGAATTGCCACCTTCACATTTATGCATTTTTACACCCATATCAGACATAATTTTTAGACTTTTTAAATAGGGAATTGCCCACACCACACCCTAGGCTGAGAGCCAATTTGTTTTTAAAGAGAAAAATGAACACACTTAATTCCCACACAATAATAGCCCCTGCAGTTCACACTTCAGCTAACCCAGAACCACACCTGAAACTACTAATGAGCATCAAGTTCTCTAGGCTAACCTAGACAGACAAATGTATCGTGTTTATTTAAAAACCAACCTACCTTACAAGCGGAGGATAAATCCAACTCAAAACACAAGCACACTTTCTACCAGCTCTTCCATGAGAATCTCCCACAGTCTTCTGTAAAATGCTGATGTTTTCATTCCTTCCAGTCACTTCAAACAAGTCTAATTCCCTCGTGCTACGTAGATGACACACGCAAACTTTTAACCTACATAAACAGCTGAAAATGGATGCAAATACATGCATCTGAAAACAATAGCTGCACAACACTTTTACACGAATCTGTTTATGCAGCCTGCGAGCTACTGTACAAACAAAAGTGTGGCCTCACTGCATGTTTTGCTGGTACAAAGATGAAACAGGTTAGCAAGTTGTACAAATCCACTAATATGTATTAAATGTATTTTGTTGTAGTGTGTCAGGATGCCCATTAGCTGACAAAACCCTCAAATCACTGATGGCTGCCAATGCACAGGAACTAAAGTAAGTATGAAATACTACCAAGCCTTTTTTTCTGGTATTCATAACACACGTTATGTTTTATACTGTAAAGGGAACCTTGTGTACATGAAAGGTTTTGTTTGAAAGTGCAATATGGTGTATAACTGTATGCCATTTGATCCTTGAAAGTGTAAAGTTTGTCTAGACTTACAGTGAGTTTATGATGGTAAAACTCAAAACAAAAACTCATTTTACTGTTATTCTTCTATTCTCCTTTTTTTGTTTGTCATAAACAGGTGCCCTACTCCTGGATGTGACGGCTCAGGACATGTGACTGGAAACTATGCTTCTCATCGGAGGTGGGGTGTGAATAGATAACCAACCTTTAAACATACCCTACACAAACTTAGGATAATTGTTGTGGTAGTCTCTTGTAGATTCCCAGTAGTTTTACAGTTTTTCTTGCAGTTTGAGATGACATAACTACATGTTTGTGTTTATTAGTTACATTTTCGTTGCACTCTTACATGATGCATACTGTTAGAAGTGAAGGGATCTCACTGTTTCTAATTACTGACATTTTAACATGTAAAATAACTGAAATGATGAAATACAGAGTGACATTTTCAGACTGACAAGGTTGCGACCTCTTTTCAACGTGAAAACTACCAGCCTCACACGTCTCAGTGTGAACAAATGGTCATATCTCCTCTGTGCATGCGTCTTCACATCTGAACTTGTCCAAAGACTGACACGTTATTTCCCTGTTCAGTTTGTCAGGATGCCCTCGTGCCAGAAAAGGCAGCTTGAAGCTTACCCCTAGCAAAGAGGAGAAGGAGGAGCCAGACATAAAGTAAGCTATGTTGTTATAAATACACTGGCCATTGCCGCTAACTACTTTATATTCATATTCCAAATCAACTTCATATATCAGTTTATAGAAATGAATGTTTTGCTAAGATTTTTTTTTCCAATCAGATTTGATTTCTAGTATAAATTCAGTTTATTTAGAATACATTTTTATTTAGGATTATTCAGCATTTAGTATATGTTTATTTCATAAGGGAGAACTCAAGTGGTAATTCGTTCCTTACTGGTGGTAATACGTTTTAATAATTCAAGTTTTTGAATGACCTGCACTGGAGGCACGAAATGTAAAAGCTATAATAGGTGACTGAACTTTACATAGATAACTGCAGTGAATTGTTTATTAGACAGTTATTCTCAGATCAATATCTTTTTATTTTTTTAATATTGTTTTTATTAATCCATACTAAGGCAAACCAGGTGAGCTATACAACAGCACAATCCATTGCTTTTAATAATAATAACGAAGGAATCTAATTATTTACACATTGTAACAAAATCAACAGTTATCTCTCTGCAAGCTATAAGACTACAATGCTATTGATTTTAGTTCCCGATCCAAGACTTAGTACACCAGTATCTTTTTACATTTACATCTAGGCCACTATTTCATTTTTAATTACTAATGCAAAGGCAGGGGCTTAGGAATTAGACCTCATTCAGAGAGGGGGTGAGAGATGGAGGAGGGGAGAGTGGGAGTGTGATGGAGAGAGGGAGGGAAAAAGCCCAGTGCATCTATAACATTGCCAGATTATTGTAAATTGGTGGCCATATGGCATGACTCCATTGTCCTGCGGTCTGATGTATGGCCACTACCTGCACAGACGCGCTGAATCTGCTCTGTCCTCTCATTAGAGCCACTGTGTTACGCACCCAAGCGCCCAAAACAACCTTTCCCCATGCGGCGCCACGCAAAGCTATTTGTTCCATCCCAGATAGCCTTTCACCTATCCCAATATGGGCTATCAGGGAAGGGGCCAGTGACCCCCAAATCATCTGCTTTTTCCCCCCTCCCCTGCGTAGGACACACAACAATTATCTGCAATTTATGTCATTCCATTACTGACCCCGGCAGGGGGAAAGTGAGAGGCGAAATAAATTGGCCAACTCCTCGCCACTCCAGACTTCAACTTGCCAGGCTTACATTATACGTTTTGCAAAGCAACCATATTAACCCACCACCCTCGTAATTATTTATCCAAGTGTTTTTTGTTGTTTTTTTATTATTGAGTTTCCATGTCAGCCTGGGTTTTTTTTTTTTGTTTTTGTTTTTTTTTTGGATACATTTTTAATCAGCATTTCACGGGATTAATCTTCTTAATGGTTTTTGAAAAATCTTCCTGCTCAGCAAGTGGAAGGGGTATTTATGGATCTGTGCATGACTTACCGAAACGGCAAATGTTCAGCTGCATGTTCTTTTTTTTTTAGGAGTTGCGTTCCGGCTATTAGTTCGACGCCGGAACGTGTTTGGCAGCTTTTCCGCACACTGCGGTGATGAAATAACAGTGTAAGCGAGTGCAGGGCGCCGCTTCTGCTCGGCCTTCGCCAGATTATCTACTATAATAAACGTGTCACCGTGTGGTGATTTGGAGTGGAAGGGAACAAAAGAGTATCTGTTGCTGTTTGGCGAGAGGTTTTAATTTAGGCAGGCCAAAGGTCGAGCTACATCTGCACACGCTCCAGCAGGGTGACCCAGAAATCCATACCAAAAACACACAACAGAGGGCAGCTGTCCTCATTTAGGTCTCTGACCACAACCTGTCACTGTGACCTCATTCCATATTATCACTCATCTCAACCTACACGCTTGTTTCCAGAGCCATTTCATTATAACCACAGTGAACAAAGACACCATTACCACTTGGTGTGCACACATCACAGGATATCCACAACGTCTGTGTTTTCTATTAGCAGGCTTATTTACGCTTTGTTTATTTTTTGGTAAACGAGTGTGTGCAACTAGCACAGGAAATAACAAAACATGCTGTGTTTCTCCAAAGCTCCAAAGCTAACCTTTAAAAATAAATGTATCCTGAGTAAATTCAAAAGTGTTGATACAGCAAAACTGGTCACAATAATAATAGTAATAATAATGAATTAACTAAATGTGAACATCTGTTGGTAACTTTGGGCAACTGAAGCTCTATAGGCTAACATCTGGCTTAATTTATATTCCTCTTATAGCTAAACAAATACATATTACTTTCATACGAATTTCCAAACATTTCATAAAGTTATTGAGTAGTATATCTTTAGATCGCTAACAGACTTATAAACTTGTAGGTTAGGGTGTTAAAAATGAGTTTTTGCTAGGAAGAAAATAACAGTTTGTATCTTGACCTGTGTGTTAGGTGCCCTGTAGTTGGTTGTGACGGTCAGGGTCATGTCTCTGGGAAATATACGTCCCACCGGAGTGCCGGAAGCTGCCCGATAGCAGCCAAGCGGCAAAAGGAAAGTGCTCTGAACGGGATGGCCTTTTCCTGGAAGACTTGCAAGCAAGAGCTGCCCCACTGCCCCTTGCCTGGCTGCAATGGCCTAGGACACGCCAACAACGTGTTTGCCACACACAGGAGGTAAGTACATGTCTGGCCTGGCTATTACTTTTAGCCCTAAAATCTTAAAAAGAATCAGCTATTATGTTGTGGTTGAAATAAAATTCTGCATGAGCTGCTTTATCTTAACAGAGAAAATGTCATTCTTTTTAACCAAGCCTCAAAACTAAAGATATAACATTTTATTGGCATCTTTTCAATGTATTTTTCTTGTTATTAGTTTGTCAGGTTGTCCACTAAATGCTCAAAGCATTAAGAGGAAGCTCTCAGGAGAAGAGATGACCATCAAACTCAAAACCAGCAATGGTGCGTTTATGTTCTTCCCATTCACAAAAACAAATCTCACTATGTAAGACTCTACTGTGTGGAAAACATCTGAAGTTTGTCATCTGTCTACTGACTAATGTACTGCCTTTCTGTACTGGTGATAATGTGAACTTAAAGCACAGCGCAGGTGCGTGTCCCTCCTCATGTGTGTTTTCCGGTTGTGTTTGAAACAGGCATTGAGAACAGCGAGGACATGCAGCATTTAGATCATGAAATAAAGGAGCTGAATGAGTCCAACCTGAAAATAGAAGCTGACATGATGCAACTTCAGACACAGGTAAACAGTATGCAAATGCATATATCCACAATTGTAACAAAAGTAGCAAGGGGTAGCCAACAAAAATAAGTAGACTGATAAATCACTGTGCTGATCAGTTATTTATCTCAGTGTTACTGAGCTCTGCTAAAGCCTAAGTAGACTGATAAATCACTGTGCTGATCAGTTATTTATCTCAGTGTTTCTGAGCTCTACTAAGTAAGTTATCTCAGTTACTTAGTTATTTTTAGGCATGATCATATGTAACAGTCCTTCAGTTGTGGTCATGTGGAATAAGCCCAGTATTGATGTATTAGGATGTGTTTTTTTGTTGTTATATTTTATTTAATAAAGATTCTAGATGTATTCCAAATGTATTGTAAATGTACTCTGACTGCATGACCTATTTACATGCAGTAAATTAATGCGTTACTGAATACTTTTAATACTTTTTTTTTTTTGTGCTATCTAATGATTGGTCTTATTTTTCTGCATGTATCAGTTTTATCTTTATTGCTGTGTTATTATTTTTATAACCTGTGTGGAATAGGGGAGGATAGGTTTCCCTTTTGAGTTTTAGTTACTAGTTACACCTGCTCTGAGGGAGTTGTTCTTGCTGCTGTCATGCTTGGGTTGCTCATTAGAGGCTTGGATCTGGATTTCAGTAAAGCTGCTTTCTGACTGCGAACGTTGTAAAAACAAGCGCTGCTTAAATATATTTGAATTTAAATTTGAATAAGTGTTGTCGGTTATGTATTTCTTCCTGTTGTGTAGTATCTTTGGTAAAGTGCTTCCATTGGAAATAGCAGTTGTAAAAGCCTAGTAGAAGTTAAAAATGTAGTATTTTTTAAAAATGGGTCAATCAGTATCAGCTTATAGTTTTTATTTCAGTATGGGTACTAGAAACAGAAAAGCACTATTGTGCCATTTCTACAGTAACAAAAACCTTCTAACAAAAAAGCAATAGCATGGTCTCATGAAGAAATGGCACTCCTGATTTTTTCTTCTCTGCCCTTGTCCAGATCTCATCCATGGAGTGCAACCTGAAGACCATTGAAGAGGAGAACAAGATGATCGAGCAGCACAACGACAGCTTGCTGAAAGAGCTGGCACGGCTCAGTCAAGCACTTATCAACAGCCTTACTGACATCCAGCTGCCACAAATGGTGAGCCAGACCTCCCTACACCTTCTACTGTTGTGAAGAACAGGCAGGAGAAACACCAGTTCTTATTTAGCTGTGTGACAAGGAAAGCTAGTGTGGCAAAGTCATGATTTAACCTTTTAAAAACTTTAAAATAAAATGAAATGTTCTTGTAAAAAAGAAACTTTTCGTTGTTTGTTTATAGAGGAAAAAGATGAGACCATACACAGGTGGACCTAACCCTGTTTTCTGCTGTTAGAACATGCTCATACCTGGTTTACCTGGTTAAATCAGGTGGCCTATTAGATTGCACAAGAAATTGACTGCCTTTCTCAACATAGATTCTGTTTGATTTGCTACTGCATATTCCATGTAGTCTAAGACTAGGTTTAATCTATGCCTGATTTACGAAACTGCTTACGAAAACTGACCATGCCTATTGTGATCTTACTTACTTTTTTTGTCTTCTAGGGTCCGATTAATGAGCAGAACTTTGAAGCATACGTGAAGACTTTGACAGATATGTACAACAGTTCTGAACATGAGTACTCTCCAGAATGCAAGGCCTTACTGGACAGCATCAGACAGGCCATTAAGGGCATCCATGTAGAAACAGTCTACTCACCATGAAGTACTGTACTAGCAGACAAGCAATATCTCTGGACAGCTTGTTGTTTTGGTCTCGTTTTATTTTGTTTTTTTGGGTACAGCTGGCTTCAAACCATGTGCAAGAAAGAGCTTATATTTAAAAAAATAATAATAAACTATATTCATTCCATGGATTGCACTGATAATTACCAGCTAGAGTTTTGATCATATTTTCATGTTTTTGACATGTTCATTTTGGTGAGATTTTTATCCCCCTTTGCACTTATTTATTTCCTTTGATTTGCTTGATTTAACTCTGTATTTGTTCTTTTGTGTATTGTTATACTATTATTGCTATTTATTGTCTTTATTCATTCAAAATGATTTATTGAACAGTAATATATTTTATTTATTTTATATTTAACATCAATGTTTGCTGTTGGTAACCTTTATTTTCTGGCACTTCAGCTCTACGTATTACAGACCTAGGCTCAAGCACATTTGCATTTGTTGTATTTTATTTGGTAGTTTTTGTTGTTAAAAGAAAGGAAGAAAAAAAAGAAAGAAAAACTTTACTTGCATTTGTGATCCTCCTCTATCAATGACCAATGTCAGATGTAATAATAGTCCTGTTGCTCCCCCTAGTGGCAGCAAGCTTTTACTGGTCGGCCATGCAAGGCTCAATCTTCAATTCTTAATGGTCTTTTATTGAATGTATTGTGTGCTACAAATAAATTTTCCAAATAACACTGAATCATAAATCAGTATTCGTAGCTACTGAGCTCAGATCAGTTACATTTAAACACTCTGATTGCACATTGCCATTTTATTACCAGAGTATCAAATCAAGGGGAAAAAAATCAGAAGTTAAAAATCACTACACGAAATAACTGATTTGCGTTTCTATCGATATGAACTGCCTTTGGTGTGCACACTTTTGCGTGTGCATATATGTGCCTATATGTAAATGATTACATGGAATATACTATGTTTTTGTGGTAGAACAGTATTACGTGAATGGTGATTCCTTTTATTATACAGTATATTTATTTTCAGAAAGAAAAAAAAGCCTCTAACTCTGTTTAGCTACTGTTTATATGCCATTTTAAGTATCGGATGATATTGTTGTAATATGAGGATCAAGTGTTTCATCATTTACCATGAGTTAGTACTTTTTCTGCCAAGCTAAAACACAGCATTGGACCATTTTGAAAACCTTCAAAAAAATATGTATGACTCAACGCACTGACCAACCTTTTACATGGCCTCTTTTTGTTTTTCTATGATTACCTGTACCTAGTATTACCTGACTGTGGCCACTTCAGTAAAACTGAATTCTGTGAAATCATGTGGTTTAGGGCGGTATGCTCGTAGCCTTCTCTGATTTTATTATGAAGCTGCGTTTGTAGTTGACAGTTAACAGCCAAGCAGATCCAAAAGCGACCTACAGTAGAATTCAGTTGTGCTTTTCCAGTTACAATTTTGTTTCTTTCAAATCTTTGAATGAGCAGTCACACTCCTGTCAATCCAGAAGAAACAGAAACTATACAGGAGTGAAAAAAGAAAAAATGCTATATTTGACCAAATTACTATACTGAATCAAATCCTTAATCAACAGAGAGAAAAGGTGTAATTTATAGATCTGTTAAATTATTTGTAACTCCTAATAGTTCATTTATAAACCACACATTGTTTGCTCAGGAACTTTTGTGAGGACTATTTATTTTTTCGCGTTTGTATTTGATGTTTTGTAAGGTGAAATGAATTTTTTGTGTAATGATATTAGTATGAAACACTGTACTGTAAATTATTTTGTTTCTTTTTGATTAAAAACAAAAATGCTTTTTTTCAGTTAAAGTAGTTTCTATATTGAGGTTTCTTTACACTTTTACTATTTCATAAGCAGTAATGCGCTGTGTTGTACAGTTTGTGTATGGTAGAAATAAACAATTTAATGAGCTCTTGAATCGTCAGTATTAGAAAATAACATTGTGTACTCAGCCATTGTCCACTTTATTAGAAACACCTAATTTGTGCATCTACTCACTGGTGCTCCACCTACCTTGTTGGTACAACATATACATGTACAATTAAAGACTATTGGGAGATGTTATTTGGGTGGTGGACCGTTCTCAACACAGCACCCAAAACGCAAAAACGGACTTCTGATAAATGGCTAAAACAAAGCGTGTGTGAACAGCTACAATCGCCGTACCAGCAAAGTGGAAAAGTAGGGCTTTCTTTCTTATTCTTTTATTATTTTTTTCTATAACCTTCATATATTGTGTACATATTGCTCACATATTTCCTTTCAGATCATCTTAATCTGTTCTGCATCTAGGACATTGGCCATTGGTCTCAGTACTGCAGAATTTTGTTACAACCAACGTTGAATGGTTAGAACCATGTGGAGGCCCTTTTTTGCACTGATCTATTACCACACATCCTTATGCTACCTTTTGCTTATAAACTCTGGCAGTTTAAACCACATTCAAACAAAAATTGCTATTTGTTTCTTTAAATGATGGATTTGAAAAAAAGAAAAAGAAAGAAAGAATAAAACCAAAGAATATTTGAACCAGGTCCACGGTTTTGGATCAGCACACAGGGCTCAAACAGGAGGTGAGTGGATATTTTTCCTTTTTTTTTCTTTCATACATAATTGGGGAAGTTGAAATACTACTAGAGTTACCAGTGGTGGTTATATTTTATATAGTATTTTGTAGCTATTCCCATTTTTTACATTTTAACTCTACAACACCACAATGCTGCAACACTATTTGTAAGCTGCAACACCACAGAATTTGAGAAAAAAATGGACTATACAAAGAGATATAAGATACACCTTTAAGATAGGGGTTCCCCATAGGGTGTATGATTCCCAATCTTCTAGGGTTCTTCTAGGGTTTAGTTATGGCAATGCATCTTCTAATGCTTCAAGTCAAAGTCAAACTCTTTGAATACTTAAACAGATCTTATCTGTGATGAAAAACATTTTAAAGATAGCACCAAAAACACACTATATAGAACAGTGTGTAGTACTACACATGTCTTAACAGAAATTCAAAGCACTACAATAACTATAATATCTGTAGTCAATAACTCATTTACTTAAAAGCAAGTTCCTTAACTTAAGCAGAAACATAAATAAATGCCTTGTATAAGGGTTCATACAATTTTGAGGAAACAATTCTGTAAATATGATCTCATATCACATAAGTTCTGTCGTCAAAATATAGTAGCAACATAAGCAAACACTAAGTTCAGCCTATGTGGATCTGAGGACAGCGGGGATATATTTAATATGAACTGGCACTTGGATGGCCATTGCTGTAACCAGAGAAGGTGCTGCTGCAGCTTTGCTGCAGTTTGGGTCCAGTCTGCCAACGTGACTTCAGTGTGATGGAAGACTCCATTCGTGGCAATGTTTTGCTTTTCAGATTCAAAGTATTAAATTTTTAGAACGCAGCTGTTTAAAGGTATGGACCCATGCCACTGACTAAGTAGATGCTATTGTATTCTCTGGCTTCTGTTGCACAAAAGTTCAAGGGAACCCCACTTCCCCCCCAAATCACTGTGTAATGCAACAGTTGGACCCAAAGCCATTCAAAATGATTTGGTGAGAAATGGTGAAATGATGCCCAGTTGAATATCAGCAAGTACAACAGACAGTTTTTCATCAGTCAGATAAAATAAAGGCTTCTTTAACAGTTCATAAGACATCATCATAGTTTCATTCTAGAAACCAAAGACTGGCATCTGTCAAATATACACTATATTGCCAAAAGTATTCACTCACCCATCCAAATCATTGAATTGAATCATTGAGGTGTTCCAGTCAATTCCATGGCCACAGTTGTGTAAAATGAAGTACCTAAGCATGCAGACTGCTTCTACAAACATTTTTGAAAGAATGGGTCGCTCTCAGGAGCTCAGTGAGTTCCAGCGTGACACTGTGATAGGAAGCCACCTGTGCAACAATGGGATGAATTCGAGTCGAGACTGCGAGCCAGGCCTTCTCATCCAACATCAGTGTGTGATCTTACAAATGCGCTTCTGGAAGAATGGTCAAAACCTCCCATAAACACACTCCTAAACCTCGTGAAAAGCCTTCCTATAAGAGTTGAAGCTGCAAAGGGTGGCCTGACATCATATTAGACCCTATGGATTAAGAATGGGATGTCACTCAAGTTCATATGTGTGCAAAGGCAGGTGAGCAAATACTTTTGGCAATGTAGTGTTTATGCCTCCAAACTGCTTACCCTACCATGCCTGTTTTTAGGCCTGGTTACACAAGTGCTAGTGTGCACACTTGTCTGGCCTGAACGAATGCCAGGGCAGTGGGCTCCATGGATGTAAACAACAGAGATTGCCACATTTCCCCATCTTCATTTCAGACTGAGTGTCCCTGGCAACTGGCTTAGCCTACTTAAGGCCAGGTCCACATGAAGGTACTGAGAAGAGACAAAAAAAGAGATCCAAAATGTATCACGTACCAAGAAGATCACAAACAGCCCAGTAAAAGACCATATACTTGGTCCTCAGTTCATTCCATCTATATATTCATCTATATATATGGGACAACAGGGGTTGAACAGACATATTTTGGAAAATACACATCAGAAAGCTTTTTTTTTTTTTTTTTTTTTTTTGTAAATCTCTGGGGTTAACACAGTTTTGTAGCAGTCAAGAAGGTATAGAAAGTCACACACAGTGTGTGTGTTGCAGTACACCCGCGAAAACGCAGGCTTGTAGGCCGGTTTGTTAAGGACCACGTGATGTGTGTTTACATCCTCTCAGCTGTTTCTGCTGGAGAAAAACACAACGCTGGTCGGGGGGACCCGCTCAAAGTAGCTACAGATTCACTACCTGCCACATTTACCAGCTTTCGGTCTTGAAAACAGCGCCCGGCATTTATTAATGGGGAAAAGGTCAGTGGAAATAGCTGTTTGACACCGACATCTGTTTCTCTTTCAGTTTGATGCTTCGCCAGCTTTATCGAGTGTGCTGCTTGTAGCTAGCTAGCTAACTGGTTAGCTTACGTTAGCTAGCTGGTTAGCCGCTTACTTAGACACCTATTGTCCGCTTGACAGAAATATGCTTTTTGGGCTTTTTAATGTTTTGTTCTGTCAAATGACAGGGAATCGCTTGCTATTTATAACACGAAAGATTCACATCTGGAGGCTATAGCCTTGCTAGCTCTTTATTTTGCGAGAGTAGCTAAGTAACATTAGATCTGCTTGATGGTTGAAGTAATGGAGAAGTAACGTTAGTCGGCTAACTCAGCCTGCTAAAGTTACCTGGGTTAACCAAACACGGTAAGATAGACGTTAGATAACGTAAGCTCCTAGCTAGCTAACTGACTTTTGGTCAAACAGACTGGCAGATGTTACGGATATAGCTAACGGAGTACGCAGTACATCGAAAGTAGTTGCAGAATGTGGTGGCTGTTTACAATGTTGGCAAATCCAGGCCCAGAAAGTCAAAATCCGCCCCAGGATTTTGTTCCGACTGTCTGGACGGCTGTACTGCAGTCCAGCCGTTCACGCAGTCGGGACACAGTCTTAGGGTGGATTTTTACTTTTTGGACCTGGATTTGCCACCTAAAGCCATCGAGCGAAATAAGTGCTTGCAGTCGCACGGCGTGTTGTTGTATGTTGACGTTGCTGACAGTGACCGTCTTTGACATCCATGCTACAAAAAGTTAGAAATGCAGAAACAGGTGTATCAAATGAATTGTTTTTGGATCGACGCTTCACCTTAAATTGATCCAATTTTCCAAAAAACGAGTGTAAACGGAGAGTTATCATGTCGCCTCATGCGCACATTCTGGCACTGGATAATGGGTAACATTAACGCATTCAAATCGCAGAAATCATGATGGAAAACGTCGTATAATGACCAGAGCACTCGTTTGGTGTGCTGCGTGCTCTCACATTAAAACCCAAGACGTAGCTAACAGCTGGAAGAAGGTACGATTTGTCAGTCTTTAACGCAGTGCGGATGTGGTGAGTTCCGCAGCTTGAAAACTGTGGCGAAACTGCGAGGACTCCGCAGATCTTGCAGCAGTGTGGATGGTCTGATGCGGCCTGCTTTAACGTCTGTAGTGGTACAGAGATAAAATAACAAGTGTTGATTATAAATGTTTGAATAAAATCTAGTCTTTTCAGAAATCCGAGCTTCAACATGATCCAACATCCTAATAGTGAATGTTTATGTTCAGTCTATTCTTAGAATTGTGTTAATGCAATGTTCATATTGTACTTATGTAAGTAGTTGTACTTGTATAATACAACTTATAGGGTCCCCAAACATTTGCTATGGGTAAAAGATGGAAAGAGTTCTATGCCTTTACGAGAATCATTCTTATTTATTACTTGCTTTGCTATTCACAGTAATTTTAGTAGTCAGTATGCTCAAACATTTGCATGCCACAGCTCTTTGGACGTCCCATTGCACTGTGTGGTGGTCAGTCCAGTGAGTCCAACCCTTTTTTTTTTTTTTTTTTTATGTAGGCACAGAGAAGCTAACAGCTGTATTCAATCACAACCGCTAACGGGTAGTTTAGTGGCCTTGGCAAGTTCAAATATATTTTGGGAGCAACAGTGTTTTCATTACGGCAGATCTGCATATGTCATGAAATGTAAGTTTCTTATAAACACTATCAAACACGCATAATGCATTGCAAAATGTAGTGTACAGACAGTATACACTGGAATTTCCAATGTAGACAATAATGCTGTGGTGTCTTAATACCAACAAAGAAGTTGTTGCCTTGTGTCTGATACATAGTCCTTATAGAAGCGTTTGTTCGCTCAGTGGCCATCTTTGCAACAGCAGACGGTTATTTCCAGTTACACAAGACCTTCTCTGTGAATGGGGAAAGACCAAAATACTTGAAATTGAAGGTCAGATTACCATTTTAAAAGCATGTTTTAATTCACTGATAAAATCTGCCAAAACCCCATGAACAGTTTGCACCGTTCGGGTCAATAATGCACAAAAAATAGATTTTTTTTAGGGGAATTTTCCCCTGCTGGCATGTCAGCTCTTCTCCACTTACAGCGTAACATGCAAGCTTATTGGCTCCTTTTGTTGGTGGGCAAGATGCCAGTTTTCTATACAAAATGTAAAGATGTCATTTTCATTTAAATAAACACTTATATGAATGAATTGATGGCTCCTACTTATTACAGAGAAAACCATTAGAATAACAACCAATAAGAAAAAGAAACCTTGCATGTGATTCAGTTTTGTTCATCTGTATACATCTGTATTTTTTGTATACACCCTAATTACAGCATGTATTTTCCAAAACCTGTAACCTAGCTACCGTTCAACAGTTTATGTGGCAGTTCATGATTTGCTTATGCGACAGAATATGATTGTCACACAAATATCAGCCTCACCGTCACCTCAAATGAACCATTCTGCACACAGCTATAGAGATATAGTGAACCAAATAAGGTTAAGTAAACAGGAAATAAAGTGATTAGCATTAATCAGAAGCAATAATCTCATAACACATTCCTGAGCTTTCCTACTCAAAGCAGACATTTTAACCCATGCACTGATCTAGGTAGGGCTATCAAAATAATTCAGTTATCAACGTATCGCACAATAAACGGACATGAGACGTTGATTTTATTGTTGCGCTGTTCTGTTCTGTCGTCAGCTTTCTGTCGGAGGAGAGGACGAGTCTGTGATCAGACAGCGACATCTATAGTGTAGGAAAAGAGTGCAATGCACACACTGACCAATGCATACATGAGATACACAGTTTTACCACCAAAGCTGAACCATAGTATTGTGTAATACAGTTGTACTGCTACTGTAGTCTTTCACACTGTTTATTCAAGTTTTACATGGACATTTGTAGCTTGTATTCCACTGCAAGACACACAGAAACTGCATTCGCCCTGCAACGCATGTGTTTTGCAAAGGTTCCAGGCCATAATGTGCGCTGTGCCTGACCTCTCTTGCAGCTGCAGAACCGTCGTGATTTGGCATCAGTGTTGTACCATATCTAACCAAAACTTAGCCAAACTATGAAATGTATAAAACTAACAAGCCTCTTGGGGATACAGAGTAAAGACTTCCCGCTAATGTGATACACACTGAGAGTCCATCACTCAGCCCAGTGTAGTGAGGCTCAGAACACAGCAGAACTAGCAGACACCACGTCTGAAGTGACATAACTTAGGTTTGTCAGTGGAGAGTAAGGTAATTCCAGTTTCAGTATCTGAATATTCGGAATAATTAATTGTTCATTGCTCTTTAAAAGAGTGCAATTGTCTTATTATGCTATTATATTATCATTATATTAGTGGCTTAAAATGTCAATAATATTGTTTATAGCAAATATTCCAGGAGCAATGGATCATCCCAAAATCTTTATCATGACCGATTTTGTATAGGCTCAAGTCAATCAGTTTGTACATCGACAGTTAATTAGTATTTATTAGTATTAGCATTAAATTAAATTAGTGTAAAAAATAAATAAATTAGAGAAAATTAGAAAAATATATTTATATTATTCATTTTTATTTTTAATACATATATATTATTGGAATAGGGACATGCATACAGTGTGGACAAAAATAAAGGTTTGATAAAAACAGAACATTTGAATTAATAGCTTTAAGCTTTGGAAACGCACTATGGCACTTTCTTGAGGCTTATGCATCTCCTCAATCGTTGCAGGCAAATATAACAGCCGTTTAGTAGACAACTCATCTATCAACTGTTGTCATTGCTACTATAAAAGGGTTTTCTCAGTGTTTGATGTTTTGAATCAGGCAACTATGCAAAACGTGTTTTACAAGCTTTTAGATTTAGATCTTTTTCTCCAGGAAGGGCTGAAGACTGTCTTGTGCATCTCTATTTGACCGGCAGACAGAGGCATGTGTTGTTGATGTGTATGTTGTCTCAGATTGCATGTTATTGTAGACCTGTCCCTGCTCAGCTCAGGAATCTGTTACGCCGGCCACTGAGTTCAGAGGGTTCCCTTGGTCACATCTCAGCCAGAGCTGGGTAGAGTAGCCTAAAACCGCACTCCTGCTCGTCTTGTTCCTGCATTGGAATAAGCAGACTGAAATAGACGTGGAGACTCCAGTAGAATTAAATCTAGCTTTTTTTCTAGGTTTTCTGTCTAACTAAGCTTATGCTAACCATTTTGGACTGTTGACTTTACCAGCCATAATCAGGTTGACGTTCCAGCCTTGAACAAGAGGTGCTATGCTTCGCCCTCTCATTACCACCCTATTCTGAATCACAGTCATTTTGAAAAGTATATGAATTAATGGTTGGGCAGGGCAGACGCAGAGACGGTACAAACAGGTTTGTTCTGGTAAAGCATTAGTGGTGTGTGGCAATTGTGTGATTATGCAAGCAGCACGCTAATCATATTAATGATGGATCAACTGCTTTAGTAGCTTAGCTTTATGTCTAGAAGGTCCACAGACTGAGCAAAACAGCTGGTCATTTCAACCAAGAATGAAAAAACAATAAACAAACAATAGTTTTTACCCTCTAGAGAGCTGCTTTAGAATTCATAGGGCATAGGAGTGTAGCAAATTTTGGTTAATTCTGCAAACATTTACCTGTTTATTAATATTGATATTAGCTCACAGTTCTTTTAATAACTGGTAATTAACAAACAAACAATCTAGACATACATAATCAAAAGACTTCTGCCCAGATATATACCTTACATACTTACATACAGTAATTAATTAAAGCATAGGTTTGCGATTTTACAGTTTATACTTCCATTGTGTAGCCTCTTAAGAACGTAAGAAGTGAAGTACAACCTGTACTGTATTTACTACAGAACTTTACTCGCTGGAGTCAGAGGGATGCCCTACAGGGTCATGATGAGGCCTAGTCGAACAGTGAAAAAAGACTTGACCTAGTTTCTTTTACTGCAGAAGTCTTAAAGGGCAGCATTCTAGGTAAAAGCACTCAGAAAGTAGAACAAGATTACTGTGAACACTTCCATGTTGGTGGTAGTGTAGAAAAGAAAAATAAAAGATAAGGGCTAAAGAGATCTCAATATGCCTGGATTAAGCACTTCTGGCCTATTTCTTAGATTATTTTTAAGTGTAGGATTGTTGCAGAGTGAGATCAGTCTTCAGACAAGAATCTAGCATTAAAAGGGTTGCAGCTGTTTTATGTCAGATTCAATTAGTATTTATGTGTCTGTGAGCACTACATTAGTTCCATGCCCACAAGTCCCTTTTAATTAATTCCTATATGGGGTTTGAATCCAAAACGAGGTCACATTGTTTGTCAATGGGATGTTTGCCAGTGTTAAGGGAACACTCACACTGCTGTTTTAGAACAGATACTATTTTCTGATAGCTTAGTTTGTGACATTAATTTCTAAAATGCATTGGAGTTTTTGTTCTGTATTTGAGATGATCTAAATGTTTGTCTGTGTGTTTGTTTTCCCCCTTTTCTCCAGACACGATGTTGATCTAAGGTAATTCTGAATCATCCTGTCTCTCATCTGCTGAAATCAAGAAAACGTTCCTCCTGAATGTGAACCACAGCTGGGCTGGTGGAAGAGCTCCAACTCCTCTTGTCCATATCTTCTTTTTTTCTTTTTTTTTTTTTTTTTTTTGGAAAGATCATGGGTGGAGCAGTGAGTGCAGGGGAGGACAATGATGATTTGATTGACAACCTCAAGGAGGCACAGTACATTCGCACAGACAGGGTCGAGCAAGCTTTTAGAGCCATAGATCGTGGAGATTACTACTTGGACGGCTACAGGGACAATGCCTACAAAGATCTGGCGTGGAAGCATGGCAATATTCACCTTTCAGCCCCATGCATTTATTCTGAGGTAATGGAAGCACTGAAACTCCAGCAGGGACTGTCCTTTCTCAATCTGGGCAGTGGTACAGGATACCTGAGCACAATGGTGGGCCTCATCATAGGTGAGAGACTTCAAACTTTTTTTCTTATTATTCTTATTGTGTGATCAATCAGTGATTTGTTGAGTAAATTGCTTTGTTCACATCTGTATTCATATTTCATAATAATAGATAATAGGTTGGTATGTCTACATTTATTGATTTCTGGTTTCTGCCACAGAAGTGCATGGTTTAGCTTTAACAAAGGTAAATTGCTTTCTAGAGTGACAGATTTTTCTGCCTCATTCTATACCAGCACCGGCTCTGCTGGAAGAAGTAATAATCATCTATAGTTGTTGTCTACAGTTACCCTGCAGTCACTGTCACCCTGTTTTTAGGTTCAATGGGCATTTCTTAATGTAATAATGAAGTTGCTTTTTCCCAGGTCCTTTTGGAGTAAACCATGGTGTGGAACTTCATAAGGATGTAGTGGAATATGCAAAAGAAAGACTTGAGGAGTTCATCAAAAACAGTGACAGCTTTGACAAGTGAGCAGTTCTTAATTATTATATAAGCTGACGTGTACTTGTCACTATATCTATGCAGTTGTATATAAAAAATATAGATTTATTTATATTTGTTTGATGTAAGAATAATAATTGTGTCTTATGTCTTATGTGTGAATAATTGTGGCTTATGCAAATGTTTGTAGACCTTTCTAGATATAAAGTGTTTAAATTTTTGACCTGCCTAACCTGACCTAAGGAGTCAAGTAAGGCCCAGGAAATGTCAGCTGACCGTTCCAGAGTATAATAAAACATTCACATTTTACATTTAGCAGACACTTATCCAGAGCGACTTACAAAAGTGCTTCACTGTTTACCCTTAGCTAGTTTGTATAGGCTAGGATCCGAGATACCTCTTAAGCCTACATACTACTAAATACAAAAGTCAACATAGAGACCATAATACCTGACACTACACTTCGCCCAAATACTCTTGGAAGAGGTGGGTCTTCAGTCAGCGTTTGAATACAGAGAGCGACTCTGCTGTTCTCCCAGGGGAAGTTTATTCCACCACTTCAGTGCCAGGACAGAAAAAGCCTGGATGCTTGTCTTCTGTGGATCTTGATGAATGGTGGGTCAAGCCGAGCCATACTAGGCTCAAAGAGCTCTCGGAACTGAACGGCTTTTGACCATTGCCATCAAAACCTTTGGCTCTCTAAACTTTGTGCTAACACTCAACAACGATGAGCTAGTCTAAGTGGCTGGCTGAAGATCTGGATATGAGGCTAACATGTGCAGCAATAGAGCAGGAAAAGGTATAAAAGATACCTTTTCTAGCTTGCAATGTCCACTATTCCAAATCACAATAAGAAATGACAGTGATTTAGAAGTCAAGGCAAGATCTAGACCAAGAAAACTAATAGAACTGCAGTTTTTGTTGAATGGCTGAAACTTGACATTAAAATGTCAAATCCCTGTTACCCTGAAAAACTTGTAACCACTCAGTTGAGTTGCCCAGTTAGTGTAAACTGAATATAACGCAAACTCTAGCTCAGATAGCTGAGCCTCATTGAAGAACAATGTGCATTGAATAGCTATAGCTACAGCTGTCTAGATAGGTAGGTAGCCATAAACATCACATTTTACTGTGTCTATGTTGCTGTGCTTGACAAAATGGACATGTGTGTCCATTTATTTAGCACAGTAAACTTGATCTGTTCTAGTTCTGTTGTATTGCAGTGACTGTTCTGTAATACTTGACTTGCAAATATGATTCCTGAATGGGTCATCTGGAGTTTAAAAAAACCCCTGAAGCTGCTAAATGAGGGTCCAGGAATACAAATGTATTTCTTAGTGTGACTGTTAAAGGGTTAAAAACACAAGTTGAAGTTTTTACAATAGTCCCCTGACTTGAACATTTTTGAAATGTTGATCAGTGGGAGATATTGGTAGATCTTAAACATGCTGTGGAGCAAGAAGATTACAAAGATTTCCAAAAAGTCTATCACAATTACATTTTTGTTATGCAACTCATTAGCATTTGCAGTATATGTTTTTTGTAATAGTTTAATGCCAAGGTCTTTTTTCCCTTCAGAAATAATTAAAATCCACTGTATTTACATTCAGTCAAGCTAGAAAATGCTCTTGCAGATTTCAGGTTGAATCTATTTATCTGTTCGTTTCAATCACTTTTTCAGTTGCATTTTCCACAAGTTATACTGCGTAATTTGCCACCTGACATGTAAATGAAATTTTCAAAATTTTCCCTTTTAGGTTTGAGTTCTGTGAGCCCCATTTCGTAGTGGGGAACTGTTTAGAGATTTCATCAGACAGCCATCAGTATGATCGTATCTACTGTGGAGCAGGGGTTCAGAAAGACCATGAGAACTATATGAAGGTCATGCTTAAAGTTGGGGGCATACTCGTGATGCCAATTGAAGATCAGGTAAATTATTTTCTGCAGTTCTGGTCTTTGGCATTTTTTCTTAATTAAACACAAATGAGTTAAAGTGTAAATATTAAACAGGAACAGTGAAAAAAAGAAAATCACAATGTCACTCTTTTCTGTTAGCAAGTTAAGCACCAGCTAATCAGGTGTAATTCAGACATTCACCACACTATTTAAAATTTTTGTTTGTTTACGTATCAACTGAACCTTTCATCTTCCATCAGTATTACTTAATAGGTGTGTTGTTTGATAGCTATATTATCATTTTATGCACACTCATCTGATTAGTTTTTTTTTTTTTTTTTTTTCCACTTGTGTGCTTTTTTTTGCTGTTGCAGTTGACTCAGATAACTAGAACTGGTCAGAGCTCATGGGAGAGTAAGAACATCTTGGCAGTTTCTTTCGCACCTCTAGTACAGCAGAGCAGAACCGATGGCAGCAAGCCAGACGCTGTGGTGCTGCGTAAGTTACTACTGTTTAACTTGCACATGCATGCGTGAACACATACACTTCTACAGAGAAAATGAAGCAGAACTACCGCATCAGTTAGTATCAGAAACATCAACACATCTAATTCAGTTTCTGTTTTGATGATTGTGGAGAGCACTGCCTAAAACTCTCCACGATCCAAAATCTACTAAAGGTGTTCAGTTAGACTAGGATATGGTGACTGTAAAGGCCACAGCATATGATTTACATAATAAGAGCTGCATGAAAGAATCATAATTAAATTGTGATTTTGATTCATTACTCAACTCAATTTGATTAAAGAACAGTGTTGTGAATCATCAACCATTTGCTGATTAGATTAGAAAATATATCTGATTGCACTGCTCTGTGAGCAATGCTTGTGGTTTTTACAATGCTTAACTCTCAGATTGTCATTTGTGTTTGTTAAAAAAAAGGGTAAATGCACTGCTATTCAATTCAAAATCAAGGACATCTGGGTGTGTCCTTTTGTTATACATACATGGCAGCACTTTGGTTGTTTTATCCACCTTATTTTCCATTAAACTATGGGGCTGGCCATCTTTGTTTTTTGTGTAGGACTTCCGGTGTGAGAACTGGTCCTCTGATATAGATTGCAACCACAATAATAATAATAATAATAATAATAATAAACATACAATGAGTGGTATAATATGCCTAATTAGAGGGTGTTAACAATAATTGGAACGGTGTTCTGAAGACAATGCAAAAAAGTGCAGGGAGGCACCATTCACCTTATATCCACCGCCTTCCATAGTAGAGGACTAGATGGATGCAGAAAATAAGTTTAACGCGCCATGATTTTTAAACATACTTATTTTAAGTACTGCAGTATATATTATTGCTATAACGCCCAACTCTAGCGCACAGTCCAGCTTGCAGTATCAGTTTAATGGGGACTGGCAAAACTAATGTTGAACAGGAAATCAGGTAAAGCCAGTCTGTCAGTGTTTTAACATATCTGACCCAAACTCCAAAAGCACTATAAATGTGTAAAACTAACAAGCTTCTTGGGCATACACACTGATTCACACTGAGAGTCCATCACTCGGCCCAGTGTAGTGAGCCTCAGAACACCGCAGAACTAGCAGACACCACTAACAGGTCTGTCTTTATATGGTAGTGGTAACCAATTGAACATGGCCACATATCTAAAGTGACTTTACTGTATGTATATATCCAACTACAATGTCTGAATATTCTTAATAATCAAAAGTTCTTTTAAAAGAGTGTACATGCCTTGTTAAGATCTTAAAATGACTAATATTGTTACTTTATGGCCTCAATAGAGCATGGCATTGTTAGTAGATCATTCAAGTCAACACTTTAGAGAAAACAAATATAGGGCTTAATTAAGGCTGTATTCTTTGTTCAGTACAGCCTGAATTATACATGTATATTTTTAATGATTTGGTTACTATGCATTATGATTTACTCATTATGACCTTTATCATACCATATCATTGCATTATTAGTTGTAATAAATACCAGAAATGAATACTGAATTTGGGATTCACACATTACAACTTATTTAGTGTCTCATTAGTAATGAGTATAACCTCATTTGAGAATATGGAACACTCCTTGCTGTATTTGTGACTTGAAGCAGCAATAAACCCACTTTTAGCAATTGTCCTGGTGCTACCTAGAGCCCCCATGAATCAAAGTGCTGCCAACTAATATGTAAATAATAGGTAACTAATGATTAATAATTTGCATGACCGGGTCTTAACCAGATGTTTATTCTGCATTGCTACAATTACTAAAGCAGTTATGGCAGTTAAGCAGTTAAAGCAGAATGTTAATAAACTAAGTCGTGTGTTATGTATTCTTGTACTAATGACATGTCATGGTGAAGGAAATGTTTGTTTTCTGCCACAACAAAGTATCCATTGATGAACGCATTCTTCTGTTTGTTGCTCAGCTCCGTTGGCTGTGAGGAGCCTCCAGGACCTTGCACGCATCTACATTCGGCGCACGCTTCGCAACCTGACCAATGAGGAGGCACTGGCCAAGGGCCCAGTGCAGAGAGCACCACAGAAACGCAAACTCCGCCGCTGCCGCCGTCGCCATCGCATCAACACCTATGTGTTTGTGGGTAACCAACTGATTCCCCAGCCCATAGAGAGTGAGGAAGATGAGCGCATCGAGGAGGAAAGCAAAGAGGAAGAGCAGGAAAAAGACACTGTGGAGCCCATTAAGCTGGAGGAGCCTCAGGTTAACTTTCTGAGAGACAAGATTCTGAACCTGCCACTGCCGGAGTCACTGAAGGCGTACCTGTTGTATTATAGAGAGAAATAGGAATTCTGCCAGCGGTCGAGTGGATTTTTGTGGTGGTTCACTTTTTAGGGCAAACTTTTTCGTCCTGTTCATTTCTTTCATATTGTAGCAGAATTTAAGGTTTTTCAGGATGGGGAATCTGAATCTGGAACCTATATGCTGTTCTAATGATTTATAATCCTGACTTTGAATCTGATCTTGGAATCCTTTGAGCACTTGAGGTTCTGAGGGGGCTGTGCAGAACATTTCTAGTTCTCTGTTTATACTCAAGAGTTTGCTGAATTTGCTATAATATTTTCTTGATATTGTAACAGAAGCTTCTGTGTTTGTTTGTTTTTTCTTCTTCTTTCCCTCCTTCTGAGAGACATCTATTGTCCAGCCTGTCACCGATCAATTCTGAGTGGCACTGTTTGTCAAATTTGTAGCCATTCGTAGTTCATTTTCCTCACCAGCACACACAAGAAATTGGTTGGGAATTGGGGACTATTTGCCTTTTAGGAATCTGGGCGTGTTTGTGCTTTGTTTGTGTGCTGTGGATTCCTCGTTCTGGACCCATTTGGTAAAGCCCTGTGTTGTACTGTGGTGTCTGAATGCACAAACTGTCTCTGTGAGGTACATCAGTAAGCTGACTTCCTGGGTTTGAAAGCCTTCAGTTGACTGAGGTGCTTTGATAGTTCTAGCACTTCAAACAGGATGTAGATTAAGCTCGGTCTTTGACTTTCTGCACTGATGAGCTGTTTAAGTCAAACACTAACTTTAATCCTAATCGGAACCTACTTGTTTATAGTAGGTAAGCACTCCATTGTGCTTATGATATAAAGTGAAAAGGGTCTTAGCTGTCTGTGTAGGGTGTTACAGGGAACACCAAGTACAGCCTGGTTCAGGAAACATTGTCAGCATATTGGAAAAATATCACTTCATACTAATGGGTATGGAGCATAGCATTGGATGGAGATCCTTGAGCTAGGAAATTAACTTGTGAAAACCGTTGCTTTGTGTACTTGTAACACTGTAAATTATGTCCGTTTCTTCAGGGATGAGGGTGCTCATGTTCGTTAGGTAAGCACTGAACAAACTCATATTCAGTATATGGCATGCACTTACTGACCGATGGAGATCCTGAGGAGTGTTTGTCTAGCTCGTTGTAGTGCCGAAGACGTTCTGCGTCTCCTAATGCCTTCTGGAACAACTTGTAACGTCTCAAAGTTTTTAGCTTAACTTACAATTGTGCTTCAAGGTGAAGTTTTCCTGATGGCACAAATCCACCAATATTGACATTTCCAACCTATTTAGCTGGGAGTGGGATTCGCTCGCCCCGACTGACATTTTACACAGCGATAACTCATTCAGGGTATAGGTTTATTATCTGCTGGTCAAATATACAAAATTGCACAACTATGTGGGGTTTGGAAACTTTCTGAGTACTGAAATTTGTTAAGGAAAAAACAAAAAGGAAAAAAAAAAGAAATTTGATCTCTTAAGCTCTGTACCACTTTTGTATACATACACTGTTCATAGAATATAGTGTGCATACATGCAGAAGCTTTATTAAGTTCTGAAGTCTGTCAAATAGCTGCATTATTCCTATGGTCTTGACAGGACTAAAACCTGGAGGACTAATGTTAGATTGAGCACAACCATTTTTTAGGATGGATATTTGTTAAAACACGTCTGCTCTTCAAAATTGACCTGCCCCACTTGCCAAAAGACAATTAAATGCCTTTTATGACTTCTGTCATATTAAAACCTTTTTTTCCCCTAAATCATATGATTTTATAAGCTAATGGAACTCTATTTGTTTTTGAATTGCAGCTGCCAGTGTTAGATTTGAAGAAAAAAAAGAATCTGGAAGCACAATTTCTTGGGCTTGCGGTAATCCACTTAAAAATCAGAAAGTAAGAGACAGCCTCGAGTGCATGTTTAGGAAGCAGGCTGTAATGTTCATAAAATACTCAGTGTCTGGTTTTCCCAAAAAGAATTGTTGTAACCTTTTTTTTGTTCTGCTCTGTCTAGCACTTTAGAATGCAGTGTGCTGTGATATGTATTTGTGTAAGAAAGTTTCAGTCTTTTGAAGAGAAAAAATAAAAATGGTAAAATAAAGAATTTAATTCCAAAGCTTCCAAGTGGTTCAGCAGGTTGGCACAATCTGGAAATGTCAGGGTAGCCATTGCATTGCCTGGTGGTGAGCTTTCTCAAGTAAAAACAGGGGATCAAATAATTCTTGCAGAAGTTGCAGAACCAATATGTGCTACACTTGTTTGTTGTTAACATTTGGGATTATTCCTTAGTTTTTCCCTCCACACCTCTCTTGCATTCACTTCACTAGGTTCCACAAACCAGTACTTAAGCATTAGTGAATTTAGCAAAATGCTCTTTAATGTGGGCTCAAGGTAGGAAAACTATTTTGTACTTTTTGCTTGTTTGTTTTCTTTTTTTTCTGAAGAGTTTCAGAATGTGGGGAGTTTCAACATTCCTGTCAGTGTTTCAGCTGGACAACTTGTTTTCCTACAGAAAAGCTCATAAAAACTGTGTTTTTTTTTTGAAGTGCACCACTGACTGTTTGTAATTTGATGCTGTGTTCACAAGCATCTTCTCATTAAACATATTCCCAGAAGTCTTATGATTTGATATTTTCTTATTTTATAGACTATTATATTAACATATTTGAATTGAAAACAGTAATGTAGTTAATAGCAAAATGTTATTTCTTTTTACAAACTAAGGCAATCAACAACAGACTGACCATACATTATAAAACTTTATTTTAAGAAGTACACTATACATCTTTATTAAAATCAGCAGCGGTTGCCAAAAATAAAAGGGTAACTTTTTTAGCCTCCCTCTTAGAAGAATGAAACTATTCCAGTGACCCATCAAAAGATTTCCCTTGTACAGAAACCTTCTTTTTGCATAGTCTTTAACACACACACACCTTTATAGCAGGGCACAAAATATGGAATTACTCAAAGTGCTAAAGCACTCAAACAGGGCTTAATTATTGCAAATCCAATCTTAGTTTATGCTTAAGTGAGGGAGAGCAGAATTATTTTAAAAAATCTAGATCAACATACTGATTTTGTTTCAAAGATTTTCTTTTAGGGCATTGCTAGACTAAACTATACTGCTGCGTTGGTCTCTGTTGGAATCAGGGTTTTGTTGTTCTGAACGCCTTACTGGACAAATGAATAGTAACCCACAGCAGTAAAACATTCTATGCTATGTTTGCTCATAATGTTGTACATAGTACTAAAACAACAAAAAAAAAAAAAAACTTTTGTGCCATGGTGCTACATACATCCTTTGCATGTCATAAAGACCTCATACGATGCTAGCATGGTTGAAATGACCGCATCATTATGACATGATCCAATGGGGTCTTTTTGTACACTGGGTAACAATACTCTGCTTGGTCTGTATTAAGGTGATGGTGGGAAAATTAAAGGGCAATAGCTATTTTGACTGTAAAAATAAGAGCACACATTTCTATATATCTTCAATAAAGCTTGAGAAGCAGCGTAACAAAAGGATGGTACAAAGTTTTCCTTGGGAAACAGTCCCCCTTTTCCTCACAGTTCAAACCTGAACAACATACAGTCACTTCTCAATTCATTCTTAAAGAAAATCAGCAAAATGAAGGGGAGATGAGAGAATCTAATTCTTTGCATGAGCAACACGATGACTTGTCATGCTCTAGTTTCACCATTTTATGTTGGTACCAAGAAAGTTGCTTGTCACTGTTTGTTGTGTAAAGTTAGCCAGTCAAAAAAAAAACCCTTTGTAATACTGATCATTGTACTGTGGTGTGCATTTTCTGCCTCTCTCCTATAGAAACATAGACATTTAGAACTTTTTGAGATGTTTCATATTAAAAATGTCACATGAAAACCAGTAGATGTTAACGTCTTCCTGTTTTGTCAAACCGTTTTTGCTCACTTTTGGTCACTGACCTAGTTTATTTTGGAGACCAAAACAAATTAATTGCATAACTACAGTACCCACCAGAACTATTGGTAGTCAGGGTAAAGATGAGCAAAAAAGCTTGCTATGAAAAAATATCTTTGTTGTTTAAATAAGGAACACAAACTTCACAGTTCAACTGATGGCAGATAAAGGTACACTGACACCTGTAAATACCACCCTCTCTATTAGGGTGACAATTAGGAAGTGTTAAACAACTGCAACTGTGATGAGTCTGGAAGATGGCACAAATCTATTTTCCCCCTAATTAGTGATGAGGATGATTTGAGAGGGCAAAACATTTTTCGAAAATCACAGTTGGATAACTGCAGGTATTGCCTGGATTTCTGGGAATCCTGTATCATCAAGATTTTTCAAGAAGAAATGTTGTCACATCACTTTTTAGGATTTTAACACCAAGTACAGTTTATACTCTTAATGAATAAGCACTGGCTTGGCAAGGATAATAAAAGTATTCTGATTGTCATTCCAAATGCAGGCTATAGGTTCTCCACAAGGGGGCGCTATAAGCACGCAACTACCATTTGTGTGCATCGCTGAAAAAAGGACGTGGCATGAACTCACACCAGCTGGATATCATGAATGCACACCATGAATTTTGTGTATATTAAGTAAAGGCCCTCAAGCCATAATAAACATACTCAAACGTACTCATACCCTACTCAAGAATGTGGTTTTGTTTAGACTGACAGATATGGCCTAGCTAAAAGACTCCTCTAATAAAACCAACTCTTTCTTAGTCCTTTCCTCATCTTTACCAAAGGTCCCAATAATTGTGGTGTGTATCTTTGAACCTTATCAGATATCCCTCATCTCATACTTTCAGCAAGAATAGTCCATGGCAGTTATCCCATAGATCCCTCTTGATCAGATTTATCTGACTTAAAAAAGGACTGAATACACTGTCAGGAAATGCTAACACCAACTGCATATAAATGTACATACTGCAATATCAAAGGGCATGAATGAACTAGTGAATGTTGTCATCAATTTTTCTAGCTAAGACACAGCTCAGGATCCTGATGACTTCACAACAGATCGTGCCCCGCTCATATGTCCAACTTTATGATAAAAATTCCAATCCAAAACACAACGTCAGTGTTTTGTACTTGTGTCTGTTGCTCCAATGCAAGCAGGCTCGGACTTCCTCATATAGGTCAGTTCAAGGCTCCTTGGTGAGACTCTTCTATTGTCTTTACAGGCTGATTCCACAGTCTCATTTAAACAGCAATGCTGAGTTCCTCTGTGGGTAAAGTCAACATAAATTTGTCCTGTTGTGAGTTGGAACAAGAGAAGGGGGAGGACAGCAAGAGTCTGTCAACTCGAGTATTTTAGCTTGGAAGCCTGTGCCATAGAGGTGACGGAGGTCAACGAAGGGACTGCCGTGGCTGTGGCAGCGTTCTGACTGCCCACAAACACAGGATCCAGACAAGCCACTTTGGCAGCAAAAAATGCATGAATGCAGTGCAGCACTGCGAAAAGATTGGAAAACTCCAATTCCTGTAAGGAAATTCAGAACAAGACATACAGTCAGGTCCATAAGTATCTCAATGTATTTGAAATAAAGTAATCTCGCAAGATGTGATTGAAGTGACATTTAGCCCTAACAAAAGTATTGCATAAACCATTTAGGAATTGCAGGCTTTATGTTCTTTTTACCATAGGTCCATCATTTTCACAGGCTCAAAAGTAAATGGACAATTGACAAATAAGCAGTTTTATTACCAGGTGTAGCCTTCCTCCCTCATCTTAGTAAAAATAAACAAAATTAAATATCTGGTGTTGATTTCAAATGTTATTTGCATTCGGTAGCTGTTAAATGGGATATCTAAATATGCAGTCCAAAGAGTTGTTGACACAAATGAAGGAGGTCATTATAACAAAACAAGCCTATCAGAGACACAGCAGAAAAGAAAGGTTCCACTGGCTAGCTCAGCAACACCACAAATGCTGTATAACCACAGAAGACAACTGAAATAGATGATTGCATCAGCATTGTTGGTGTATCACAATCAAAGTCAAAGGCAAAAGTAAAGACATAGGGTAAACTTTAGAAGCAGATCAGAGTGCAAGAAATCATCTAAGAAACTAAATGTTCAAGTCAGTCACATGACCTCAAGCCATGTGTGCATGCTTTCCCCTTACTGAAGACAAAACTGAAGGCAGCTGCAGTAAAGGCTTGGAAAGACTCTTAAGGAATGTTACTCATGTTGTTAAAGCTGAAAATCTACACTCCAGTCAAATCAAGTTTCAAGTCAAATGCACTGTGGTGGTGTACTAAGGCAACACTTCAAAAATGGCCACTGTTCAAATACTTATGGACCCGAATGTATTTAATATCAAACAATGAAAAACATGAAAGAACCCAAACACACACAGCAGATTAAAAGTGCTAAAACTATTCCAGTACTTAAGTGAGTCCACCCACTCACCCCTGCTGTTTCAGCCCACTGCTATTTATAAAGGGAACAATTGTGAAATCACTACATAGAGTCATGAACTGTTAGATTCAATATTACAATAGTGATAGTCTAAACATGGAAGCTCATAAATGGGATATATATATATATATATATATATATATATATATATATATATATATATATATATATATATATATGGGGAGAGAGAGAGAGAGAGAGAGAGAGAAGGATTAATAATATTTATTCATTTATTCATTCACAGATGATTTCCCATGTGGTCACATTAATCTGTTGCTCACTTTTGGGCTGGAATATGGCCAGGTTCATTTAAAGTTTGCTTACCTTTGCCTCAATAAGTTTTGTGTCTTGATTCTGGAAGAGAAATTTGATTTTGCTCTTGCCGTCATCGGAGGATCCTTTGAGTTGTGAGAATTTGTACCGCCACAGCACCGCCTACAGGGGGCAATACCCTGATTAATGTTCTACAGCTTTACAAGTCAATGGTTCACACACTATTCTGCCATATCATATCACATTATATCATAAATTCATGCAGTGCAACTCAGCATACACTAAAATTATGATTTTTGAATAGAATAGCTTGATGTTTATCTTATATCCTTACATGGATTAATCTTCAAATAGGTTTAGTAAACTTTACAGAATGTTCACACTGCTTCGCTGCACTCTGCGGACTGCTTAACAGCTTAAGCTGAATAATAACAGCATAAAAATGTAGTGCTTTAAACAGAAAGTATATGGCAGCAATATGCCTCCAGTTGTGCTCATGTATTATAATACTTACCTGCACCTGCATGGCACAATCACCAGTATTAAATTAACCCCTACAGAGTTTAATATCAACCTAAACAGCTGAGTTAGATTCCAATTAATCTGGGAAGGGCATTCAATCAGACCCGTATTATGAAAGGCTAAAACACTCAAGGATAGTTGTTCACATCTGACTCACTTTTGATGCGGCGTCGAAGCAGACAAAGCCCATGCCAAAGTCTATGGTAAGTCCCATGAGATGGCTCTCCATGATACAAGCATATGTTTTACACTGAAAAAATGAAACACTTGGCAAAGTTAGGCTGAGCAGAAGCCCGCTGGCAAAAACACAACTCCTTCTCCAGTCTCTGAAGTGTTTAATTAGAACGGTAAGTGTTGTACATCATTGTTAGGGGACCAAAACAAACAAACACGTTTTTGGCTGCAGGCAGGGTAAACTTTGCATGCCAAGTTTGTTTTGTTCAATGAAACCAGTAAAAATGGATTGCGTTCTCTGGTGTTTCTCTGGCATATCTTTTGTAGTATGGTTACAAAAAGATTTTAACACAGTCTCTGTACATGGTAGAGCCAATAACCCTTGTTTATATATAGGATAACTGCATGTCTACCAGCTACAATGCAATACAGTCTAAGCTTAGTATCAGATATCCAGCCCTTTAAATATATTCCTACAAAGCACAGTGATGTCATTTTAGTTGAAATGCTAATATATCAACTACAGTTCTGGAGATTATATACACCAGAAATACACCAGCCCCCACATATTACATAAACAACTGCATAGACAGGTATTTATACAGTATGCAAAGCACTAGATATTTTCCAGAGTGAGCACATAAAAATAATAACTGCAGGAGGACATTAAACTGTCGCTGGCACCGCTAGTATCACTCTTAAGCCTACTCAACAACGCACTGTGCCAGCATCGCCTGCCAGGTGCTGCTATTTTTTTCTCCACTGCAGTATGCCGAGTTGGGCTGTACTTGTCTGTTTTGTGTTCTTGCTGCAAAAAGCACAAGGACAAAAGGCATGTAGCTACCTGTATTCTCTCCACCTCGAAGAAGGTAGCCATCTGGAAGGCCTTCTCCCAGAGCAGAAGCTCGCTCTCCAGCTCCACGCTGAACACCACGTCCTCGCCTGTGTCTGTCTGTAGGCTGAAGCACTGTCTCCGCTTGTCCAGTAGGTCACTGTCCTGAAATGCATGGGAAAAAAATGTTTTTATGTCACACTGCACAGATAACAGTGGAAGTCAAATCCATTTCAATATAGTACATGAGAACTTGTGGGGGTAAGTAATAGTGTGTTTCTTGCCTTCAGTAAGGTAACTCCACTCTCAGTGAGGTTTATAACAGGCACACCATCTACACAGCAGTTTTACTTCAGAATTCCTCTTGCTGCTACCACTGACATCAGCAAACAGAAGTGAGCCAGGTCCCCTGGTAGTACATGCCCAAGCCCACATGTTTCTCACATGAGGTGGTATGCACGTATGCACGTATCATGACCAGTTTCTTTACTTGCTCAACACTGGCATAGCAACTCATTCTATCACTTTTGAACTGAATAATCTGAAAATATGAAAAATCTCATTTGTCCATAATACTTTTTTTTCCCAAAACTATAACATAGCCCTGAGGCTTACTAGTGGTTTGCATCTAGAGTAAATCCTCTTATGTCATGCATGCATGGGAGTAGGCAGTAGGATTCATTTGCAGAGTATGTTAATTAGTGCCTTTCAAAGAAATGTGTTCAAAAGAGGCAGAAACTGCTATGCTTTCTATAAAAAGCTCAGCCAATAAATATCCTAAAATTAAAGCAGAATTTATTCTTTAATAGTGAAGTATACTCAAAGCCAAAAATAACCAAATTGTGTCACTGGCTGGCTACCTACAGACCACAATGTATGTGAATTTCTTTTCAGTGTTTCAAACTATTGCAATAACAATAATTACCTTGAGGATCTTGCACATGATCTCATATACAGTGAAGCTTTGTTCAGCTCTGGTCCAGTCCCAAGTCGTTACCTAGAACATTTCAACACATTCTCTTAGATCAACAGTTAAAAATCCTGAAGCTTGTTAGCTAAAAAGGTATGTGTGATCAGGAAGGTCACTAATTTGCTCAGTGTTGACAAAGATTAAGCTAGATAATTTCAGGTTCATTTAGCCCTCCTGAACTACATACAGGAAATCATTACACAGCTCTGCTTCTTGAAATGAGGTTGTGAGTTTGTCATACTAACTTGTCCAGCCTGAGGGATAAATAGAGAGTCAGATAATCTAACCTACCTACTGCCAACCAGAGAACCAGACAAAACACCATCACACGACCACCACCTAGTTTTACAGTTATGGTGTACTCATAACTGTGCTTTATGTATGTGTTCAAGAAGTTACACTTTTGACTCACCAGTCCACAGAACATTATTTCGAATTGGGGTTGATCTAGGTGAGGTGTAAGAGGAGTCTTTACGTCCCTCTAACTTAACAGTGTTTTTTGCTTTGCAGCTCTACCATTCATACCATTTTAGCCTAGATTTTTTTCTAATGGTGGACTCATGAATGCTAACCTCATCTGAAGTGAGTGACTCTTCTGTGACTTTGTGGATGAATCACTGCTGTTCTCAGGAGGTTTTAAACCAGGAGTGGACCATTTAAAAAGTCATTCAATAAAATAGCAATCTTTCAATAAAAATAATTGTTAAAAAATATTTACAATATTATATATTTATATATTATATTATATTATATATGTATATATGATATTATATTATATATTATAATTGTAATTAGATTATATATTATAATATCATATATTATATATTTTCCTAACTATGATGGATACCTGTGTTTCCCCAGTGTCCTTGTTTTTTTTTAAGATGATCAGCACACATTCAACTGGGGTGTCCAAACTTTTGACTGGGAACTGTGTACTTTGTGTGCTTTTTTTATTCTTTTCATATTTTTTCAGACTTTTGGGTAAGATTTGTGGCATGAAGAGATGAAACAGTGAGACAGAAAGACCAAAGAAAACTAGAAATATAGAAAGTGATCCTAGTACACTCATACAGGGCACATTCCACTGTTAAAACTGTGTACTGTTGTAAATGTTTACTTTGAAATTCTAGGTGTAGATCTTATAACTGTTTATAACAGATTATAGCCATCTGCCTTTCTCTCAACATTTAGTAAAACGGCTTGCTGAGTGATCTTTGATGTTTCACCCACTTAGAAATTAAATTGAGTGCATACCTTTTGAAGAACAAGGTAATGCATTTGCTAATTTATTTAGCTCTGACCCTCTTTTAGTGGAACCAATGAGGTCACAAACCTCTAGCGATTTCAAAATGACAGGAAAAGCTTCATTTTAATTTGAAACTTCTCATATTATTGATGTTATGCTCCATATAATGTTGCTGAGTTGAGGATGGTGTCTTTTAAAGGTAATTGCTGATTGTGTACAGAGATTAGAGTTGATTAAATGGAGCCTGAGTGCAGAAGATACAAAATCATCAAGTTCAGCCAGTCCTACATGAACAGATTAATGGATTTTCCAAAGTCTTACACTGTGCAGAGAGCGACAGCAAAGACCGCACTAGCACAGAAAGGGAGCAAGGTCACAAACATTAGGAACATAATAGAACACCTTTACTGTTGAATGAACAGTAATACAAAAACTAGTTCAAGACTGTTACTGAATTTTAATGATGTTGTGATGATGAAATAATACAATTTGGTTGAATGTAATTGGGTAAACGGTAAATAGTAAGTAGTGACTGGTGAGCTTTTTAGGTTTTTTAAGAAGTAGCACACACAGCAGAGGACCCTTAATGTGATCCTAGGTATGGGTGAAGTCAAAAGCGAAGGAAACAGACTTCTCTGCTACAAACTGTTCAAATAATGATAATAGTGAGAAACAAAGTAACACTAGTGTAAGTACTTACTGGAGGTGCTGAGAATTTGAAGAGAGAAGAACCCCTCAAGGCCAGGAATTTTGGTGTGTACATTCGGTCCTGAACCAAGTCTTGCTCTCTTTCATCCACCCAGCCCATATAAATGATCTGGAAAAAAAAGCAACATTGACACATCTGAGGTTAAACACGAATATTACTCTGGATCACTTGTGTTGTACACACCTCAGCCTCTGGAGGCAATGTTTCCTCAAAAGCCTTAAAACAACATCTGAAATATTTATAATAGTCTACTTTAACCATTTGACTAAAATACACTAAGACTTTCTTTTTAGTCGAGGACTAAGCTGAATCTTTGCCCAAAAACAGGCTGTAGTGTCAGATTATGGTTGTAGAGTTTCTGAAATGCTCTCTTACTCTGTGTTCTGATTAGGATTATGGTTATGATGATGGCAATGATGTCTGTAATGTCTTGTCAAAAATGATGCCATGAGAGTGCAAGATACAGCACCCTTCCTCAGTTTGGCTCTCTAAGCTGCACTTCTCACTGAAAACAAGAAGCTGAGCTGTCAGAACACATATCTAAAATGACCATTTTAATGTACAAAATGCAAAATCAAAGCATTTACTTTTACTTTTCTGATATAATGGCAGCAAAGAGGATTACCTAAGCTGGTTCTGAGAGAATCAGCTCATTTGAACTAAATTGTGCAAAAAAAGAATTTCTACAGAATTCTTCATACTGATTTAATAATCCATTTCACATTTAACAACTGGTAATGGCATTACCTGCTGATTTACAGGAAAGTTTCTATTGATCTTCTTCACCTGCAACAGAGCACATCAGCTTTTAAACATGCTGCAATCACAGAAGAATCTTAGTATATGAATTGCTAAGCTAATCAATTCCGTACAACACTTGAAAAGTGGTAAATGAATTAACATTCTTCTGTCACTTCTTAAAACCTCATGTGTTGACTCTGTCATTCTGAATAACCTCTGATGAACCCAGATTACTAAAAGTGGGGCAGCTGAGATCTGAATTATTGGTGGGAATTAAAAAGTCCGGCCAAGCCCTGCCATCTCCAGCATGGCCTCCACAATGATTCAGCAAGAAGGGTGCACTGGCTTTCGTAGAATGACCTTTTTCATGTCTCACCCCAATTATCCAGAAACCAGATAATGGCCTTTCTCGCAGATATACTCATGTCTTCTCATCAGAGCTGCAGAGGCAGCGGCTGCTACTGCCCAGAGGCTTTATTCATCATTAACTTTTTACCAGCTGCATCTCCCTCATTACGCCAGCCACTCACAACCTTCTCAGAAATGAGATATCTGGGTTTAAAATTGAAATGAATTTGTGTTTATCCTTCTGGTTTTGCAGAGGATATACCAAAAAAGCTGTGCATCAAAGCAGCTTGTGGAGAAGAGCTGAGTTGTTTTCCCAGGTCATCATCATGCTTGAAAAGATTCTTGGCCGAGAGCAATAGACACTCAAAATAGAGTGCTGTGAGATGGAAATTCAAATGCCACAATAAACAAAAACATTCTTGAGATTGCACTGATTTATAGTAGTAAGTTGTGTCTGAGTAAAGTGTACATCATAGGGCTGGGCGATATGGTAAAAGCCCTATATCACGATAATTAAATACTTTTTTTCGCAAAACATAATATTTATCATAATGTATGTAATCACAGACTAAAAGAATCCGTAGCGATAGATCCTTAAAAACTACTATTCAGATACTCTCCGGTAGTAAGTACAGTGAACTTTATTCAACATCTGCTGATCTTCATCTAATTGAACCAGTCTAATTACACTGTTTGTAATGAAACCTGCTGGTGATCAGTGTTTAATAAGCACTAACAGTATCCTCAATATGCTTAGAAAAGAATAATGTTATCGCAATAACAACGTTTATCACGGCATGATTATTGTCATATTGCTCAGCTCTAGTACATTAGTTATATACTTAATTGTATACTTGTCTATCTACTGTCCTGTTAAAAATAAAAAAGCAGACTTCAATATACTAAAATGCCCCACTGGGTGATTTATGTGTTTTTTCATAAAATATTAGACTTATAGATAATAGATAAGGCATGCACTAGTATTCATGTCATTCTAAATTAAATAGTGAATTTGACTTCTGTAATGAGTTAACTGCAGAAGTCCTTAATTAATTTAATTTAATTTGATTTAACTGAAATATATATGCTGCATCACATTCAAATATTCTGGTTTGTAAATAGCACTTTATCAAATAAGTGCACAAACAAAATGCAGGCATTTTTGTGTCTGTATAGATCATTTCCAGGTGCTTACTTGAATAACATTCTGATCACAGGCATCATATAACTGGACAAATGAGGAGGCCCACTTGAAGAGGGCACTGTAAGTGTGTAGTGACTAATCATTTTGTCAAATGTGCGCAGCCTTAAACTACTGTATGACACAACAGCAGTCAACATAACATCTCTACCATGAAACAGCAAAATGCTTCTAAACTGCACTCAGAATATGCAGGGAAGAGCCCCTTGAGTGCGTTCTAATTGACTTGCCAGTCCATGGAATTGTGAATGCATAATTCATGGATGTGAATAATAGATCATCCAAAAGCAGTAATTCAAAGAGTGGCGGTGACTGCTAAAAACTACAAAAGTCTGCCAGTACACATTAAGATCCGAAAATAAACATTTGCTTGATCTAAGTCAATATGACCAGAACAGAAGAAGAGGGTTAGCTTTTGGGTAACAAAGGTCTTGTTTATCAATGATCAATTACTAAAAACCTTACAACTGGAACTGATTTACAAGTTAATTCTCTGATTCTTTGTTCTTTGAAGTAATACTCACATTGTGCTTTGTGAGAGCAGATATGTTTGATGCTATTGCTTGGAGCCAGTCCATGCATTCTTCACTACTGGGGCACTGAATTACCCCACTGCAAACCCCATCCACTGCAATAACTTGAAAGGCATTTTGCCTGAGGAGATTAAAATACACACACTCTTGTGATTTGACAGCAAACTCAAATGAGAAAAAATAAAAACTCCTTAAAAGTTTAATTCTCTTTTACCGTTTCTATGAATTATATCAAATAAAATAATAAAATTTTTCTCTCTTGTTACAACTTAATTTCTTAACATCTAATTTAATTTTGCTTATCCCAAGACAATAGTTGCACTGAATCTGAAAGTAATGAAAATCTATTAAACTAAATTAAAGAAAATGCTAACAAGGTTAAAATGTGAAGAGGCAGCCTATATCAAAATAGAAAAAAATACAAGGGATTGTAAAGGGCACAAATTTACTTATATATTGCCTGCCATGTAGAGGTTTCTTAAAAGATTTCTGCAGGGCTCACCTGCAGATGTCAGAGCCAGGGACATACTGTGACAGTCGTGCATGGAGGAGGGGGATTAGTCGCAGGTCCACCCATCTCTTCTCCCAGCGTAGCCCTGGTGATGTAGGCCAAGACGAGCAAGACAGTGTGTCCTGAGCAGATGTAGCAAATGGTTGTTAGAGCCATTCTGGCAAACTGCATTTCTACAATGTTTTATAACTATATCTATCTTTACCATTTGTTCAGTTATCACAGATTTTTGTTTTCCTGTACTTAGTAGAAGCATCTTGAAATACTGACTTGCTTAATCACCTGCCCATCAGCGTCTAGTGTGTATGCTTTGAGTAAAGAGGTTTTTTAGCACAGTAATAATTCAGAATTAGATTTGTTAGAGCTATGTACACCTGTTCATAAATAAGAGGGATTCAAGCAGTACCATGTTATTTTCTTATTGTATTTTATTAATTAGTTTATTAATTGTGATTGTATATCCGCTCTTGATTGTACAGCTCTTTGACTATATAAAAGGGTACTTTCAGAATATATTTGCACAAGCAGCCCTTGGATTAAGTATATACTTTAAATGATTAATTACGTACTGTATTGTTAGGATGGTAGTTCAGATGCAAGCCACTGTCACACAGTGGAGATGAAGTCCCACTACTCTGATCACTTGGCACACCTGAGGGACCAACACAGATCATTCTTGTTGAAATTGTGAACCAAGCCAGCAACTTTATTGCAATGTAATAGCCACAATAAAGTTCTTTGATAACCTCATGTTTTTTAGAGGCAAAACAATACATACAAGTGCAGTCTTCACATAGCGGCAGTTTTAAAAAGGCAGGTGTCCTCTTCAGGAATGACACAGTCAGAGTTACTTCTTCCCCAGCATTTCGTAAAACCTGAACCTGAAGAAGAGAGTCAGGACTTATTCACACTTAAATGAGCAGTTTCTTGAAAATTATAACCTTTCCTTGCAAAAACATACAAGATGTTAGACAATTAAACAATTAGGTAAACACTACACTTTCTTATGAGGTACTGGAATTTCTCTGCCTCATATATAATGAAACCTTTTTAAAGCATTTTTTTAAAGAAATAAAGTAGAACATACCACTTCTTCGTGGCGATAACTCTTCACATTTATCCCATTTATCTAGAAACAAGATCATAGGACTTAAAGCAAGGTGGGTAAGAATAAATCAGCTCTACAGTTCCTAGTTCATCCAGACCAATGTAAAATCACACCTTGACCTTTCAAGTTCACATAACAGAAAATAAGTAGAAAACAGAAACAATGCTAAACACTTTAGCGACGCCTGGTCTTTAGGAAACAGAGTTGGCCTCACACCAGGAATCTTTTCAGCCACTACAGGAGTTTCATAGTGTCCTTCAGACTAAAACATTAGCACAGTATTAACAGAGAAAGTGACTGACAGCAGAGTATGTCTGGGAATGAGAGCTGAAACTCACCTGGAGAATACCATCTCCTATGAAGAGAAGGCCGGAGAGTTCAGCTGTAAAAACAAACAAACAAACAAAATAATGCCAGTTAGGTTGATATACAGGCATTACAAATATTGCAAATGGAAGTGATAAAAAGGGGAAATAAAATAACATACCTTTTTGTTCTTTTGATATTTTTGAGATCACAACAGGAATTTTGTGTTCCGCACCACCCTATGAAAGATGGATGTAGCAGAATCATCTTTGTGAGATTTATATTTTTTACCACATTATGGAACTGGATTGTGCTTTTAGAATAGCACAGCATGCATGCAAATTACCTTTATACTTAGGCCAAATCCTCCTATTGTCTGACGTCGTATAGTTACAGTTCTTTCCTGTAAAAAAGTAATGTTCACTGGGTTAATAATTACATACTGAATTTCACAACATATGATTTTGCTTACAAAGTAAAGTTTGTTTACTTCAGCAAAGTCACAGATGGCTTCTGTACATTAATTATAATAGGCCTTTCATGTCCTAAAAATTATAAAACATACCGTATTCAATTACACAGTCTCACACTCTGAATGAAATTATACATGTAAATAATATAATACATTTTCATGTTCACTTTTATTTGGTAAGATTCTACTCCTTGGACCTAACACAGATTTCAATGATATTGATACAATGGCCTTGCTTGAAAATGACAGAAAAGACAGGAAATATAGAAGTCATTATTACTGTTTTTTTTTTTATTATTATACAATTTCTTTTTTCTTGGTACATAAATTATTAGTGAAAAAAAAACTGATGGTAAAAGGTGCTATTATATACATAAGCTCAAGAAAGCAGGCTATTTCTCTCCAAATCCTACAGTGTTTAATTATACTCTACACACCAAGTATATTAATACGATTCACTAAAAACAAGACATTGTTCAGGACTATAGAACTCACGCTGGCAACAGAACCTACACTTGAGTAGAAAGGTTCCCCAGACACACAAATGACATCTTGCTCTTGAATGGTCAGAATGTCTTTGGCCAAGTGCAGTCGGATACTGAAGGGCTCTTCATTACCATCTTGTAGCAGATAAATCCCCGTCTTTATCTGGGATCAATCAAGAAACACACATACATCTGTAATCTTCTGCAACAAAGTAATTAGCCAAGATACGGAAAGTAATCAATTGTCAAATCCTGTCCTGAGGAAAAAAAACGGCACTGAAAAACACGCTCTCAAGTTCTGTCTACTCAGTATCTCCCAATTTAACTGATTTGATGGACTTTAAATCATTACATTACAGATTTCTTATGTGTGTAGCCCTAGGTAAGCATCATATTGCTTGTATAAACATTTTTGCATAACATGGATCTGGCAGCTATATATTGTGTCAAAATTTCATGATAATTGGACAAATAGAAACGTGAAACTAAATTTGTAAACAAAAAATAAATAAATAAACATTACACATTACATTGAAGTTAAGAACTCCTGGAAAAGTTAAGAACTTCAGTAAAGTTCCCCAATTTAGAGATGTAAGATTTTTGTGTGACAGTGACAATATAAAAAAAATACTTTTTGTCTGCAAGGTTGACTTCAGAAGAATAAAAAATGGAGAGTTACAGAAATCTCTGAGAAATGCTAAATTTCTAGGTAGGAGGAGTGAAGGAACAATGCTTTCACCAACATTCAAGGTTGAGGGGCACTTGATCATCCTATGTGAATAAAAGCAGGTCAAGTGTCAAATAGACAACGTCATTGGACCCCCAACTGAGGAACTACAACTGTTAAAAAGTGCACTGATCCACAAACATCATTAAATACAAATGTTTTTTTTTTGTACCAACAGCAAATATCAATGAAAATTAAATATGTTGTATTTACACAACATACATAGAACATTTTTAATAAATCTGAATAAAAGAGGTAACATTTTTTAATTAATGGGTGGGTTGTCTCTCACTATGTGAGCTTATGTAGTGTCTCATAAAAAACATACTACCTCAAATTCCGAAACAACTGAGCAACTCATTAATCGTGATTGATCATTAATCGTAACTGAGGTAAAAGGTTCAATTAATTGTTATACTGAATTCCAGCACTATACATAACCACAACTACAACAAAAAATCACTGTGATATTTGCTAAATCTGTGCAACCTTGGTTTGCCAAAATGCAATCAATAGACACTTACATTAAAAGGTCTTTAAGATGAAAACTGATTTCTAAGGACATCATTTTACAAAAAAAAATAAAAAATGACATTTGCCATGGCCAGGAGATCTTATGTAACCTAACTGGCCCCACTGCCACTGGGGATGTATTAGATGGTTATGCTTTCTCCTTTGTTTTAGTGTGGTAACCTCAAGTGATTAGGGGTTTCGAACAAGCTTGCTTAAACAATTGTGTGTTTGCACAGCAATTTCAAAAGATGCAATAACAGAAATATGTGTACAAGCAGATTATGTCTTCCCAGACTGCGAGTCAAAAGATCATTTGTCCAACAGCCTTAAGACTGTAAATTGAAGCGGACTACAAATAAATGATACAAGTAATATAATTAAGCAAACAATACATTACACATCAAAGAACAAACAACTGCTCCACTGTGTTCACACTAAATCTGACACGCTCAAGAGCTATGTTTCATGCTCCCCATTTCTGCGCTAGCCATTGAGTAAATTAGGTCTTTCTACATTGATATCGGTGCTAATTGAGATGCTAGTCCTCTCTTCTAAATTGCTGCAAAATCTAAATAACGAGAGCATCTATTCATGACAAGAATATAAATGAGATGTTCTCTGACGTCAGCATCCTTCAGATCACTGTACAACAGGACAAGTCATTCAGGGCCTGGGAGGTTAGCACTTTCTGTTTAAGACGGCAGCTGCACTATTTGATGTGGCATTGACTCACACTCAGGACCACAAAAAGGATTTTACATGATTTATTGTGGTTCATGCTGATTATGTAAGCTACTGAAAGCGTACACTAATTCAAGCTAAATATTGCCTAAAGCGTATGAGAATCTGAGATTACCCTGAAAAAGATTATGACCTAGAAAATGTTACATTAACTGGTGTTAGCAATATCTTTCACAAGATATCAAAGTGAAAGAGATTTATGTTGTCTTTGATAACAGTTACAGGACAATATTACTACAAAAGGTTTTAAATGTTATGTTTAAATGTTACAATGCCATATTTGTATATTTATATTTACCACTTTATGTTTTAGCTTGATTTGGCCTAAACCACACTAATTTAGATTGGTCTACTGCTAAGGCATAACATTGTTGAATCATTTTTTTACATATATTGCAATAAAACTAAATAAATGGGACAAAAACATACCTCTTCATTTGAAGTCTTGAAATCCATGTGCTAATGTCAGGGGGAAATGCCCTTAAGGGAAAAAAGCAGATTCCTAGGGTTGACATGGTGATTAGTGTAGTACTCTGCTCAGTGGGATGTGGAAAATATTTTTTTTAAATCATTTAATAGGGACATATTATAAAACGTGCACATACATTTGGGTATCTGCCCTGTCTACCAACCTTTAAACTGTGAAATAAGACAACCCAGTCAGACAAACCCAGGTCTAAAATCTTGTAATTTAATATTCTGTTCAGATATGACTCCCTTTCCTATGTCTCGGGGAAGATATTATAATTATATTTCCCTCTCAACAGAGTAGCTCCAACCACGGTTTGAAAATATGGTGTACTTGTTGTTTTTCTTGCAAGCACAAGATTATTAACGTTGCTTGAACGTTACTGTATTGGAGTTCAAAGCGCATCTGCTGTAATTCAAATTAATGTATCTGCTGCAGTTCTGTGTACTAAAATACTGTATAAAATTACAGCCTGTAATTACATTTAAATATCATATGATTTTACAGTAAGAAATTGCAAGTAATTATCTGCTCATAAGATGTGGAATTATGTCATTATAGTGTTAATGCAATATAACTGCATTACATAATTTTGCTGTAATGCAGGAACTTTAGATATTGCAGATGATCTAAGAGCTGAACACAGCGATGGCCAGAACGGGCTGTTCTCCAGCATCATAATGCAAGAGAGAGGCATAGAAGGTTTGAGTAAGGGTCAGCCTTATTCATGTATTCCTGGGTAAAAGTATTTTTCTTCATTTGATACCTATATTGTGGGGGTCCAATATTCTAAGACCACCCAGGAAATCTGGAATTTGTTTACCCTGGAAATAGATAGATTTTTTTCCAAGCTGTGACATAGAAGCAACATGAATGAAGCTTTATAAAATGTTCAGTTAATTGTGATATTCTTTAGTCTAATGTTTTTTCATTGTACTGTAAAATTGTGTTGTGTGTAGTCATGTGACATGGAAGCAACATAGAGGAGAACTAAAACATTGAGCCAACTGATCAACTTGAGCAGCTGATATAATCATTCATTAATCTTAATATTAATTTAAGGTCATTTCATCCAGCTCTATCTGAAACAATATAAAACTGTTGTGGAAACGATCAGTTTTACAGGTGTGAACCGCACAACGCTCGTTTTAAATCACCACTAAAAAGCGTGTTCAGTGGTGGTTTAAAACACTAACATACACACAGGCTAAATTCACCTTACTATTAAAACATTGTTTCACATCAGTAGTCTACAAACAACAACGGATATCAGTACCACACACACTCCCAAAATGACTTGACTACAGTGTTTTTGAATATACAGGTGCGTCAGACAGGATAATAAGATATTAAACATTATAAAACAATAATACAAATGATTAAGTATTGATTAGCAGCATATCTAATCTAAACTATGTGGCGGTAGTATTTATACAAACACAAAGATCTCACCAGAATCAACTGATACTCAGCATTAAGAGATCGGATCGGGGCAATATAGCATAACAGATCAGAACATCCCATTAATATATATGTATAAAACATATACACATGATCATATATATATGATCATGAAGGGCTATAATGCTTTCTTCTTTTTTATTATTAAGAGCTCTCATTCGTCTTACACCCCTGCTGTGTGTTTGCATTCTATTCACAGTTTCAGCCTAAGATTTTTCACTGTGAGAAAATGAGATGTGGACTGCATATTAACATCTGACTTCGGCATGCCATTATCTTATCAGCAATGTAGCTAAAATCCAGGCATGCCAGCACCTGTAAAAAATATTATTTTCATTTCATTTTCATAC